>NC_060275.1:52953413-53269254 GCF_021613505.1 Equus quagga | reverse complement strand
CCTCCTTTTTTTTTTTGCTTGAGGAAGATTAGCCCTGAGCTAACATCTGTGCCAGTCTTCCTCTACTTTGTATGTGGGATGCCTCCACAGCATGGCTGATGAGTGGAGTAGTTCCACACCTGGGATCTGAACCTGCAAACCCTGGGCTGCGGAAGTGGAGTGTGTGAAACCCTAACCACTTGGCCAAGGGGTGGCCCCCTATTTTAACCTTTTTTTTTTTTTTTTTTAAGATTGGCCCTTAGCTAACATCTGTTGTCAATCTTTTTTTATTTTCTTCTTCTCCCCACCCAAAGGCCTTGCAGTACATAGTTGTATGTTCTAGATGTGGGTCCTTCTAGTTCTGCTATGTGGCACACTGCTTCGGCATGGCTTGATGAGCAATGCTAGGTCCGCGCCCATGATCTGAACCAGCAAAACCCTGGGTCACCTAAGTGCGGCACATGAACTTAACCACTCGGGCATGGGGCTGGCTATTTTGAAGTGTACAGTTTTTGGCATTAAGTACATTCTTGTAGTTGTACAACCATCATCACAATCTACCCCTAGAACTTTTTCATGTTGCTAAACTGAAACTCTGTACCCATTAAACAGTAACTCCCTATTTCTGCTTCCCCCTAGCCTCCTGGCAACCACTACTCTACTTTCTCTCTATGAATTTGACTACTTTATTAGGTACCTTACATAAGTGGAATCATACAATATTTGTCCTTTTGTATCTGGCTTATTTCACTTAGCATAATGTCTCCAAGGTTCATCCACATTGTAGCACATGGAAGAATTTCATTACTTTTTAAAGCTAAATAATATCCATTGTATGTATATATCATGTACTGTTCATTCATTCATCTGTTGATAGACACTTGGGTTGCTCCCATCTTAGGCTGTTGTGAATAATGCTGCTGTCAACGTGGGTATACACATATCAGTTTGAGTTGCTGCTTTCCATACTTTTGGGTGTATACTTAGAAGTGGAATTACTGGATCATATGGTAATTCAGTGTTTAATTTTTTGAGGAACCATCATACCTTTTTCCCCAGTGGCTGCACCATTTTATATTCCTGTCATCAGTGCACAGGGGTTCCAGTTTCTCCACATCCTCACCAACACTTGTTATTTTCTGTGTTGTATTGTTTTTGGGTTTTTTCCTAATAGCCATTGGAATGTCTATGAAGTAGGATTTCTGTCTTTTCTAATGATTTAGTTATATCTTTGGATTCTTCTTAATATTTGACCACCTCTTGCTCAGGAACCATACCTTTCATTTCTCTCACACGTTTCTTCTTATAATTTAGCATCTTTATTCCTTAACCTGTTTTAAATATGCTTTATTCTCCCAAGAATTTTTTTCTTCTTTCAAATTATCTTTCTAACGTTTCTTTCCTCTCTTTATTCCAACAGTATATACTGATTTTAGTGATTGTTTAATTAAACACATTTTGAAGTCTGTGAACCTTATTTTCAAAACTATTTCCGTGTTGTTCACGTTTTGCAGAGATTATTGGTGTAGGATTCAGAAGACTTGAATATTTACTAACTAGTTTTGTGAGGTTAGTAAATCAATCAACTTCTCTTAAGTCTCTTTCCTTATTTATCAGATGAGAAGTTGGATTAGATCTAAAGTTTATTGAGAACTTACTGCATTCAAGTCACTCCTGATTAGCATAATGGGCATGAAAAAGATGAATGACATAGTTTAGTTTTCAAGAACTAGCCTTATAGTCCCTAAGGATCTTCTAAATCTGTCTTATTATTTTGTAAATGAAAAAAATAAATTATGGTTTTATTAATAGTTACTGTGAAATGGGGAAAGGAGAAATTTGAAGGTGTGGAATTGAATACTGATGAACCTCCAATGGTGTTCAAGGCTCAGCTTTTTGCACTGACTGGAGTCCAGCCAGCGAGACAGAAAGTTATGGTGAAAGGAGGAACATTGAAGGTAAAATTTAGTCCAAATCTTCATTACTATTTATTATATAATTAGTGAAAATAACACCAGAAATGTAGCATATGCAGTATTTTTTATTTAGTCAAAGTATGTAATCTCTGGGATTAAAACTCTTGTTCATGTTAGTGTAAGAGAGGAACGTTGTAGCCATTTCAAAACACTATGTTATAAAAGCATCATTAAAATTTTCATTTTAAAGTGCATTATATCAATGAATACCTCTAGGGATCAGGGGAGTGGGGCACTTCCTATGAGGATGTGTTAGAAGTATTTTATTTTATTTAGACTAATATAAAATCTATTTATTTCCTTAAGTAATTTTCTGTTATAGAGGTGCAAAATTTTATGTTTTGTTAAAAATATGGAACAATATGGTAAATTTGTTTTTTTAAAAAATGACTACTACAGAATGTATTTTTGTATATGCATTCAAATGTTGAAATTCAAAGTATTTTAACATCTTTACCAAAGCCCCATTTCTGGAATACTGGAAAACTTCATTTTTTCCTTTGGCTTTTCTTGCATCCTACCCATTAAAAGAGAGCCCTTTTCTCTTGAATTATTGCTATCTAACACCTATCTGGAGATGGGAGAAAAAAATTTTTGTTTAAAAAGAGAGGGAACTTAATTTTTTCTTTAGTTCCTTTGGAATGATCTCATTGACTGCAGTTAAGAGTCCAAGCTTATTAGCATCATTGATGAAGGGCCACAAAGCAAAACTATTTTCATTATTATTGTTTGTAATACCATTTAAGTGTAGTATATTAAAAACTGCTTTCTTCAAGAGTCAGATATGAAATGCTAAAGAGCTGTAGTTAACTTTAGAGATAAGGGCTGGCTCCCCTTGTCAGCGGGCACTAAAAGATGTTGGTGAAGAAACATTGTTTCCCCTCCAAATTGCAGTATGAGCTTTTGGCCATTAGTGAACTTGATAAGCCAGTTTGTACTGAGCTGTGTACTAGTGGTGTATTGTGGAGAATTATAGAAAAATGCTGCTTAAGTGAAACTATGACTACTAACAGCTACCACTTAGTGAATACCTATTGTGTGCCAGGCTCTTCCTTTGTTTTAATTCTCAACTGTATGTATTTTAAAAGTGAGGAAAGTAAATCTGTTTTATGTATTTTATAAGTGAGGAAATTGAGCATCGGAGAGGTTTAAGTAACATAGTGAGGTACCAAAAGAGCTTGAGATTTACAAGCTGAGCAGATATGGGTTCATTTCCCAACTTTGTGTGAGCTGGAATAAGTAAGTGATCCGAGGAGGCAAATATAGTTATCATTCCTTCTGATTAGCATTAATAGCCCTTGAACTGAGAAGGGCCTTTAGGAAGTTCCTGTTCCACTTTGAAGCAGGGTGTCCAAAGAGATAATTAGTGACATCACCAAAGGGAAGCATATGAGTGCCTGGCACTTTTTGTAAAAAAAAAAAAAAAAAAAAAGTAATGTGGAACTGACTTTATTCTGTGAAGGGAAGGGCTTAGCTGCAGTAGGCCAGAATATCTATGGACCAATCATGGCATTAAAAAAAAATCATTTTAACTGAACCTATGGAAGTGAAAGTATTTAATTGCTTCCTAGGTGTAAAATTTAGGACTTGAGAAACATTTGTGGACATGGCAAATATTATTAAGTGTTGGTTTGCCTCTGGTAGTCTTGTTTACTCTCCTGATATAATTTTTAATACTACTTTCATTCTCAAGAGTCTCCTGATTTGGGTGATAAATTATATATTCACTTAATTATGTAGTCCTTGTAAGTTATTCTTCATTCTTGTCACATAAGCTAGTTATTAGCTCTGCTGGTTCTATACATTCAATAAACATGCAAGAAGTTAGTATCTGTCATTTGTCATCAATCAAGTGTTTTTTAGTACTTTTGGTGCTGCCAAGTTTACTGTCTTTTAGATTGTGTCTTACACAGTTTAAGCAATTGTTAGGCTTACTAGGACTGCATGGGTTTTTTGTTTTTGTAAAATACTTTTGATTACAGTAATTTTAAATAAAATCTGCATACAGAAAAAAGTTCTATTTTGAAGTAGTTTAAAATTAGTTGTTTATTAGATTATGTTCAGATTGTACAGAGTGGTTAAATGTTTTTTTAATTTGTCTTTGAAACAGGATGATGATTGGGGAAACATCAAAATAAAAAATGTAAGTATTATCTTAAGAAAACTTATTATAATGCAATTTCCTAATTATTACACCAAAATATATTCTAAAAGCCTTTTTTTCCATTTGTATATCCAGTTATTCCAGCACCATCTATTGAAAATACTCTCCTTTTCCCATTGACTTGTGTCTTGCTTGGAAATCAGTTGTAGTTCTATTTTTTGGACTCTTGTTTCATTGATAGATTTGATTAAATTTATACTAGTTCCACATGGACTTGATTAAAAGCTTTATAATACAAGTCTTGAAATAAGATAGTATGTTCACGATGACTTCTTCAAGAATATTTTAGCTCCTTTGCATTTCCTTATAATTTTAGAGTAAGTTTGTTAGTTTCTACAAATGGACTCCTGGAATTTTGTTTGAGATTGCATTGAATCTGTAGTTCAGTTTGGGGAGAATGAACATCTTAGCTGTATGGAGTATTAAAATCCTTAAATATGGTGTATTTTTCCATTTATTTAGGTCTTTATATTTTCTTAGCAAAGTTTTGTAGCGTTTCAGTGTGGAGATCTTACATGGTTTTTGCTAGATTCTTGGAAGTTGATGTTTCTTGGTTGTTGAAAATGGTATTTTTAAAAAATTTCATTTTCCATTGTTTATGGCTAGGTTATGAAAAGACAGTTTATTTTCATCCTTTGGCCTTGCTAAATTCACTTATTAGTTCCAGTAGTTTTTTTCTGTATATTCCAGTGGATTTTCTATGTACATAAGCATGTAATCTATAAATAGAGGCAGCTTTACTTCTCCCTTTCCAATCTTTGTAACTTTTATGTTTTTACTGTCTTATTCCATTGGCCAGGACTTCTAATACAGTTTTGAATAGAAAGTGGTAAGAGTGGACATCCTTGTCTATTCCTAGTTCACTAAGACCTTTTAGATTAGGCATGGCTGTTGAATTTTAAGTGCTTTTTCTGCTGCTTATTGAAATGATCATATGAGTTTTCTCTGTTATTCTGGTAATCTAGTTAGTCTCACTAATTTTTAACTGTTACACCTTGCGTTCCTGCTATGTGTAGTTCTCAGATTTCTTGGTCTTTGTGACCCCTTTACCCTCTTAAAAATTATTGGTTTTAAATCCCAAAGAGTTTCATATTTATGGGTTATATCTATTGATTGAGAAATTTAAAAAAATACTATTCATTTAAAAATAACAATACCAAACCCATTACAAGTTAATCTAATGTTTTTCAAAACAAAAAAAAAATAGTGAAATGACTGGCATTGTTCTACAGTTTTGCAAATCTCTTGACAGTCTAGGTTAGTAGAAGATAACTGAATTCTCATATTTGCCTCTGCATTCAATCTGTTGTGATATGTTGTTTTGATTAAAGTATATGTAAGAAATCTGGCCTCACATAGTTAAATAGTTGGAAGAGGGATGTGTCTTTTCAGATAAAATGGTGAACATTTTTCTTTCATAGTATACCAAAACTCAACACATGATAATTTATTGTTGGTTAGTTTGATGTGGTAGAAACCACATCAGTGACCTTTGTACGTTAAAATCTATTTGTCTGTTTTGCACTTAGGATGGGTCTTATACCCATGCATGATTTTGAACATCATATATTGGTCATTTGGTAAATAATGGTTTTCTCAGTTTTTTAGATCTTATGTATGTTGATGCATTTCATTATACAATATCAAAAAATTGCATTAGTTAATGTCATTACCAACCTCAACAAAAAAATCTTTAAATAGTTGAAAGCTGCCAGGTGCATAGTGACAGATACAAAATTCTTATTTTCACTTGAAAGCTCTAATTTTTTTTTCACTGTAAAAAATCAGACTCCACCTTTTATTGGGGGTGTGGCAAGATCACTTTGTAGGAGAGCATTTAGGATAGGAGATATTGGTGCAGCTATCTTTGGAAAATATAATCTGCCACATTTGACCTCTGGCCACAGCAATTTACATTCCTCCCGAATGCAAATCCACCCTGCCCTTCCAGACCCCCAGAGTCTAATTCGATTTCGGCATCAACTCAAACTCCAGGATCTTGTCATATCAACCAAGTTCAAGTCCAGATGAAGTTCTTCAAGTGCAATTTCTTGGGTATAGCTCCTCAAGTATGGTTCCTCATTCTGAACACTTGTAAACTAGAGACACGTTATATGCTCCCACACACCCAGTGTGTACAGTGGTGATACAAGGATAGGATAACCACAATAGAATTCCATTCAGAAAGAGGGAGAATGGGAAGCAATATAGAATCATTGATCCATTGCAATTCTGGAATCCACCCAGGCACATGTCTTATTTCCTTGATTTGGTCCCAGTATCTCTCCCTGGGAATGATTTTCCATGATTGTGACACTCTACTCTGGGCTTTGGTTCCATCTTCTGAATCAAACTTTGATTTCTATAAAACATAGTCTCTGTTTGCAGCTGAGTAGCTCTCTCAGCCTTGAAAGCTCTAATTTTGTCATTGGCAACTATGAATATTGTCAGTTGTTTTCCCTGAAGCAACAAGCTCACTTCATTCATTTTTGAGAAAATGTTGGCTAAATACCCAAGTCTAAAAACGCATAATTTGTCAGTTGTTTTAAGTAAAAATACTACATGTAAAAAAAACAACTAGTCCAGTTTGCAACTTAAACATTTACGCAAGCGTATCCCAAAGACAGCTATCATACTTTGGTACACAGAAGTGGTGTTTTCTTTTTTAATTGATTGGCACTGTGTAATTATTTCTTTAATAGACTAGTTTTTAGACTAGTTTTAGGTTCACAGCAAAACTGAGCGGGAGATGCAGAACTTCCCCTGTGCCCTCCTCCCTCCGTATGTATGCGCGTAGCCTTCTCCAGCAGCAGCCTCCCCACCAGCATGGCGCATCTTTTGCAGTTGATGAACTGGCATTGACACATTGTTATCATCCAGAGTCCGTGGTTTATCTTAGGGTTCACTCCTGGTGTTGTGCATTGTATGGGTTTGGACAAATGTGTAATGATATATATCCAGTATTATAGGCTCATATAGAGTAATTTCATTGCCCTAAAAGTCCTCTGTGCTCTGCCTATTCATCCCCTCCTCTCCCCAACCCCTGGCAGCCGTTGATATTTTTACCCTCTCCGTAGTTTTGCCTTTTTCAGAACGTCATATAGTTGGAATTATACAGCATGCAGCCTTTTCAGATTGCTGCTTTCACTTAGTAATATGCATTTAAGTTTCCTCCATGTCTTTTCATGGCTCGATAACTCAGTTCTTTTTTTTTTAAAGATTTTATTTTTTTATTTTTTCCTTTTTCTCCCCAAAGCCCCCCGGTACATAGTTGTATATTCTTCGTTGTGGGTCCTTCTAGTTGTGGTATGTGGGACGCCGCCTAGTGTGGTTTGGTGAGCAGTGCCATGTCCGCGCCCAGGATTCGAACCAACGAAACACTGGGCCGCCTGCAGCGGAGCGCGCGAACTTAACCACTCGGCCACGGGGCCAGCCCCGATAACTCAGTTCTTTTTAGTGCTGAATAATATTCCATTGTCTGGATGTGCCAGTTTGTTTATTCATTCACCTACTGTAGGACGTCTTGGTTGCCAGGAGAAGTAAGTTTTTTATGGGTACTTCCCATTCCATAATATAGAAAATCGAAAAGAAATGTATTCAAGGGTTGAGATTTAATAAAATTAATCACTTTTACTGGTTCATTTTGATGTCACTGCTTTGATATATGCTAAACTGTTAAACTGCCACTGTTGATTTACCACCATCAGTGCAGATGTCAACACAGTGAAAAAGGGAAATAAATAGCATCTTGGTATTATTAAGAAAATAGTTTTGACCTTGCTGGCTCTGTGACAGAAGCTCAGAGACCCCATAGGGGTTCACGGACAACACTTGAGAACTGCAGCCTGGGACAAATTCACTAAGTCATGATGTATTTGTCTCTTTTATGTATTGCTGGATTTAATTTTCTCATATTTTTAAGGATATTTGCATATATGTTTATGAGGGATATTAGTATTTTTATTTTGTATCATCTTTCATTTTGTTATCAGGGTTATATTGGACTCATTAATAGAATTGGGGACGTATTCCCTTCTCTTTTCTGAATGAGTTTGTGTAAGATCGGTATTATTTCTATAAATATTTGAAGTAGTTTACCAGTGAATTCTCTTTGGACTTAGCTTTTCTTTGTGGGAATTTATTTGGTTGATGTGCAATTTCTTTAATAGATATAGGGCTATTTAGATTTTCTACTTTTTCTTATGTGAGTTTTCGTGGATTTTCTCTTTTGAGGAATTTATTTTAAATATGTTGAATTTATCAGCATAAAGTTCATCATATCGAATATTCATTAATTGTCCTTTTGTATCTGTTATTATTTATTGATGTTCCCTCTTTCATTCCTGATATTAGTAATATAAGTAGTTCTTCTTATTTTTTTTGGTTGGTGTTGCTAAGGATTTATCAGTAAATCTTTTCATTTTTGACTTTGTTGATTTTATATATTACCCATGTTCTGTTTTATTGATATCTAAGTTACTTCCTTTTTTTTTCTACTTTGGGTTTAAATTGCTTCATTTTCTTGCTTTTTAAAGTGTATGCTTAGATCATTGATTTTTATACCTTATTTTCTTATATAAACAGAAGTAATACTAATTTCTCTTTAAGAACTTTTAGCTGTATTCACAAATTTTAATATGCTGTGTTTTTATTATGCAGTTAAAATATTTTCTAATTTACCTTGTGATTTCTTTTTTGTCCCATGGATTTTTTAAAACTATGTTGTTTCATTTCCAATTATTTGGGGCTTTTTCTAATATATTTGTATTATTTATTTCTAATTTGATTCTGTTATGGTCATGTAACATACCCTAGATTATTTCAGTCCCCTGAAATTTATTGGTACTTGTTTTATGGCCCATCCATTTGGTGATTATTTCATGTGCACTTGAAAACAATTTGTATTCTGCTGTTTTTGGGTAAAATGTTCTATAGATGTCAGGTCAAGTTGGTTTATAGTGTTCAGGTCCTCTGTATCCTAACTGATTTTTTGTCTACTTCTTTTATTAAGTGTGTTGAAATCTCCAACTGTTAGTGTAGATTCGATTGTATCTCCTTTCAGTTATATCAATTTTTGCTTCATGTTTGTTTTTTTTTTCTTTTTTCCTGAGGAATATTTGCCCTGAGCTAACATCTGTGCCAGTCTTCCTCTGTTTTGTACGTGAGTGGCTGTCACAGCATGGCTGCTGACAACTAGTGTAGGACTGTGCCCAGGAACCAAACCCTGGCTGCCAAAGTGGAGTATGCCAAACTTAACCACCAGGCCACAGGGCTCGTCCCTGCTTCATGCATTTTGAAGTTCTGTTTTTGGGTGCATACATCTATAAGATTGTTATATCTTCATGAATTGACCTTTCATCACAATGAACCGTCCCTCTTTATCCTTGATAATATTCCTTGTTCTGAGGTCTGCTTAATAGAGCTATTCCATATTTCTTTTAATTATTGATTGCATTTCATATATTTTTTTCATCCTTTTGCTTTTATTTTTTTTTTTTTTATTTTTTTTAAGATTTTATTTTTTCCTTTTTCTCCTCAAAGCCCCCCGGTACATAGTTGTGTATTCTTCGTTGTGGGTTCTTCTAGTTGTGGCATGTGGGACGCTGCCTCAGCGTGGTCTGATGAGCAGTGCCATGTCCGCGCCCAGGATTCGAACTAACGAAACACTGGGCCGCCTGCAGCGGAGCGCGCGAACTTAACCACTCGGCCACGGGGCCAGCCCCTCATCCTTTTGCTTTTAATCCATCTATGTCTTTATATTTAAAATGGGTTTTTTTTAAAAGAGCATATACTTGAGTCCTGCTTTTTTATCCGATCTTAAAATCTCTACCTTTTAATTGGAACATTTAGACCATTTATGTTCAGTGTAATTATCAATATATTTGAGTTTAAGTTTACCATCTTGCTATTTGTTTTCTGTCTCATTTGTTCCTTTCTTCTTTTTCTTCCCTTTTTTTGATTTTTAAAATTTTGTGTTTATCTCTACCTTTGCATACTCTTTGTTTTGCTATTTGTGTTTTTATAACAGCTTTATTCAGATATAATTCACAGACCATAAAATCCAACCCTTTAAGGTGTTCATTTGTGTTTTCTACTATATTCATAGAGTTGTGCAACCATCAACACTAGATAGTTTTAAAAAAATGTAATCCCAAAAAGAAACCTTGTACTCATTAACATTTTTAAAATTCTCCCCTACACCTCCAGAGTTTTAATGATTCCTATAGGATGCCAGTTCTCCAACTGTATCCTGGGAAGCCTAGGCAGTACCCAAGACTCTTTCAAGGGGTCCTTGAGATCAAAACTATTTTCATATTGATACTAGGATTTTATTTGCCTTTTTATTATTTGTTTATGAGTATGCAGTAGAGTTTTTCATAGGCTCCGTGACACACGATATTGTAGCAGATTGAATGAAGAAGGAAATATGAAAATCTACTGTCTTCTCTTAAGCTAGACATTAAATTTGAGAAAATGTACAACAGAGTCACTCTTCACTAATTTTCTTTGTTTTGAGAAATACCATTATCTTTTACAGAAAATGTTTTTTATCTTAACATTAAATGGGTATATTATTATTTTTAAAATGAATAATAATTCATTAATAGTTCATTACTTAAAGTATTATTAAAATTTTTCAGCTTTAATTTCTAATATGGTAAATATTCATAGATAAAACTTAAATAACAGAAGTGCTTTGGAGTTCTCAGTTTTTAAAAATGTAAAACCATAGTCATCAAACTGAACTGTGGGCCAAATCTGGCCTGCATCCTGTTTTTGTAAGGCCTGCAAATTAAGAATGTTTTTAAAATTTTTAAAGGGTTGAGGTTGAAAACAACAAACAATATGCAACAGAGACTATGTGTGGCCCAGATAGCCTAAGATATTGATTATATGCCCCTCAATAGGAAAAGTTTGCTGACTCTTGGTATAAAGGGTCCTAAGATGATATGTTTTTGAACTGCTGCTGTAGGGTTTATATTACGTATCTAAATTATTATCTACTTCACCTCAGCATTTTTCATTGTATAATCTATTTTCTTAATTTTAAATGCCATTGTTTTAGTCTTTGTTTATTCTTTTTCAGAAATTTCTAACTGTTTTCATGGTTATGAATTTGCTACCATGAATTTGTTTTCATGGTGAATGAATTATTTTGTAAAGTTTCAAAAAGGAATTTCATTAAATTTATGTAATGATTTAGAATCACATCTTTACAGTAATTTTTCCAGTTCAGAAATGTGTTATGTCCTTCAGTTTATTTTGGTGTTCTTTTAATAAATAAAGCAAAGTTTTCTTATTGAAGTATTACGTATTTCTGGTTAGGTTTACTCCTAGATATTTCTTGGTATTCTTTCTTATCTATTGTATTTTCTAACTGGCTATTGCTAGTATGTTCTATAAATATTTGATTTTCCTGAGACAGTTGTCTTTGGAAAAAGATTCTTTAGTGGTAGCTGACTACTGCTTTGCTGTTATCTTATAGAAAACTTAGTAAAAATAACAGTTGATAGGATAAAGGTTATTGGATTTCAACATAGGTACTTTAAGACTGAGTTTATTGACCTTATTTGTTTCCTAATTTTAATTCTCATTATTTTTCTCTTCTCTTACTGTCTTTTTTTTTAGACTTCCACTTCTGGCTTTTTTTTGCTTTTTGTTTTTTTATACCCCTCCACCCTTTTCTTTGTCTCATGTGTTCATGTCTTCCAATTAAGATATTAAGTAAGATGTCATTCACATTTCAGGATTGTGAGATTTAGGGCGACAGTAGCCTCATTGTTCTTCTATTGTATGGAGTGTTACGTATATATTGAGTGTAAGTATTCCCTTAGGTTAATAATGTGTAGAATTATAAAATTGGACATTTTGAACTAATTTATGTGTTTGTTTTGATGTTTTCCAATAATGGAGATTTCAGTGCTCTCAAAATATTTCTATTCAAATGTAAATAATTGTTACAGTTATACAATAGACATTCACAGAAAGAATTTTCTTAGGGCTTAAGTATTTTTTCTGGGGAGAAGTGATCATTTGAAGATGTCCCTCCCCTCCAATATTGTAATCATTCTCGACTTTCTTTATGACAATATTTATTTTTTCATTCTTAAGGTATAATTTATAGAGAGTAAAATTCACCTATTTTTTAGTGTACAGTTCGATGAATTTGGTTAATTTTATACAGTTGTGTAACTAACAACACAATCAAGATATAGACGTTTCACCACTATAAAAAGTTTCTTTGTGCTTCTTTGATGGTAAGCAGGTGACCTCTGGCCTGAAGCAGCTGTCCTAGTACTTTTTTTTTTTAACAATTCGATAAGCTTTAGTATATTTACAAAGTTGTGTAACCTTCACTACAATCTAATTTTAGAATATTTCGACCACCCCAGAAAGACAGGCGTACCTGTTTAAAGTGACTCTCTCTTTCCACCTTTAGCCATAGCAACCACTCATCTACTTTGTGTCTCTATAGGTTTACCTTTTTGGCACATGGAAGCAGTATATGTTTTTCTGTGTCTGGCTTCTTTGATTGGATAAAAACATGATCAACTTTTGAGCATTTTCATAAAATTAATTTTTTTTAAACAGGGAATGACTCTGCTAATGATGGGGTCAGCAGATGCTCTTCCTGAGGAACCTTCAGCTAAAACTGTCTTTGTAGAAGACATGACAGAAGAACAGTTAGCATCTGCTGTAAGACGTACCACATTTTCAATATTTGATCTCACTGCATTTCAGAAGTACAGTTACTAAGATGCCTTTCAGAAAGTAGCATCTAAATGTTTTGAAGATTTAATTTTTAACAGTAAGATGTATGTTTTTAGCAGTAAATAAAAATTTTATTTTTGAAATTGGCTTAAGGGGTCCTTCCATAATTGGATAATTCATGATAAAGTCAATATCTGTAATAAATTTGTGTCTGGCAGATAGTTCTATTTAAGTGTTTACTTTTATGGGAAAACAAGCTCAAAGAGGTTAAGTAGTTTAAATGCTGGGATATTTAAATTCTTCAAACCTTCTGTGTTGAAAATACACACAGTTTATCCTTAATTTAAATGTAGTGTTGGTTTAGAAACTGGTCAAAACATACTTGCCAAATGTTGTTATTACTATTTTTTTTACCACTCAACATTTATATAAACCGTTACATAAACCATTCGGGGTTTTTTTGAAGTGTTAAGTATATATTTTGTTACCTTGTTCTAATGGTAAGCCTGCAAAGGAGGCAGGAATGATATGATTGCTGTTTTATTATTTTCAAGAAGGGAATTAAAATACAGAATGAGGGTCAGCATGATGCAAGTAAAAGTTTTTGTTGGGGAAATGAAACGTTGTTACTTTAGAGTGAAGGTGGAATGTAAATTGGTATGAGCTGGTAAATTGTATTTGTTTCAGAGTGTGAAGTTAGTGATTTATATATGCTATGTCATTTTATAAAAATCATTTAATCCTTTTCCTTAAATTAGATGGAATTACCATGTGGATTGACAAACCTTGGTAACACTTGTTACATGAACGCTACAGTTCAGTGCATTCGTTCTGTGCCTGAACTCAAAGATGCCCTTAAAAGGTACGACAGAAGAGAAATATTTTAAGTCTTCTTGGGTAAGGGAGGTCACATTTGGGTGAGTAGTGTTGTTTTGTGTATATATATATATTTTAGCAGCTTTATTGAGATATAATTCATTCATTGTATAATTCACCCTTTTAAAGTATTCAATTAAATGGTCTTTATTGTATTCACAAGGTTGTTCAACCATTGCCACAATCTAATTTTAGAATATTTTCTTCCCCAACTCCTTGAGGAGCTACTGATCTCATATGAGTTTTGTGCATTCTGTAACTTAAAATAAATGTACAGGATGTCCTTTTTCTTTGGTTTGGGTTAGTTCACTCAGCATAGTTTTTGAGATTCGTCCATGTTCTTGACTGTATCAGTAGTTCTGGTTGTTCTGCCTTCTTGCCAATCTTGGGTAGTGTCAGTCTTTTCCATTTTAGTCACTCATGGTTTTATCACGCTGAGTAAGCAATCTCTCCCACCCCCAATGTTTGAGATTATCTGAATGATGATTTCTGATCTTTTGCCATATGACATTGCATTAATAAATACTATGGTTTAAATATTTCCTTTGGATGGCAAGTCCTTTGTACTGTTGTAAATTAACTGAAAATTACAAAGCTGAAAATGAATTTAGAAATTACTTTAATAGAAGCCCCTCATTTTATAGGTGAGCAAACTGATTTGAAATTTAAGTGACTTATTTAATGTTACATAGCAAGTTAGTGCTGAATCTAGGTGTCTTGATTTGGATTTTGGATTGTTTTTGATCTAATGCTTTTTTCTTCATTATTTCTGAAATTGTATTATTTTCTTTGTAATAATGGATGTAAATGTGTCCCCTTTTTTTACACTATTTTCAGAAAATGTTTGTTTTAGATGAGTTAGACAAAGGGAAAGAATTTAAAGTAGGCTTCATTTATCTAAATTTCCTTTTTTCTTAGCGCTCCTTTTTTGCCCATATAATGCTTAAAGGAACAAGACCAGAAGAGAAGAAAAATAGAAAGGTGGGAACAACTCTGAGAAACTTGCAGTTGAGGGTGTCATGATAAGTCCTTTTGCCTGGTTTCTTCCCATAAGAGTTTCAGAATGAACTGAATCCCTCTTATTTAATTCTGCCTTCATGTTCCTAGGTATGCAGGTGCCTTGAGAGCATCAGGGGAAATGGCTTCAGCACAGTATATTACTGCAGGTCAGTATCTGAAATATCCTACTTTTCAAGAGGGCATATGGTAGTCAATAAATGTTATTTTTCACTCACAATTTGTTTACTATCTTTCAGTTTACAAAATGTGTTTTGTAAAACATCACCTCATTAAAATTGGAGTGCTTACACTTGTGGTAAACAACTTGGGACTTATTTTATCTAAATTATAGACCAGTGATGTCTGTCCTTTTTGAAAAACAATCTTTGGATTTTTTTGGATTAAATTATACTTTGGGCTTTAGATTCTATTAATAAAGTATATCTTTGGGGATATCCAGAGATGGATTTTATTATAGTTGTCATGATCATTATAAAAGAGAGTCTTAGTGAGTACTAGTGTAAGGAAGTGGTGTATGAGGTATGAGGAGAAATAGACATTTTTAAAGGCTAGAAATAACTTATTTCTTCCTTACATGAGACTGTATCCCCCTATCCCATTTTGGGACAATTTTACAAATGAGTACTCTCTTAAACCATTGCGCTAGATTATTAGGGTTTTTTATAGCTGTGCTTATTTTGTTTGTAACAGCTTTATTGAAGTATAATTCATATATCATACAATTCACCCATTTGAAGTGTACAATTCATTGTTTTTAGTGTATTCTCACAGTTGTCCAACCATAAGCATAGTCAATTTTAGAACATTTTCATCACTCCAAAAAGAAACTGTGTAACATTTAGCATTCACCCTGTTTTCCCCTCACCACTCCCAGCCCCATGCAACCACTGTCAGTCTTACAGATTTGCCTGTTCTGTACTTCTGTTGTAAATGGAATTATACATACAATATGTGGTCTTTTGACTGGTTTCTTTCATTTAGAATGTTTTCAGCATTCATCCACATTGTACATGTATCAGTGTACTTCATTCCTCTTTATTGCTGAATAAGAGTCCATTGTATGGATATACCATGTTTCCTTCATCCTTTCATTATTGAAAGACGTTTGGATAGTTTGCACTTTCTGACTATTATAAATATTCCTAAACATTTGTGTACAAATCTTTATGTGGACATATGTTCTTATTTCTCTTGGATAAATATCTAGGAGTGGAATTGCAGGGTCCTATGGTAATTATATTTAACCTTTTGAGGAACTGCCAGACTGTCTTCCAAAGCAGCTGCATCATTTTACATTCCTCCCAGCATGCATGAGTGTTCCTATTTCTCCGTATCCTCGCCAACACTTGGTATTATCTGTCTTTGATTATAGCCATCCTAGGGGTGTGAGGTGGTGTCTCGTTATGGTGAACCATTAATTTTTAATACTAAAAACAGTAGGTTTCTTTGCATCATTTGAAGTTAGATTTCTCTCTAACCTTTTTTCCTGAAAGTAGATTTGTTGAAATGAAATTTTTAATAAGAAAGCGTGATCACTTGCATCTAGTTCATTTGATTGTTTGTGTATCTGAGAGTAACTCAGTTATTCTCTGGTGTCACGTAGGAGACTTGTAGTATTGATGGGATGAAAAATACTGTTCTTTACTTTTTGCTTCTTGACTTTTTAACTTTTTTATTTTGAACAAATTTAAATTTACAGAAAAGTTACAAAAATTAACTACTTTTTGTCACATCTGATTTATCGTTCTCTATAAATGCATGTTCTTTTTCTCAGAACCATTTGAGAGTAAGCTGCAGACATCATGTCTTTTATTCCTGAATACTTCAATGTGTATTTCCTAAGAATAAGGACATTCTTAACCACAAGACAATTGTTAGTTTTCAAAATCTGGGAGTTTAATGCTGATATAGTACTCTAAAATACAGACTTATTTAAATTTTTCTGGTTGACCCAATATTGCCCATTATAAAGTTGTTTTTCTTTTTTGCTTCAGGAGCCAATTTGGGACCACATACTGCAGTTAGTTCTCGTCATGTCTCGTTAGTGCATTGAGATGCTCTGTTCATGATATATATTAAATCTTAAATCATCTTTTTGTTTTTTGAGTAGTGTGTACTTTAAAGTGTTATTATAATTTAGGCTTTTTTATTTTAAAAATAATTAGCTTTGTAATGATGTGAAAATTTCAGCCCTCCCTCCAAAAATATTTTTTAAACATTGTGTTTAGTTGTTTTTTCAGGAACATTTCATTGAGCGCTTGCTTTGTGCTGAGATGTTGTAGTATTGGCTGGGCTTGAGTATGTTTAATAATGATAGACAACATTTCACATCTTAGTTAAAAAAACAAGTCAAGATAAGCTAGATTAGAGTTTTGCTGTATATGAAGTAAGGGGTAGATATGGATAGCTAGAAAGTCAGCAGAGGAAAAGTGTTCTGAACTCCGAGAGCAAGGCTGAGTCTGTGACCATGGGATTTGTGATAGTGAGAGGGGATAAGCAGAGGGAAGATTTTGAAGAACACAAATTAGATTTGATTTTTAGCTGTTCAGTAGAGTCAGGAAGTATGTTTAAGGAGCCAGATTTCAATATTCAGGAGTTCAGTAGATGGGAACCAAGTATGGGCTTAGAGGGAGGTGCCTGATAACGGCATAGGGGCGGAACAGTGACATTATGCCTGTTTGATCCTTAGACGGGTTGGATTGATATACCCTGCTTTGTTTGGGAGGACAAAGGCTGGCAAGGAGAGAGAGGGAGGGGCAGGGCTCAGAAGTTGTTTATAGCCAGTGATGCATTATAGTGTCTTCTGGTGAGTTCTTTAAGATTTAAAAACAAATCTTTTTCTTATTAGGAATCCAACAGTAGCAAAAGGAATAGATATACTTAAAAATAGTTATTAAGCAGTTTTTTTTGTATTGAGAATTAATTTACAGTAGCATGTATTAAATATGTCACTATTTTATTGAAGCAGTGTTTGTTTTTAAGCCCTTAGAGATTTGTTTGATTCCATGGATAAAACTTCTTCCAGTATTCCACCTATTATTCTGCTGCAGTTTTTGCACATGGCTTTTCCACAGTTTGCAGAGAAGGGCGAACAAGGACAATATCTTCAACAGGTAATGAGGACAAGGTTCTATGGTTTTCATTTTGTAAATGTAAACTTTAGGTTTCCTAGACCTACCATACTTAGGGCGTGTATTTGGCAGTACAGATGTTAGTCCTCTCTAGGTCACTCCGCTATCGTCTCTTGCTCGGGGTGGTGCCGTAGTCTGTTAACGGAGCATTTGCTTCTGGTTTTGTCCCTCTGCAGAGTTTCCCCCACATCCCCTAGGGTCCTTTTTAAAATCTAAATAAGATTATGTTGGTCCAAGGCTGGCCCCGTGGCCAAGTGCTTAAGTTGGCGTTCTCTGCTTCAGCGGCTCAAGGTTTTACTGGTTTGGATCCTGGGCGCAGACCTAGCACTGCTTATCAAGCCATGCTGAGGTGGCGTCCCACATGGCACAGCTAGAGGCACTCACAACTAGAATATGCAACTATGTACTGGGGGGCTTTAGGGAGAAGAAGAAAAAGAAGAAAAAAAAGATTGGCAACAGATGTTAGCTCAGGGCCACTCTTTAAAGAAAACAAACAAAAAAAGATTATATTGGTCCATTCTTCAATACCACATAGTGATTTTCTGTCCTAGTCCTAAATAATCTATCCACTGGCTACCTCTGAGCTCATGATGGGCCACTCTGCCCTTTGCTCACTTCTCTCCACATACCCTGGCTGCCTTGCTGTTTTTAAACCCTCCAAGTATCCTCTTTCTGGAGGGCCTTTGCTCTTGTTCCTTTGGCTCTCAGAACTGAGTATGTAGCTGGCTTCCTCACCTTGTTCAGGTCTCATGGCTCAAATGTCAAGGCATCAGAGGCTTTCCTTGACTATCCCCTTGAAATAGTGCATTTTCCTTCCCCTTATCACGTTCTGCTCCCGTATTGCTTTTTTTTCCCTTGTAACTCTTCTCTTCACTTGAATTGATATTTTGTTTATATGTGTCCCCCTTAGATAAACTTTTTCTGTTTTTGGACTTTATCTGTTTTGCTCACTGCTATGTATTTCTAGTGTTTAGAACAGTGTTTAGCATAATTAGGAGCTCAGTAAAAATCTCTTGAATGAATGAATGAACTATTCTGGAATTCTTCATTGTTTTGAAGATCATATAATATCTAATTTGCCTTACTATTTTTAAAGAAAAAAACAGCTTTCTTCCCCTTCCCTAAGGAAATAGTAATTATTTTAGAAGAATTGTATAGACCAAACACTGTCACAGCCGTGGTTACTTACTGTGTCATTTTTTTAAATTACAGGATGCTAATGAGTGTTGGATACAAATGATGCGAGTATTGCAACAGAAATTGGAAGCCATAGAGGATGATTCGGTTAAAGAAGTAATTGAAATATATTTGTGATTATAGTCAGTATAGACTGAAAAGGCTTGAAATAAATTTATCTTAATAGATAGACGTGTCCTTGAATACTTTAGATGTTCAATTGGAATTTGAAAGCTTGCATTTAACACTTGAATTGAATGTATTATTTATTAATCTTAATCATTTGATATTGTTGAGCATCTGTGGTCTTTGGTAATGTTTTTTGAATAGTAGAAATATTTTACAGAAAGATTACATTTTAAAAAGCTTAAATATATTACTAAACTGGATTGTGTGGGAGGAGATAGACATTAATATCTATATAAAGTAAAATTGGAATTTTTATTTCATTTTAATTTTTGCAGACAGATTCTTCATCTGCATCAGCAGTGACACCTTCTAAAAAGAAAAGTTTAATTGATCAGTTCTTCGGGGTGGAATTTGAAACTACGTATCCTTATGAGCCAAGATTTGTGTAGACCGTACTCATTAGCAGTGAATTGGTATAAAAAGCATTGCTGACTGGTTGGAGTGGTGGGTAGGGTATGAGGAAAAAAAATCTTCAGAGGTTCTTAAGCATGAAAAATATCATGGACATTAGGAATTTGGAAAAATACACCCATTGGCGAAATCTTGTACTTTAAATAAATGTACATTTAGAAGATATTCATTATTTTTGCCTAAGAGCATCTTTAGCAGAGTCTACCTCATTAATTCATCTCATAGAGAATTAATTTTTAATTGTGTGAATTGGAGTGTATCAACTAAATTGTATATGTGAGATTGAACCAATTCATAAAACAGAAATTTAGGGAAGTACTATTTTATAGGTCATGGGTAGAAACTTAGAAAAGATTTCTGTTTCTGTATCTTTCGGTTATGGAAGACCATTTTAAGACTATATACATTGGTGACCATATAAATGCCAGTTTCTGTTTGTTTAGAGTTTATCCTTTTACACACATTCATTTCTTAGTATTGTTGGTAAGCGAATGAGCATTTTCAAGTATGTTGAAATGAATCTCTATTGGGAAACCAAAATGTTTTAAATGCTAATGAATGATACTATTAATTTTAATAGTATTAGGGCAGTTTATATTCAAGATTATTTAACAAATTGGATGCCCGTTGGCATATTCCTTATCTTATTTCTCAAAGCATGAAATGTACAGAATCTGAAGAAGAAGAAGTCACTAAAGGAAGGGAAAATCAGCTTCAGCTTAGCTGTTTCATCAATCAAGAAGTCAAGTATCTTTTTACGGGACTTAAATTGGTAAGGATAATTACAGTTGATCCTCGTTATTCACGGATTCCATATTTGCAAATACACCTGCTTGCTAAAATTTATTTGTAACCCCAACATCAGTACTTGTGGTGCTTTCATGGTCATTTGTAGAGATGCTCAGATAGGCAAAAATTTTGACTCTCCTGACACTGTCCCACCTGAGGTCCAAAAAGGTGATCTCTGCCTTCTTGTTTCAGCTATGATACAATAAACAAGTGTCCTTTCTGCCGTAATTTTAGTGCCACATTTTTTGCATTTTTGTGCAAAACGTTTGGTGATTTTGCTGTTTAAAATGGCCTGCAGGCTTCGTGCTGAAGTGCCATCTAGTGTTTAAGCGCAAGAAGGCTGTGATATGCCTTAAGAAGAAAATAACGTTTGTTGGATAAGCATCGTTCAGGGGTGAGTTATAGTGTGGTTGGCTGAGTTCAATGTTAATGAATCAACAGTATATGTTAGGTAAGGTGTCATTAAACAGAAACACACTTAAAACAAGGTGGTATACTGATTGGTTGACAAAAATGTTCTGGCCAGAGGCTCACAGGAGGCCTCTGAGGGTTTTATAATAAGGTGTTTTAATAATTATGAGATATAAACTGTGCAGATCAGGCCATATAGTCATTCTGCCATTGTGCTGGTATTGCAGTTGAGGCCCTATAAATTTAAGTGACATAGTTTGTGACAGAGCCAGATCTAGAACTTGCTCTGTTCAGTTAGTACTCTTTCTCCACTGCCATACTAAAGAATGTACTTCAGTGAGCAGTTTGATAAAATATAACAGTTTTGCTTGCTACCTGATTAATTTGATATGGTTTGGGGAATATGTACATCTCTTGAAAGATAGGCAGTGAGTTGGGGCGGGGATTACATTGATAAACAAGATAATTTCTCATCAAGGAGCTCCCATCTACAGTTTGGGGTAGGATTGGTTAGGGGAACAGTTGATAAATGTAGACATAAGAAGCAGATAGATAAATAGTGATGTTCTTTGTCATGTGATACTGAGGGGAGAGTTGTGGTGAAGCATAATGGCTTTTAAGAGAAGTTCATTTTAAAAGCATACAAATCCTAGCTCACCACCTAGAGTCCCATGAGAAATCATGATGTGCAAGTTTCAGGGCTTCAAAACATGAAATTAAAAGTGTTAATTGGAAAGTGTGGAATGAAGTCTTTTGGCAGACTCTCCAGGATGATATTTTCTTCATAATTTTTAAATCCAGGAGAACTAAATATACTTGGAACTTCCAGATCATAGTGGATTGGTGATAATATGTATAGCTTACCTGATGAATAACATCACACCAGATGTGCTTTCTTGAAAAACACGTATTCATGAGATGTTGTATTTATTGTCTTGGTAATTTTTTAGATGCTTTATCATCATTTGTTCAGATTATTCTTGAGTAATTTGGCTCCACATTTCTTTACCTCTTTGCTACTGAGTAAACTTGATTAAATGTTAAAATGCTACTCCAGGGCTGGCCCTGTGGCCGAGTGGTTAAGTTTGCGTGCTCTGCTTTGGCGGCCCAGGGTTTCGCCAGTTTGGATCCTGGGCCCCGACCGAGCACCGCTCATCAAGCCATGCTGAGGCGGTGTCCCACCTGCTACAACTAGAAGGACCCGCAACTAAAGTATACAACTGTGTACTGGGGGGCTGTGAGGAGAAGGAAAAATAAAAATTAAAAAAATAAAAATAAAGCTGCTCCATGGTGATTTCCTTTTATAATGTGATTAGTAATTTTTAAAAAACAAACTTTAAGAAATTTTTTACACATGTGTAACGTGCTTAGAATAATTAACAGTAGATTGTTTTAACTCTGATTTCTTAAATGTTTATATTCTTAATGCAGAGTGCATTAGCACTGCTGATTTTTTTGATATTAGAAATATTAGCTAATGTTTATTAAGCATGGAATATCTGCCAAACAGTTTTCCCAGTTTTCTGCATGTACTAACTCGCGTGACTCTGACAGCAGCACTGTCAACGTAGGTGCTGTCACTGCCACGTCCCAGTGGCGCCCAGAGGGTGTAACTGTCCTGTCCCACATTCCATAGGCTGTGAAGAGTGGAAAGGCAGACGTGATGGTTAGGATATGTGTAGTGGCTAAAGGCTTTCCCACGTTCGTTAGAATAACAGAGGTTTTCTCTGTTACGACTTTTCTCAAATTTAACAATAATTGGTTGGTTCTGGAAGGCTTTTATGCATAAAGCATGAAGAACAAGAACAGAGGTTTCCTACGTTCTCTTAATTTTCCTCTAATAGGAATTTTTTGATAATCCATAAGTAGGGGAATGCCATAAAAGGTTTTCTTACACCTATAAAATACAGTATGATCTCTCAGAATGTGAGCAACATTTGAGTCATAATTTAAAAAGTTCAAACATTATTTACATTCTGAGGAGTTCACACCAGTATAAATTGTTTGTTGCCTTTGAAGAACTGAACCATATCTAAAAGCCTTCTCACATTGTCTTCATTCAAATTATTTCTCGGTGTTATGAATCCATCCACATACTGTACATTGTCTATTAAGTAGTACTAATTTTTAAAAGAATTAAAGGTTTGATTCCATATTGCAGAAAAAGTTGTTTAAAACAATGTTTGGTCTACTGTTATGTTCTTTTTTAGAGACTTCAGGAAGAAATCACCAAACAGTCTCCTACACTGCAAAGAAACGCTTTGTACATCAAATCTGTAAGTTGTGCATTCCTTTTGAAATTGAACTCCATTTTCCAAACTGAAAAGTTTCCAGTTAATTAATGTTACCCAGTCTTTGTTTTTATCAAACCAAGGAATTAAAAACGTGGTATTGCGTGTAGTAGGAATTTTTTCCATTTTCTCTCCGCAGTCCAAGATCAGCCGGCTACCTGCTTATTTAACTATTCAGATGGTTCGATTTTTTTATAAAGAGAAGGAATCTGTGAATGCTAAAGTTCTTAAGGTTAGTAATGAACTTTTGTATAATAAAATATTATAATTCTTTGAAGGCAGTCCTTAGAATAGGTTTCTTTATTCTTTCAGGGATAAACTTTCTTTGAAATACTGTACATAGGAAAGTTATTAACGTTAGATGAGTGGTTCTTAACCAGGAATGTGTATTGGAATTATCTATTGTCCTTTTTTGTTTTAAATCATACATGTGCCTGGCTTCTCCTCCCACCCTCCATCCCCCCAGCCCCAGCATCTGATTAACTGGGGTCTGAATTCTTAAATTTTTCAAAACATTCCCACATAATTCTGATGGATGCCCTCCACTCCCCAGAAACACTGCTCTAGACCAGATCCTCAACTTCAGAGATACTGAACCAAGAGGTTTGGGGATGGGAGAGGGGTAGGGCGCAGTATAACACATTGCTCTCTGTTCTAGGTGGTTCCTTTCTTCCAGGTTAAAGGAGAGTGTTAAATTACTGGTGTCCAAAGAGTACTTAAATTGCAATCTTTTGATGTAGGAGCCAGCCTAATGATTTAGCTGTTTGGTTGAACAGAGTCCCTTATCCTTGGGAGAGGTATATATAATTCTAACCTCTTGAGCGGAAATTCATAGTACATTTTCAAATATTTCAAATGTCAACATTTCAAATAGTGTTAGATGAGAAAGTTAAATGTAGTTGAAGAATCTACTAGCGTTAACTTTAAACATATATTAATATTAGTTACTGAACTATATCACTATTGTTTCTATGTGAAATTGTGTTTCAAATTTAAAAAAGTCGTAAGTGGCCCCATTTGTACATTGACTCCACTGCTGGTTTTAGGTACCCATTATTTTCGCAGCAACTAGTCTAATATTTCTGAAATGCTTCTTTTGTCCTATAAATTTTGGTAACTCGTCTCTGGTCAGTTTCATGGGTTAAAATGTTTAATGGGAAAAAAGTTTAAAAAATTTAAAGTTAAAAATAAAAGTTTTAAAAATTTAAAGTTAGGACTAGATTGAAATAAACACTATGATATTTTCAACTGTATAGATTTCCAAGTGACTTTTACAGATTTTATTTTTAACTTTGAATTATGAAGGCACTGCTTTAAACGTGTGATAGATATTTTAAATAACTAGCTTTGTAAGTCTGTTTATACATCTGTTTTTTGTTTTGGTTTATTTAGGATGTTAAATTTCCTCTTATGTTGGATGTGTATGAACTATGTACACCAGAACTACAAGAGAAAATGATCTCTTTTCGATCAAAGTTCAAGGACCTAGAAGATAAAAAAGTGAATCAGCAGACACAGACAGTAGGTTCTTTTGCTGATTTTGTAGTCTTAATATTTTAATCTTAATATTTTAATCTTCATTGTTCAAAAATTACTTTGTATTGTTAATCTATTAGTAAAAATGGACGAACTTGTATTTTATTTAGCAGACATACAAATCCTACATATATTGGTGCAAGCCTTTAAAGTTTTAGGTGTATTTTAGCATAAGTAAAAGAACTCTTATGTTATGGTAAATGAGTCCTTTATGGGAGAATAAACTTAATATTTTCTTTTCCCCTCTAGTCCGCAGCTTACATTCCTTTTATGTTTATCTCCTGAAAGCATTTCACACAAAATCTTGCCTACAAGTATTTTCTGCATATTTTATTTTCCTTGTAAAGCGTGGAGTCATCTCCATTTTTAGATGGAATTGGTGGTACAGCATATTGGTTCATTTATGCCCCCTGTGACGACCAAATTATGTCTTTTAATAAGTGCTGCAGGTGTGCCTGTAACTGCTAAAATTAGAACCTTACCAACTTTAATAAATTGTATTATTTTCAGTTCAGATAAGGTAAAGCAGAATTATATGTTGGATTTTTTTTCTTCAGAATGAAAAAGATATTTCTGGGTAACTAGGAACATTTTCAGCGTGATGTATCAAATTTTAAAATTAAATCCTTCTGCAAGTTACCTTTTGTCTGTATGTGTGTATGTGTGTGTTAAAAGCCATTTGTAAAAAATTAAAAAAATTAAACTTTATTTTGAGATAATTATAGAATCACTTGCAGTTACACGAAGTACTGCAATGAGATTCCAAGTACCTTTTACCTACTTTCCTCTCTTGGTAACATATTGCAAAAACTATAATACAAAATTACAACCAGGATATTGACGTTGATGCAGTCTAGATATAGTACATTTCCATCACCACAGAGATCCCACATATTGTTCCTTTGTAGCCAAACCCACTTTCCTTTTGCCCCTACCGCCTCCATAATTCCTAGCAACCACTAACCTGTTTTCCATTTCTATAATTTTGTCATTTTAAAAAAGTTATATAAATGGAATCATACAGTATGTAACTTGAGATTGACTTTTCTCACTCAGCCTAATTCTCTGGAGATTAATCCAGGTTGTTTCATGTAATAGTAGTTCCTTTTTTATTGCTGAATAGTATTCCATGGTATGGATATATCACAGTTTGCTTAACCATTTACCCATTGAAGAATAGTTGGATTGTTTCCATTTTTGTCTATTCTGAATAAGGCTGCTATAAGCATTTATGTACCAGTTTTAGAGTAAACATAAATTTTGATTTCTCTGGAATAAATACCCAGTAATGTAATGCTAGATTGCATGGTAGTTGTATATTTAGTTTTTAAAGAAACTGTCAAATGTTTTCCATAGTGGCTGTACCGTTTTAGATTCTCATCAGCAGTTTATGACTAATCTACTTTCTCTGCATCCTTACCAGAGTTTAGTGGTGTCACTATTTTTTATTTTAGCCATTTGGATAGGTCTGCAGTTATAGCTCATGTTTTTAATTTGTGTTTCCCTAATGATGTTGAACATGTCTTCATGTGTTTATTTGCCATCTCTGTATCCTCTTTGGTGAAATATCTCTTTATGTCTTCTACCCAGTTTCTAATTGTGCTGTTTGTTTCTTTACTCTTGAATTTTGAGAGGTCTTTACCTTCTAGATGCTACTCCTTTGTCAGATATATGGTTTCCAAATATTTTCTCCCAGCCTGTGCTTTTGTGTTTTCATCCTCTTAACAGGGTCTTTTGCAGAGGGAAAGTTTTAAATTTTGATATAGTCCAATTTGTTTTTTCTTTGGTGGTTCTTCCTTTTGTTGTCGTATCTAAGAAACCGTTGTCTAGTCACAGGTCATGAAGATTTATGCCTATGTTTTCTTCTAAGAGTTTTATAGTTTTAGCTGTTTCATTTAGGTTTTTGATCCCTTTTGGGTTAATTTTTGTATGGGGGATGAGGTACTGGTCCAAATTCATTCTACTGAATGTGAACATCCAGTTATCCCGGCACCATTTGTTGAGAACACTGTTATTTGCCTATTCGTTGAATGGTCTTGGCACCCTTGGAGAGAATCAGTTGACCATAGATGTGTAAGAATATTTCCGGACTTTGAGATTTATTCCATTGGTCTATATGTCTGCCCTTAATGCCAGTACAGTCTTGATTACTGTGTTTTGTAGTAAGGATTGTAGGAAAATAATGAGCCTTCCAGCTTTGTTGTTCTTTTCAAGATTGTTTTGGCTCTTCTGAGTCCCTTGTATTTCCATATTTATTTTGGGATCACCTTGTCTATTCTTTCAAGAAAAAGCAATTGGACTTTTGATAGGCTTGCATTGAATCTGTGGATCAGTGTGGGGAGTATTGCCATTATAATAGTATTAAGTCTTGCAATCTATGAACTTAATATGTCTTTGTTTTCTTTAATTTATAGTTTTTAGTGTGCAGGTCTTATACTTCTTAGGTTAAATTTATTCCTAAGTATTTTATTCTTAAAATAAAGAATAAAAAAATTATTTATTATTATGCATTGTCCTTTGTTCCTGTTAATTTTCTTTGATCTGAAGTCTACTTTGATATTAATGTCAGCTTTATTAATCTTATTTATTAACATGCTTTTTCTGTTAATGTTTGCATGATATCTTTCTCCATCCTTTTACTTTAAATTTGCCCATATTGTTATGTTTGGAGACAGTTTCTTATAGACAGCATGTAAGAAATGGGTCATATTTTTAAATTTACTGTTAATCTCTGTCTCTTTATTGGTATATTTAGACTGTTTACACTCAATGTAATTACTGATACGTTAGTGTTTAAGTGTATCTTATATTTTGCTATTTGTTCTGTTTTTCATTTATCTTTTTTGTCTTATTGTAGGTTACTTGAACATTTTTCAGAATTCTTATTTGATTTATCTGTATCGTTTTCAAATGTATTTCTTTGGATAGCTTGTTTTTGTGGTTGCTCTAGGTATTACACTATATATATATAAAAACGATTGGTTGACCTACTTGCTATTTTTTGTTGTAGCATCCTTTGTCATCTTGTCACTCCAGCTATCTTTAAACTGCTTGCATTGTCTTCATTGCCATTATAGTTTTCAAGAACTTTGTCCCCACGTGCCTAGATAAGTTGCTTAATTTTTTTGTATTACACACTGAAATTGGTTGAGGCAGGGAGTTCTCCCTAAAAATCCTTGTCTAAAGTATTAAATCACGCTTGTTTTAATATAGGTAAATATTTACTGAATTAAAGACTTCGGTTCATTTGGGCTGAAATGGCAGGTGGCCATGGCTTAGTAGATTTAATATTAATTGTACTAATTCGCCTTCCCTTTTTTTTAATTTTTTAATTTTTTTGAGGCATCTTTTTTTTTTCACCTATGTGTTTTGATAGTACTTTGGTAAAATTATAGAATTGGGTTTTCCTTTTCTACCCTAGAGCATTATTCATCTATACTGCTATATTTGCTGGTATACTCTAGCTTTAGTGATTTAAAATTGGTTCTTACAATCAGAGGGTCTGTTACTATATACTTTGTGTATTATTAAAGGGTAGCACCTTTGGGTTTACAGTTTTATGTTAATTTGTAGCTATATCATTTTATTAAATTATAAGATAGACCATATTTTGTCTTGGTGCTTTGCACTGTAGACAGTAAATAATTGTGGAAATGAATGCAGATTGAGCATACAAATTTTATTCCAATACCATGATTTAAAGTTAAATATGTTTTCCCCTCAGAGCGACAAAAAGAGTAGTCCCCAGAAAGAAGTTAAGTATGAACCGTTTTCTTTTGCTGATGGTAAGTGAAATCTTCATTTCAGTTGAGTTATTGTTTTTTTTTAAAGGTAAAATTGCTGTCTTTCCATGTTTGTTCAGATATCACGCTTAAAAAAAAGTTGTGTTTCTTGAAGTATAATTAACTTAATATGACATACAGTAAAAATCACTTTTTAGCGTGTAGTTCTGTGAATGTTATCATCCTTCTTAAAACTTCTTTCTTGAAGCCTTAACTTTGATTGGATGGTAGTATCTTACTGGATTCTAATAATAGAATAGCACTTCTCTAGGCTAAACTTCAGAGTTGTTCTTG
Organism: Equus quagga; assembly: GCF_021613505.1. Taxonomy (NCBI): domain Eukaryota; kingdom Metazoa; phylum Chordata; class Mammalia; order Perissodactyla; family Equidae; genus Equus; species Equus quagga. Next base: position 53,240,517 of record NC_060275.1, on the reverse strand, counting down.
CTTGTTACCTAGCTTGAGCAAGCAAATGTCTGTACGTTGTCTAATATAACTAGATTTATGTCTTTCTATAGACATTGGCTCCAATAATTGTGGATACTATGACTTACAAGCAGTGCTAACGCATCAGGGAAGGTCTAGCTCTTCAGGTCATTATGTATCATGGGTGAAGAGGAAACAAGGTAAAGTTTGTTTACTGTATATTTTATAGCACAGTAGTTCTCAGACATTCTGGTCTCAGAACCCCCTTACATTCTTAATTATTGTGAACCCCAAAAACCTTTTGTTTATGAGGATTGTCTCTCTTTAATATTTGTAATGGAAATTATTTAAAGAACAACAAAGAACAACAACAAAAGAACAACAAAGCTGAGAAATAAATTCATTTTAAACTGATAGGAATAAACCCATTACATATTAACATAAATAACATTTTAAAAATAAAAACATTTTCCAAAACAAAAAAAATTAGCAAGAAATGGTATTTACATTTTTAGTCTTTGTATGGTGTAACAGGAGACAGCTGAATTCTCCTGTTTCTGCATTCAGCCTGTTGCTTTATCACATTGTGTAGCCTCTGAAAAATTCCAAAGCACACTTGAGAGAATGAGGGGGAAAAGGCAGATAATGCTTTACTACTGATATGAAAATAGCTGTGACCTTCATGGAACCCCTGAAATGGTCTTGAACCTTAGTAGTCTCTGGACCACAATTTGAGAACTGTTGGTGTGACAGATAAAATATTGCCATGCCTAAAATTATGCAGTACCTTTTTTGAAATGGAACTCTGAAAAATTGCATATGGTTATTAATTTCATTTTCCTTTCTCGTTCTTCAGATGAATGGATTAAGTTTGACGACGATAAGGTCAGCATTGTGACACCAGAGGATATCTTGCGGCTTTCTGGTGGTGGAGACTGGCATATAGCTTATGTTCTACTCTATGGGCCTCGCAGAGTTGAAATAATGGAAGAGGAAAGTGAACAGTAATCTTCATTTTAGCTATTTATGCTTAGGTGTGAAATAAATGTTATTTGTTGATCACTTCTATAATCCACAGCTATAGAGGAAGATATTTAGGTGGTTTTGTGTGTTTCCTCTCATGTGGAACAAGAGGGCAAAAGCAGACCACTCTGTATCAACCTAAAAAATTACAGAAAAGAAAAAATTGCCTTTGGACGGTGTTACCCTGTATAAAGGTAGCAGGAAGACATTTTTAAAAAGCTTATTTCTTGTATTAATTTTTAAAAATTCTGAGTTGAAATGCCTTTCAACCATTACCTTTTGTGATGATAACTTTTCTCCCTTTTTCAGCCCAAGATTCAGCAATCAGATGTTTATTGCACACCTATTTCTCTATTATTTGTTGTTGTTCTTGCATGGTTCAAACTACCGGTAATTCAGTAGCTGCCTATCCTTTGCCTTATCTAACAAAAATTTTGCCAGGAAGGTGGAAAGGAAGTAAGTGTTGCTCTCATTTTGTAACTCTGTGCTGCTGTCCACATCCCATGGAAACATGGGTACAATCAAGTGTTTGTCCAGCCTGACTGTTGCTGGCTTTCATGACTTTAAAATAAATTGTGATCAATAATAGTACATTTGATTATACATTTATTACTGTGTCTCTGATGTACTATTGTTTGTACATTTAACCTGGCAATGGTTTTGTAGTAATCAACTTTAAAAAAAAATGTTGACAAGCTCTGGTTGCTAATTTTTAGAAAATGAGGATATTTAATAAAAAAAAAAACAACAAAAGGGATTAACAGCTTTTGACCTCAAGTCTTTTGTCTGTTGAGGGTTGGAGCTTGGCTGAAGTTCAGATGTTTTTAATATTATACAGTTTCTGCAGATAGTTTTACTCTGCTGTTAAGCATCCATTTAAAAATGTTATCTTCTTTGCCTGCTAGCATTATATTGTTTAAAAAGAAACACAGAATTGTAAAAGTAATTGAGTTCTTTGGATGCTGAATCCAACAATGTTATCAGTCAGATCTGTTCCTTCTCTCCCTTGGTGTTTGGTTTTACTCTCCTGTCAGTTCCAAAAATCTTAATATCTATCTCAGAATTTAATATCAATGATTTTTAAAAGTGATGGTAGAAATACCCAGAATATGAGGTATTTTAATATGGTGGGTTGCTTACATTTTAACACATTCTAATTCGTCAGTTCCTTATCTTTGTTTCAGGAGGCTTGTTAGAGAAAGGATAGAATGTTAGCTAATTTGTCTCTGATTTTTGAGTTAGATATTTATGATATAGTTTTGGGGATTATCATGAAATCTCATATCTTTGCTTATGCTGTTTTAATGCTCTTTAGAGCATAGCACTGATAACTATTGGATTCCTAGAGAATAATGGCCATTTTCCTCAAGTTTGAACAATGTGATATAATCTGAGAACGATAGCGGATAAAACAAGCATTTCAGGGAAATTTATTTGTTAATATCTTCTTCAGCTAAACTTTAATTATTGGCAATCAGTACTCTTTTTGCCTTGGGGAAGGATGAGACCATAAGAATTGTAATGATTCTTTTTTATATATTCGTATGATGCTTGTAAGTTTGCAGAGTTTTTTTTTATTCACTGTCTTATTTGGTCTGAACAATTCTGAGGACATAAATTTAGTAATCAGAATTCAGATTTTCTGATTTGTAGGATGCTGTAAATACTGGATCAGGTGAGGTAGGTTTAGAACAAAGTATGTAAACCTTGTATGTAATTAGAATTAAAATTGTAATTCTTTGTCATTATAAAAAAAACCTTGATCCAAAAAAGCATTATTCCAAAGATTTTTTAAGTATAAGAAATTGGACTTATACCAGTGTTGTTTTAAACTAATAAGGCTATTTTAGAATTTAACCTTGCATATAAGGTCTGAGAAGGGCAAGTAGGCAAGAAGACGACTTGATTCCTGAGTGTGTCTTATATGCTGTGCCACTAGCACTGAGGCCCTTTCTGTATTAGAGCTGAGCTGTATCACTGTTGGACCAGCTGGTGAAGCTAAGCCCAAGCAAGAACATTTATAGCGTGACATGCAACTGGTAGCCCTTCTTCAGGATTCAAAAGAATGACAGCCTAATTTTAGAGCCCTAAAGGGTAATGCTTATGTGGGAAGAGAAAAAGACAGAGGATACTGTCTCCAGCCATTACTACATAGTGCTTTGCTGTTTATAGGGTGCTTTCACATACATCTCATTTGACCTTCACAACAATCCCTGTGGTATGCATCCCTGTTTTAACGACTTGAGAGGTTGAATAATTTTTGTAAGGCTAGAAGAACTAGGTCCCATTTCTTTTAAAGTTGGGGCTCAGCAAACCTTTTTCTGTAATGGGCCAGATAGTAAGTATTTTAACCTTTGCAGGCCATAAAGTCTCTTTGCTTTATGCTACTTAACTTTGCTGTTGTAGCATGAAAGGAGCCATAGACAATACTTAAGAGAATCAGCATGGCTGTGTGCTGATAAAATTGTACTTACAAAAACAGGTGGTGATCGGACCACTGTTTGCTGATCCTCTGCTTTTAAAGTATAAATAAGTGAGACTAGAGCACTCATATGGTTTCAGAAAGTCCCATTCTGGGATTTTCCGAATAGCAAGTTAAAAGTACTAACAGCATGTAGGAAACTAATTTGGCGTGGTGTACCTTAGGAAATATCATGCTCCTGAATATTGCTTCTTGACTTCATTATAAATACATTTAATTTATTTAACAAAAATATATTATGTGACCTTCAGGTCACTTTATTTAGGCCATTCTCCCAACCTACTCCCTCCTCCCTCCAAACCCTGAGGTCAGTTATCAAGAGCCAATATGCATTCTGTTGTTATTGGAGCACCAGCCAACTGTACAATTGTTATAAAAATGTTTATTGTTTACCAAAACCAGTGGACCTCTTATCAAATGCTGCTTGGTAACAAAATCTTATCACAGTTTTAATAAAAAAAAAAAAGAAAGAAGCTAACTATTTGTCTCATTGTCATTAGTTAGACTTTCTGCAAGGTCACTTAATCCAGACTTATTCAGTGCATTAATCAGATTCTCGGGTGTTGCATGTACTCCCTCTTGATCTTGCCAGGCAACCAGTAGCTGCTTAGCTCTCATCTTCATGTCTTCGCTGTCACACTCAATCTGTCTGATTTCTGAGTCTTTCATTTCCAAGTAGGGAGCCAGAATCTTCCATTGTTCACCCAGTTTGTTGGCAAATACTTCTATTTGTTCACCTGTTACAGGTTTGTCTCGCCGAACATCAGGACCTAGAAAACACAGGAAATGTCACTTATGTACAAAGTACCAGGACATGTACAATTCAAGGTATACAACAACTGGGAAGATATGGGGCCACTGAGATATTAAAGTAGAACAATTCCTTTTTTATATTTTTCATGGGTTGAATACTGTTCTTACAATCATGATCATTAGGAAATCAATAATCAAAGCTAAAGCTGTTGCCTCCATTATAATTATGAAGGCTTCCCCTGAAACCAGCTGCTCCCCTCAACTCCCTCCCCAAGAATTAACAGAGGTATGAGTCCCCTTCAAATATGAGTACTTTCCTTCCTAATGCTTCCAAATTTTATTGTATAAAATGTAATATTTCTAAAGTTATTGTCAAGCAATGTTTTGAATTCCTCACTATAAGAAACAGAGCTGAGATAAACGGTAGAAGTTGAGAAGTAGATCAAATAACGTACCTCTCAACCAAGAACCCCCATCTTTTCCAATTTTGTAAAATAGCCAAGAAAATTCAATTCTTACTTTCGTTTTCCTTCAGTAAAGCATCATTATCTTCCTCATCTTCATCCTCACCTGTTTTAATTTCTTCAGAAGGAGGCTAAAATGAATAAGAGGAAGGTTTAAAAGAATGCCAACTTCTAAAATAAGATAACTGGAGCTACTTTTTGTTTAGATAAGAGTGGTTGTGAGAGTCCAAGAACAGGGCCCAGAACTTTACCCCTGAGAGTGTTCATGTGAATGTCAGGTCTGGATCAAAAATGTGACAGTGTTAACCTGGAGAAGGAATGGACGGGGAAGACCTGAGTTGGAAAGACTCCCCTTGCCCCGGACCTGAGAAGAAGGGAGCCAGTAAAAAGTATGGCAAGGTGATTGGCAAATACCTAGCATAGAGTAACAATGGTCTAGGCAAGACTGGGGGAGCACAACTGTGTCTTTAAAAAATTCTGAGTAATTTTATGCACACAGTATAGTTATTATCACATTGTAGTAATATAATGAGAAAGTTGTACTAGAAAAGAGAACAGTAGAAAGATAGGCCAAGTTGCCTACTGTTACCCCTTAGACCCTGTTTTTGATAAAAGACGATATAATGCATTGGCAAACAGGAAAAATGATAATAGTTTATCGAAAGTATTGTGGACTTATATTAAATTGTATGCTGTATAAGAAATTATTAAAGTTACTTTATGAACTTATGTACTTCCTATAAATGTATACTCAGATGCATTTTTTCCTCTTTCTAAAACATGGAGGTCTGTGGAGCATTACTTTTTTTCACGTGACAAACTAAATTCAGCTCTTTGTTCAAACAGTGATAGCAGTTTTAAAGAAGTCAATGTCAACTAAAGGATATGAAAAATTTGATTTATATTACTTACTGGTAATTCCTTGGCTAGCTTTATTACCATGTTTTCGAGATATTCTGGCAAACTTTTAAATTGCTGGTTGGTTGGCTGGAAGAAATGAGGGCTTCTCCGTGCTAACAGTCTCAGGGCTCTCCAGCCATAATTTGAATTGTTCACAGCCCTATAAAAAAAGAGGTCAGTCTTGTAATTTATAGTCTTTATTTCTATATTCTATTCTAGTTAATGTAATTCACTGTGAAATTCTTTACTCTAAGGTAAGTAGCTGAAGGCACCATTCTTTTCATTCTGATCCTAGTCCTAAAGAACCTCTCAGTATATAGTTCACTTATAAATAATAAGAAACCAACAGAATCTGAAGAGGCAGATTCATAGGCAGGAAACACATTTTACAAGTTTACATACATTTTACTTAACTTTTAAAAAGTCCATTAGAATGTGTCTAGTACTGCCTAGATGCTGTATATTCAGGACAGAAATCATCCACTTAGTTATTTAGGGAAAAAACCCTTTATAATAGATTCACTATGTCTAGTAAGTTAATACCCATGCTGGCAATGTCACCTGCAGGTGTGTTTCATAATATTTTATAAATTCAACCCTGAGTTTCAATCATGTTAATTCAATCAATATTTGGTTTTCGGTTTATGTAACACCTAAACTTTAATTTGCTCGATACCAACCTCGATGAATGAAAATGGCTCCAAAACTAAAAGGGAAACATCCAGTAGCCAACACGGTAAGCAGTGCCAAGAACAGAATTCATGAACTGTTCCTTAAGGAAGCACAGCAATAACAGGCGGTACACAGTAAGGTGAGAAACGGAAACCTCAGAGAAATTCTAAAGCTGATGTTCTGGAAAATGGCAAGCTGCAGAAGAATCCAGAACACACATTTATTTCATTTATGAGTTTTTGCAAGTCATTTGGAAGTCCATGCCAAGTTCTCAGAGTAGGAACCTGATTTACTTAGTCATCTCTTATAAATGAGCCTCATTACCTTTGAGCAGTGCTGGTACAGGTGAAACGACCCCTAGACAGTGGAGATTCTAAGTTAACATTATGCTAAGAGGCTTTGCTAAACAGTTACGAGTCTTCCTCTCTGACACATTTCTCTTTAAACAATTTGAATCTTTTAAGCATTTTTAGAATTCCCTGTCAATTGTACATAAAAACTTCCTTATTCTCCAGAGATCCACACCATTCAAGTTCTTAAAGCAATTTTAGAGAACTGTTACTTTTAAGAATGAATCCACCTTGTCTTATCTAACAATGATAAATCAACCATTTATTTGACAAACACTTGCCGAGCTGGGCACTCAGGCGTCGTGTCTTGGAGACCGTGAGTGCACCCTGAACACCTGAGGCACTACAATGTAGTTAAGAGCAGGGCCCCTGATGCCACAGTTTGTTTCCTGGCTCGCCATTTACTAGCTGAGAAGTAAAGTGAATTATTTATCCTCTGCCTCAATTTCCTTAACTGTAAAATGGAGATAAGAACAGTTTCTACCTTAGAGGTAGGAAGTATCTGACACAATAAATGTTGAATGTGTTGGCAAGCATCATTATTGATAAACACAAGATCTAAGACCGTTTCAGAGAGTGGTAAGGAAGAGAAAAACACGAGGAATGAGAATTTCAGATGGCGATACATGCTGTGAAATACAACAGGACTGCAGTACAGGGGGAGAGAGGAAGAGCTGCTTGGTCAGGGAAAACTGCTCTGAGGCAACATCCGAGATGAGAGCTGAAGTGAGAGAGCAAGCCACGGGAACACATTGGGGGCAGCGTCAAGCAAACCCAACAGCAAGAGCAAAGGTCCTGAAGTGGAAAAACCTTCGTGTTGAAGAACAGAAACAGGGCTGGTATGGTTAGAGTGGAAAGAAAATGAGCCAAAGACAAGACATGGTTGGAGAGGTAGGTATGAGGCAGATCAGGGAGGTCTTTTAGGCCCCAGTAAGGAGTTTGGGTTTCCTCCTAATTTTAATAGGCAGTCACTGGAAGATTTCAAGCAGAAGATCTGACTTGTGAATTTAAAGAGCATTGGCTGAGGCATGGAGACTGACCAGAAAGTCCCAAGTTAAGAGGTCACAGAAACTGTAACTCGTAATTCTAGTCACAGCACTGTTTTCACTGAGTGCTAATTACATGCAATGCATGTTCAAAGTGAACCATCTTAATCCTCAGAATAACCCTGTGAAATGGGTACCTTTACTATTTAACAGATGAGGAAACAAGCAGAGAGGGGTTTTAGCTCTAGTAGCCTAGCCAGTAAGTGGTAAAGAATCCCAGGATTGGACCCTCAAATCACTACACCATGATGCCTATTGAAAACCATGGGGCTGTGTGGGGTCACCTAGAAGATTTAGATGAAGCAGCAGCTAAGACTGAGTCCTGAAGTTACTCCAAAATTTGAGTCACGCAAAGGATGGGGAGCCAGCAATGGAGACTGAAACACAGTGAGGCAAAAGGAAAAACAGGACAGTGAGGCAAAAGGAAAAACAGGAGAGTATAGTGAGAAGAAAACGTTACCTAAGGAGGGAGAGATCAACTGGCGAATGCTGCTGAAAGTCAAAAAATGAAGTGACCTCAACGGGCTGTTTGAGTGGAGTGATGGGGAGACAGCCCAGCAGGAATGGGCTGATGAGATAATGGGAGGTGAGGAAATGAAGGCAGTAATTAAGGACTGTTGGGAGATACTGTGATTTTATGGGGAACAGAGAAAAGAGGTGATACCTGGAGGGAGATGTGGGCTCAAGGGGGATTTTTCTTATTTTTTTGAAACAAGTATGATTCTAAGTCTTGCTTGTTAGTCAATGGGAATGGTCACTGAAATCAGGATGTGTAGTAATGTGAACTTGGTATATAAACTCACCTAGGAGGAAAAGTACTATGTACTGTCTCCCTTAATAAGCATTCTAGTATACATACAATTCCTAAGAAAAATACTGGAGAAAATTAGCTCATGAGAAACATTACTTACTTATATTCATTTTCAACCATGTTTTCAGGGTCTGCCTGTTCAATGGCTTCTTCAAAGAATTCCTCTAAAGTTGGCATGTATTCCCTGGGCAGTAAAAAATAACTAATGAGGCTCATGCATGGTCTTAATAATAAATACTCATAAAATTGTAGCAGTAAAAGATTCTGTTACCCACACTTGAGTTACAGTTAGATTACTTAGGAACTCAGATTTTTAAGTAGGTAAATGGCTCAAAACTAAACTTCTCAAAGGGGGCAATAAAGAGGGGGAAGTATGGTACTACACCATATTATATATTATACTTTATGTAATGTAACATGCACTGTACTATTACACTGTAATGTGTGATGATTGTTACTGGTCAGAGGGCAGCCAGAGGTTTCATAGCATAGAATTTCATCAGCAAGCAGGGAATTTTCACATCATGTCCAGATCCATAGATTTTTTTTTTCTTTAAACCAGAATTAAACCAAAACTAATAACCAGACCATACTGAATTTCAAGAGTTTAACTTTGAGCTTATTTTAGATTGTTCCATGGTAGCACAGCAGGTTTTTAGTTGCATCTGTCTTGAATTTGTTTTTAGAAATAAAATTTTGATACAGTCAAGCAAATAATTAAGATCCAAGGATCTGAAGACATCTTTGACTAAAATGAGAAAAATGGGCTCTCTAAAGAAAAATCAAGCATCAAATCTTATGACTTTCATTACAATAACATGCTCTAATCAGTAAACATTACAGGCCTGCCTGTAAGTTTCTTGAGTTTAGCACCACTCTTTTCTTCTATCTATCACACTAGACAAAACAGGGCTCACACTAAAATCCCAACCAGACTATCATTCACAAATGTGTGGAACCGTTTGCTAGTTTTAAAATGACTATATATTGCCAGCAATCAGGACTAATGTAATGAACATCCCAGGCGTTTCCAAAGACTACAAATATAACTGAGAGTGCCCCTGCACCTCTCCTTAATCCCGTTCTCCCCTCTCCCCAGAGGTAGCCTCTGTTCAGAATTTGGCATTTATCATTCCTGTTTTTTTTTTTTAATTAAATACATTATTGTTTTGAACTTTTTCAAACTCTATCCTGCTTGTACTCTTCTACAACCCGAATTTTTCCAAAGTAGGCCTCTGATGATACAGTAGTCCTCATCCTTATTCTAGTGTGCTAACATAAGAGTAGTCCATTCCAAGAACATGCTACACGTTATCCATTCTCTTGATAAAAGGTGGTTTTCCCAATTTTTGCTATGACAATGCTAAACAAACTCTTGTACCTGTCTCCTTGTGCAGATGAACTAGTGTTTCTTTAGACACTACTGCCTTCAAACTTCCACTGCAACCCACAGTAGGAAATTCACTTTATATTGCAACGCAATACACTTACATATATGCAAGTATGTGTATGACATAAGTAAAGCTAATGTTTCACAAAAGTATATTTCACTTAAAAAAAAAAAAAAGAATGCTGGCTGCAATTACTAAATTCACTTCACAAACCACCATTCTCAACTGAGTTTTAAAAGAACTACTTTAGAATCAGTATACCCAGGAAAGGAAATGCTAGGACTTATAATGTGCACATCTCTACCCAGTTACTGCCAAATTGCCTTCCAAAGTGGCTGGACCAATTCTAGGCTCTAACCTGCAGCACTGGCAAATTATTTTTATCCCCAATTCTTACAAAATCTTGGTATTTCTAAATTACTAAATTTCTTGGCTGTGAAACTGCCTGCTGTGGGTTTTTCTTTTTTGAGGAAGATTAGCCCTGAGCTAAGTACTGCCAATCCTCCTCTTTTTGCTGAGGAAGACTGGCACTGAGCGCACATCCGTGCCCATCTTCCTCTACTTTATACGTGGGACACCTACCACAGCATGGCGTGCCACTCGGTGCCATGTCCGCACTCAGGATCCAAACTGGTGAACCCCGGGCCACCGAGAAGCAGAACGTGCACACTGAACTGCTGCGCCATTGGGCCGGCCCCTGTGGTTTTTTGGGGTTTTTTTGCTTTTTTTTTTAAAGATTTTATTTTTTTCCTTTTTCTCCCCAAAGCCCCCCGGTACATAGTTGTATATTCTTCATTGTGGGTCCTTCTAGTTGTGGCATGTGGGACGCTGCCTCAGGGTGGTTTGATGAGCAGTGCCATGTCTGTGCCCAGGATTCGAACCAACGAAACACTGGGCCGCCTGCAGCGGAGTGCACAAACTTAACCACTCGGCCACAGGGCCAGCCCCCGGCCCCTGTGGTTTTTATCTGTACTTCTGGTTACAACAAAGTTGAGCATCTTTTCATAGGTTTATTAAGGTTTTCACTTCTGAAATTATCTATTCGTTTGTCCAGTTTTCTACTGGGTTGACTTTTCCTCATAGATTTGGCAGAAATCTAATTTTATTTATCTATCTTGCTAGCAATTTATTTTCCTACTCTTTAAAAAAATCTTTTGGGTTTTGTTGATGGTATTATTTGTTTGCTATTTTATTGACTTCTAATTTTATTTTACTTGCTATGATTTTACTCTGTTATTCTCCTAGTGCTGGACTCTTAATTTTCAGATTTTTTAAAATCTATAAACACATAAGGTCATAAGTTTCCTTCTGTGTTCTACTGAAGTTAGATCCCAACAGTTTAAATATACAGTACTTTTATTATCATTTAGTTCTATGTTTTCTAATTTACATTATGATTTTTTTCTTTGATTCAGGAGTTATTCAGAAGTGCTTTAAAGCTTTTAAAGTATTTTATTGTTTGTTATTCATGTATAATTTAAATGAATTTGTGTTTTCTGTATAACTAAGCCTGTTAACTGTCTTGTTAAATCCTAAATATACTAAGTTTTTCCTACCTGATTTCTTAAATACTGAGAAATTATTTGGTATCAAAATTCTAGTAAACATTTAGTATAAGTGTCAAAATTCTTCTGCTCGTGAGTGGATTGGTCAATTTCTGATTGTAATGCTGCCAGTTGAGACTACATTCTTAGGAAATAGAGTTTAGAACATCTATATATTTCTGATGCATTTTTCCCTTTGTTTATGCATTGACTGTCTTTATTTTTCTAATTTTTTTATTTTGTTGAGGAAGATTGGCCCTGAGCTAACATCTCTGCCTGTCTTCTTCTATCTTTTTCTGTGTGGTACGCCTGCCACAGCATAGCTTGATAAGCAGTGTGTAGGTCTGCACCTGGGATCCGAATTGGTGAACCCTGGGCCATCAAAGTGGAGCACGCAAACTTAACTGCTGTGCCACCAGGCCGGCCCTGACTGTCTTTATTTTTAATAATGCCTTCTAGAAGCCTTTAACACTCTTCTGTCTGATATCAATATAACTACGCCTCTTACATCTTATTTTATTCTTTTAGTTTCAACTGTTCCCCATCTTTATTTTTTAAGGTGCTTCTTGTAAATAACATATAGATGAACTTTTAAAATATAACACCAACTTCTGTCTTTGAACCAGAAAGTCTATTTACATTTGTTGTTATTATATATTTGAATTTATTTTCACTATATTGTTTTATGCTATTACTTGTTTTTTATGTGCCGCCTTCTGTATTTTATTTGACTGCTTGAATCTTCTGTATTTCCCTTTTTCCTCAATTCGTTTATTCTCTTTCACACACTTAGTTAGCAAGCATGCTTTACTTCAAGTCTAGTTATTCAGGATCTCCATCTTCATCTGGAACATTCTTTAATTCTGATCACTCCTTCTTGTATTACATGTCACTTTTATTAAGTATGTTAGTTCCATCTTTTTAAATAACTCCCAATTAGTAATTATTACTGTTTCATACAGCGAGTTCTTGATCAGATTTATTCATGTTTACCAGCGTCTTTGCATAGCAGTCCTTCTTGCAGCTTACTCATCATTTCTGGGTTCAGTTTCTCTCTGACAGCTTTTTTGGTAAGGACCGATGATGGTAGATTTTCAGTTTTAGTTTGAAAGTAACTTTATTTCTCAATCACTCTTGACTGACCCACTGTTTAATTTATTATAGAATTCTGGGTTGAGGCTTTCAACACTTTGAAGCTGTCATTCCACTGTCTTCTGGGTTTTATTGTTCTTGAGGTCTGCTTCTCAATCTGCTCTTCTGCAGGTGGTCTGGTTTTTCTCTCTGGTGACTTTATTACAATGTGTAGAGATATGGATTTATTCTGTTTATCCTACTTAAGACTTGTACTTCTTGAGCTTAAGAATTTATGCCTATTCTCAGTTCTAAACAATTCTCAGTCCTTATCTCCTGGATTACTGCCTCTTTCCCATTCTCTATTATTTCCTTCTTTATTAGATATTTCTTCAACCTCCTCATTCTGCGGTTCTTGACTCTTACTTTCATATTTTCTAACTCTTGATCCTTCTGTAGTGCTTTCTGGGTAGATTTCTTAATCATTTATTATTATTTCACCTGTGCCTTGTCTGCTATTTAACCTGCCTACTACATTTTGTAATTTCAATGACTATATTTTCTTATTGCTAGAAATATATTTTTCAGATTCACTTGGTCCTTTCTGAGTGTCATGTTCCTTTCTCTTATTTTCAGTTCCTTCTTGTATGTCTTTAATTATCTTAAATGTAGTTATTTTAAGCCTTTATCGGATGGTTTTATTATCCGAAGAGGCTGTCTAACTTCTGTTGCTTGTTCTATCTGTTGATTCTTACTCATGGTAGATTATTTTCTTGAATGTTTTAAGTTTGGATGGTGAATTTATCTTTGGACTTTTATTTGTAGGATCCTTGTGTGGCTTAGGTTGAACGTATGACCTGCAGAAGGCTTTCTAACACCAGCCTGTGACTTCTTTAGCTCACCCCCTTAGCTTGGGGGTTCCTTTATACTGCTGCTACCATAAATTTAAACTGCAAGACTGCATTACAGCAGACTTGTGGTTATACTTTCTCAGGGAATATTTTTCCTTTTCACTCACACTGCAGGTAGAAATGGACAAGCTTCCTTGTTTCCTGTGCCAGCGAGCAAGTCCCTCCATTTCCCACTCTGCCCTTCTTTTACAGATAGTGTAGTATGTCAAGGGCCTCACCTTTATTCAGGGGAAACTCAGTTACAAATTCGTGCAGCCCTAAGGCCTTATGTTTTGTCCTTTTGTGGCTGTTAAAACTCAGTTCCCTGGTTCCCAAAAGTGAGAATCATTCATACTTCAATTTTTAGTTCCCTCTTTTTTGGTGAATCCTTATTTTCTACAATTATTTATCACCACTTCTAGGTGTTTTATGGTAGGAAGTCATATTCTGCTGTGCCAAAGGCAACCACAATAAACTTAAATTTCTTTTGAGCTCTGCTTATAGCTGACAAAAGGCTCCATTCCACTCTACTTAACATTTGAGAAAAGCAACACGTCATGTGAAACATTTTAAACTTGCCTTGTCTCTGATTTACAGGCTTCCATATTATCAGGGCAGAGATTCCAAAGCCTTGTTAATTCCTCACTACAAAATAGACAGACACGTAAATAAATACATTTTTTTATGGACATCATCCTCAAATGCCTTAAAACTGTAAAAATACTTAAATAGTGGATTTTTGGGTGGTGACAGAATGAGTTTTCATTTTCTTCTACATTTATTTTTGGTATTTAGCAAATTTTTTATATCAGCATATATTTAGTGATAATCAATAATCATTAATTTTTTTTTTGGTGAGGAAGATTAACCCTGAGCTAACATCTGTGCCAGTCTTCCTCTATTTTGTATGTGGGTCATTGCCACGGCATATCTTGATGAGTGGTCTAGGTCCACGCTTGGGATCCAAACCTGTGAACCTGGGCCACCAAAGCGGAGCATACTGGACTTAACCACTATACCATCATCATTACTTTTTCCTAAAAATATTCAAACCCAGTCTAGAGCAATGAATAGTTAGCTGGCAGGCAATAGAAATTCAAGGATTATAGTACCTTGCAACAACTAGAAGTGAGCTGGATCAATCTAACAGCAATTGTTTTTGTCTGTAACATGGAAAAATGGCACAGCCTAGAGCCATGGATTTTGGAAGCAGGAGACAAAACGGAAGTTTGCCTAGTTGCATGAACCCATATAATGGGCCCTATAGATAGATAGGGTGTGGTCTGCTTTGGTACATACTGCTTTAGTACCAGTATGTACCAAACACACAAAAAAGCTGGAAAAACACAAAAACTGGAGAGTGCTTATTGTAACGTCTTCAAAATATAAAAATAACTAATAGCATCCCACATATGGAGATGGTTTAACTTACTTTCCCATCAGAATCTTTTTGTTGGGTCCTTTCCCTAGGAAGTCCTCTGGTGCCGTTCTCTTCCGTACTACTCTTGTCGGCTTGGTATCTGATGTTCTGTGGTGAAAACATAATAGAATTACAGCTGGACAGCAGAGATGGAAGAGTGTTTAATTGTAAGAGAAAATTTAGTTATTTTCTTCCTAAGAAAAGATGAAAGCTTCATATTACTATAGAACACTCATGAGAGAGACGAGACAAATGCCACACCAGGGGCAAATTACGGAGTGAGTATACAGCATTTTTTTCAATAATTAATAATAGATCAGTTTGCTCTGGGAACTTAATAACAAGAAATTTGAAGTAAAAAATTCAAACAGAAGTAAATCAAAGTGGTTTTATTCTTATAGAGTTCAACTTACTTTTTTTAATGAAATACATATACACATATCTGTACATAATGTAAAAATAATCATGTCAAACTATATTTTGAAATGCCTTTTTCATATTTCTTGAGATGGGTATATATTTACCTTTCTTTCACAAAACTTGGGCAACCTTCATTTTTCCATGAGTTCCAGTTTTCTTCAGTGTTTAATATATGCTGGGAAAAACAAAGAAATTACATTTGCACAATGGAAGCCTTTGAAATTCTATTTGGTGCTAAGAAGACTATGTAAATATAGAACACATACCTCTACCATCTTTGAAAATCTTTCTCCATCAGGAGGGTTTTCAGATAGTAGCTGTGATTAGAAAGAATATACTAAGCTTTCAACAACGTTCTGCATCATAGGAGTGGTTTGTAGGCAGAGAACCAAGAAGTGTTTGTGGTCTTGTACCTGAGCTTAACTTTATCCTTATTTTCCTATTTGGGGCTGAAACAAAGAAAATTCTAAATTTCCATTTTGTTCAATCATAGGTTTGTTGCAGGTTGAACTTACTTGATAAACTGATTTTGTAGTATCTTCAATCCAGAGTGATTGCTCATCAGTTAAAACATAGTTTGAACTGGGGAACAAAGCAATAAAAGCATGCTTGAGTTACAGCACTATATATTCAATTCTAAGGTTTATGTACTGTCTTGAAAAAAACACAAGGTATGTAACAGTAAGTCAGCCATAGTGTAAACAGTGTCAAAAATTACCAAGAATAATTGCAAATGAGAGGATAATAAGATAAAGTTTTTGCACTTCATCCTCAAGATAAGATGGTTAGAATTGAAGACATGAAGGTGTATAAAGGAGAAAAACATTCCATTAATCATTCTGATTAACTATGAACACAGCAATAAACGTTTCTTTTTTTTTTTTTTTTTTTTTTTTTTTGAGGAAGATCAGTCCTGAGCTAACTACTGCCAATCTTCCTCTTTTTGCTGAGGAAGCCCAGCCCTGAGCTAACGTCCATGCCCATCTTCCTCTACTTTATACATGGGATGCCTACCACAGCATGGCTTTTGCCAAGTGGTGCCATGTCTGCACCTGGGATTCGAACGGCAAACCCCACGCTGCTGAGAAGCGGAACGTGTGAACTTAACCGCTGTGCCATCGGGCCGGCCCCCCAGAGCAATAATGTTTCTTAAAATAAGAAGTTTAATGTGAGATGTGAGCCTGAGACAATATTAATATTCCTCTACACGATGCACATTCAGATAAGGCATGCTATATTTCTTTAAAACACATTCAAAATACAAAGAATAAAAAACCCAAAACCTTAGAGAAGGCTGAAGGGAGACCCAAACTGTTAATAGCTGCCATTAATTCAGTTCTCACTGTGGACTAGGTGCTTTGTACCCATCCAATCACTTTTTTTTAAAGACTGGGACCTTTTTTTTAAAGATTGGGCAACATCTGTTCCCAATCTTCTTTTTTTTTCTTCTTCTTCTTCTCCCCAAAGCCCCCCAGTACATAGTTGTGTATTCTAGCTGTGAGTGCCTCTGGTTGTGCTATGTGGGATGCCGCCTCAGCATGGCCTGATGAGCGGTGCCATGTCTGCGTCCAGGATCCAAACCTGCGAAACCCTGGGCCGCCGAAGCGGAGCGCATGAACTCAATCACTCAGCCATGGGACCGGCCCCCCCTCCAATAAATATTTATGGACTATCATGCGCTAGGATCTGGGCACTTTACATGCGTTATTTGTTTACGTCTGAGAACAAGGACGTGTGCATATTCAACAGACTCCAGAGGCTCCATGATTTGACCAAGGCCATAAAGCTTGAATTCAAACCTAGGGCTGGCCCCAAAGTCCTTGATCTTTCTACTAAAACTTCCACAATAATTGGAGGATAAGAAATAACATTTTTGAGTGCTTGCTACATGTTATCTTAAAATTACAAGTCTGAAAGGGCTGAATTACAGCTAGTGAGTGATAAAAGAGGGATTCAAAACCAGCAGGTAGTAAAGCCACATTCTTTATACAACTAATACAACATAATACATGAATACTGCATAAACTGTCTTGCATTCTTAAAATACCATCAAGTAACAGTGAACTCTACTTCAATTATGGACGGGACAGGAGGAATGGTCTCTGCTAAAGGTGGAGCTATTCAGATAGAAAGCAGCACCAAAGAAACTGGAACTCCTCCGTACTTCAAAGACTTACTTTAGTTTTTTCAGTTCTAATGTCCTAGACAGCTCCACACCTTGGGAGAGAAGTGTTATTGGCTTAGTTTGCAAATCAGGTTTGGAGAAGGTCTGAGCAAGATGAGAAGAGAATGAGGGAATCCCGGAGCAGAGACCTGCCACTGACAGCAGAGATATCCAACATCTTTTCTCTAAAACAAGTATCTTAACATCTGGTATCTCTAACAAAAGCTCCTGATTATCTAGTATTGCTGCGAAAGAAATGTTTCAGAGATGTGGCTCTTACACATAAAATGAGCCCAATATATAAGAAAAATATGTCAATAAGCAAGTCCTTTTTGCTGCTGTTTATACATCATTTACTACCCATATGAACTTACCTTTTGAATTTGACCTGCCCCTTGAGATACTGGAATAAAATGAGATACTGCAACAGGATGTGTCGACGAAAGTTACTGTCGCTCAGTTGTAAATCCATCAACTACTCAAAAAACAAGCACACACATACACACACACAAAACAACACATTAAATTCAAGTTCTGCCTAAAGGTACAGGTTATGCTATTATAGAAATGGAAGATTTCAATTAAAAAAAATTTGCTGAGAGCTCACTGCATGTGAGGCATTACTGCACAAGCCCCAGGATCGCGTAGCAAAAGCTTCATTTAATTCACACATGATTCTTAACCTCTAATTCCTTCTCATTTATTTACCATGAACACCAACTCTGTTGCAGGGACTTTGCAGGGCTACAAAAATGAGCAATGTTCCTTGTTGTTATGTTGTTTATCTGTGTGGACCCCTCCTTTTGCCATTATTTCTTTACGTGGGGGAAAGTGGGCAGCCTTTTACTTTTTCATACTTCTGCCTTACTTTATTCAGACTTCAGGACCACAGATAAAACACTGCTATCCACTGACATAAATATTTCATAGCATAAATTTTTTTTTTTATATTTCAGAGAAAATTGTATCATAGTTGTATTATCACAGAATCTGGATTAGAAAGGAAGTGAAGGTCATTTATGAGGAAGTTAATTAACAGCCCTACCACCTAGCTGTTCTTCCTGTAAGAATGACCTCCAGTGATGAAGGCAGTCATTCTGATTATGTCCCTAAAGCACTGAAGGAAAGCTGAAGTCTACTTCCACAAATTTTTGCTGGTTCTGCCCTCCAGACCTAGAGCAACAATAGGAAGCTGCCTTCTTCTAAATGAATAACCAGTAAGACAACTGAAAGCCCTAGGAACTTGTTTCCAGTTCACGGTCTCAGGTTCCTTTGGTTATGCTTCCATTTACTAACGCAGCCTAACATTCAACGAGCCATTTTATTCACTAGCCACTTCTTCCACACAGCTGGCTCCTGTTTAAGCAAATGCCATGGCTTTTTTTTTATAACATATGAGTGGCCTTCCATTTGGGTTTCCCTCACCTTCAGGGGCTGAATACTTGATTCTGTTATTTATCATATCCCATCCCAAACTGGCAAACTGAATGGCATGCTCCCAGTCTTCCTTTCCTCCACCTCCTGGGTAACTTTACTATCCCCACCTGGACTATCAGTTCCTTGACCTCAACTCCACTGACAGTCACAGCCCCTCTACTTTGGAGCCCACTACTGCAACCACAAGCTGGACCTGGTTATCACTCACAGCTGCCCCAACTCTGAAATCTTTAATTCACAATCCTCTCACTACAATCTCCTATTTTTCCGGGTCTCTCACTCAGTTGTCCCAATGTACCTAATATGTGGACCTTATTGAGACCTTCAGTCTCTTGAATCCTCTATTTCCTGCCTATCTGTTAGTCCCATTGTGTTTTTACTATAATCCTACTTTAGTCTAAATAAGGGGTTGGCAAACTTTTTCTTAGAGGGCCAGTCAATAAATTTTTTAGGCTATGTAAGCCAAGAGGCATATTATGGATATTATGTTGGTACTTATGTAAACACTTAAAATGTAAAAAACCAAAAAACAGACAGTGGGCCAGATCTGTAAGTGGCTGAACCCTGGTCTAGACTTCTTGGTTTATCTCAACCATTTTCTTGCCAACTTCCTCAACACCCTTGTCCCATGCTTCTGCCATATCTACTGAGCAAAATGGCAACCTTGGACCAATCCAACTGTTACTCACCTTCTCTATACCAACACTAAGGCTTCCAATCTAGGCTGCGGGTGGAGCTGCTTGAAAGGAAATACAAATCACACGCTATGCAGATGGTACCACCGCTAAGTTCCTGTCTCCAATGTAAAACTCTTTCCTGTCTCTAATCAGGAATCTTTCTTTATTCTCCAAGGCTATTCTCTCTCCTCTTCTCCACAGCAACTTTTTCAAACCTTTTCCACTTATCAAAACACTACTTACTACCCCTCTTGCTGTCGGTAGATAGCTACCTCCACCTTCAATGAGGAGAAAAGTTCACTAAATTGGAAGTTTCAGCTGCATCCACATCCTTGTTTTCTTCATTTCTTCTGTCACAACACCTTCATTGCTAAAAGTAATCCTTCCATGTGGACATGCCAACTCCCTAAGTTGAGTTCCAGCAGTTAACTGCCCTGGTGCCTGTATCTTCAGCCCTTCCTTCTTTCCAAGCTCCTTTCCATTAGTATTAAACAACTTCTCTCAAAGAGACCTTACAGCCTCACTTTATCCTCCTCGAAGAGCAAAGCTGCTTGAAAGAACTGGCTACAGTCACTGTTTCCAACTTACTCCTCATCTTGCTACAATCTGTGGCTTTCTGGTTCATCAACCCACTCAAAGTGTTTTTGCCAAGATCACCAATGACTTTGTTGTTGAATCCAGTGAACACTCGTTTCACAGTCCTCATCCTCCTTGATCTGCTTGGCTTCCAGGAGGTCACACTTTTCTAGTTTTTCTCCATTTTCACTGGCTACTCTTCAATCTTCTTCTCTCCTCCTCCCTTCCTTCTACCTTGTTGGTTTTCTTCAGGATTCAGTTCCACACTAAGAATTCTTCTCTTTCCAGTCTACTTTCTCCTCCTTTAATTACCACATATAAGCCAATAACTCCAAAATCTATACTCTCAACCTAGATCTTGTTCCTAATTTCCAGATTTATATATTCAAGAACCTACTACATATTTCTACCTGAATGTTTAACTGACACTTGATGGGACTGCAAGTCCACAATAAAACACACCAAGTTTCCCCACAAAGCCTGGTCTTCTCCAGTGTTGGCAAATTCAGTAAGAGGCTCCACCACCCACCTGTTTGCCTAAGCAACTCCAGGAAGCCTTCCTGGAAAAAACAATAAGTATAAACCACAGGAGCAAACCTAAAGTTGGAGAGTATGCGGGAACAAAGAAACAGCAGGTACAAAGATTCTGAGCCAAGTAAGAGACTGGCCTGTTTGAAGCCCCTACATAGTTCAGTCTGGATTGGAGACAGGACTTCCTGGCCTGAAGAGATGAACTAAAGTGGCTAGGTGCTGTTTAGGAACTCTTCAACTACCTTGAGCTTTAAGCCCCCTTTACCACATTTATTTTTTATGTTGGAAGATAATTTTTTTTGATAGAAACAATAGATTGAAAACAGGAGTCAACAAGACATTGAATCAGAGGTGGGAAAGGCCTACTGTGAGCATTCAAGCTAACTGCTTCAACATTATACTTAAGAAAACTAGGCCCCGAGGAGTTAAAATGACTCTGCAAGGTTACACAGCTAGTTAGTGACAGAGCTGAGACTAAAACTGGCATACTCAGTTGTATTTTCTTCCTTAATATATATTTTCTAGTTCTTCTTTTCTTCGGTTATTTTTAAACTACACGATTAACAATCATGCAATGGGTCAAATATTTCTTTGTTTCTTGAACAAAGGGTCTTTTACTGTCCTTAGCTTATACTGCACATCCTAGCTCAGGCCTCAGCCTTCCTGATTATTATTCTAAACCTAAAAAATCTCATGCCATTCTTCTTAGTTATCCTTATGTGCCTTTCTGTCAATAAATTGTACATGTAAACAATATTCCTGGTAAAATTAAACTGAAGTTTGAAATCTTCCATTTCTATCACTTTAACACAAAGTACTTTAAAAATCTGTGCTAGAAAACAAAATATTTAGAGCATTCTCAGCAATTAAAATCTTACTAATTCGTCATTATTAACACATCACCTGAGATCAAATTATCCAATTTTCAAATTATGAAATATTTTAAATGTTCAAAAAGGTATAGTTAAGTAATACACATTCATGTCCTACTATCCAGTTACATATTAAATCATAACATTTCACTTGTTCCACATTTGCCAAATAGAATCTTATCGAAACTGCTGAAGCCCCCACTATAATCTCCCTTCTCCTCTCCCCCTCCCTCCCTCGGCTATGTAAGCACTACATGTATTTGTTGTTTAGGATTGTAATGCATATTTTATACTATCACTACACATGTAGGTGTCTATAAATAATATATCGAGGTATTCTGCGTTTTCAAACTCTATACATATTATTCTGCAATAAGCTATTTTCACACAACATTATGTTTGAAATTTGCACAACTTAATACACGTAGCTCTAGTTCAGGGGCTGGCAAGTTTCTGTGAAGGGCCAGACAGTAACTCATCTTAGGCTCTGTGGATCGTACAGTTTCCGTCACAACTGCTTCTCTGTGCTGTTGCAGTGCAAAAGCAGCTGTAAACAATACGTAAAGGAATGAACGTGGCTATGTGCCAATAAAACTCACTCACAAAAAGAGGCAGTAAGCCAGATTTGCCTATCCCTGCTCTAGCTCATCCACGTCAGTGCTTTATAGTACTCTACCATATAAATTTACCACCCAGTCTCCTGCTTATGAACACTCAGGTTGTTTCCAAACTTTCATTTACAAACACATAATCTACGTCTTCTTATACATTTCCTTGTGCATGTGTGTGATTCTCTAGGGGCCACATCTAGGAACAAAAGTTTTAACTTTGCTAGTTATTATAAAATTGCTTTACAAAATGGTTGCATCAATTTCTAATTGAACCAGGAGTGTATGAAAATTCTCCTTTTCCCTTACCTTTGCCAATACCATTTATTGTTAGGCTTTTTTATTTTTGTCAATTCGATAAGTGTGAAATTATCATCTCATCATTTTAATTTCTTCAGCTACTAGAGATGTTTAGCATCTTTTATAAGCTTAGCAGCCATTCAGGTTTCTACATCTGTAAATTACCTGTTTGCACCATCTTCCCCGTTTTCCACTGGGCTGTCTTTTTATCAATGGAAGGTTCAGAATACTAATCTTTTTCAGTTACACAGGTGGTGAATATCTTCTCCTAGCTTGTGGCTTGTCTTTTCACTTTGTATATGGTATCTTATACTATTCAAGACTTTTACATTTTAATATTAAATATATTGATCTTTCCCTCATGATTTGTGCTTTTTGTGACTCAAGAAACTTTTCCCTACTCCAAATAAAACATGTTACATTTTCTTCTAAATGTTTAAAAGTTTTGCTTTTCTCTAATTAGACTTTTAATTAACCTGGAATTGAGCCTTGTGCATGTACTAAATTATGGATTGAATTTTATTTTTTCCATATGGATAATGAATTGTCTAAGCAACATTTATTAAGAAGAATCCATCTTTTCCTTACTAATTTGTAATGTAACCTCTTTTGTATATCAATCTTTCCTATAGTTTGTGTTTTCTATTGCTCCAGGTTTTTTTTTCTTCTATATACCTGTACTAATAATTTCCTCACTGTTTTAATTATTAGAGCTTTATAGGACTTAATATCTGATAGGGCAATTTTTCCTACCTTTTTCAAATTCTTCTTACTCTTGCCTTTTCGTTTTTCCATAAAACTTTAAGACCAACTTTTCAAGTTCTCTCAAAAAACCCGTTTGGATTTGATTCAAAATACACTGAATTTATGGATACATTTGGGGAGAAGTGGCACTGGGTCTTCCTGTCTATAAATGTAGTCATCTCTCTCCATTTTTGTAATTTTCTCCATCAAGATTACTCCTAGGTATTAGTTTTCATTGGTTTCTTATAAGAGCACTACTGCTGTTTTTCTTGTAATCTTGCTAAAGTCGCCTTAATTCTAAGTTTGTTGGTTCTCTTGGATTTCTCTGTAGATGGTTATATTACCTTCAAATAGGGACAGTACACTCTTCTCTCTCCCATACTTATAACTCCTATTTCTTTTTTGTTTTCTCTTAATGACATGGCTAGGTCCTCCATTATAGCACTGAACAAAAATACGCTAGTAGACATTTAAATGTGCCTTGTTCTTGAATTTACTGGGAATACTTCTGAAAGTTTGATCACATGTATGATGCTTGCCATAGGGTTTTCATCAATCCCCTTAATCAGACTTTGTAATGCAAAAGTAGGATGGCTGTAGGCGTGGCATATTTCTCAAAAAATGAAATGAGTATATGAGTATATTGTACAAAACTCTGATCAACTGTGTACCTTGAGAGATTCATAGAAAAGTATAAAATCTCTCAAGTGTACTAGAGTACTTATTAAATTATTTAAAGGGACCACTAAGTTCTTATATAATCCTGGGAGAGCTGTTAAAACTCTCCTCAGACAATTAAGAAATCAAGCCAAAACTCCAAATGCTTTGAATATTTCCATTTTCTCCCCAGACTGGGAGAAAATACAGGTTCCAGAGTCATTATGTTTACTAAGATAGCCTGATTTAGACTTTTAATTTTCACAAATGAATTAGACGCTAAATTAGGGTTTAGAGGACTAAACTGTAAAATGGTTTTCCACCTAGAATAGGTACCTTCCATATATCTGTTTCAACTGAATTATAAAACTTTGGTTTTTGAGAATATATAAATAACTGTATAAAGACTAAATTATAAATTTAAATAGTATTCCTATTTACAGTAATAATTTTTTTAAAACTTTCTTTCAAAAAACAAGTTCTTAAAAAAATGGAAATCTAATTTTAGTTTAAGGATCTCAGTTTCCCTGACGAATTACAAGATAAAGAAAGATACATCCACTGCCAGGGAGATATCTTTTGTCAGCTCTTTTTCTTTAGTAAAAAGGTAACTTAAAGGTACAGTCAGCAATGGAAAGGTTTAAGAGAGCCTTCTGTACTAATGCTTCTGAGAAGATCTAGAGGGTTGTAATATTCCTCAGTAAAATAAATACCAAAAATTTAAGTTTTGATCTTTTTCCCTAATACTCCCAATTAACATAAAACATAAACTATTTTAGCAAATGCAAAACTTCTTTTCTGCCTTCGAAAGCCTAAATTAAATGGAACTTCTCAAACAACATCGGTTCTGTTGTTACCTCTACTAATACTTAGGATTATTTAAACACAAACATGGGTGAACAACTACACCAAATTGTGCTTAAATTGCCAATGTCTATATATTGGTTTCATAAACCTCAGACAATACTGCAAATTATGTGACTCTACAGAATACTCCTACACTATCTGATAAAGTTTCAATAATCTGTGTTTTCCTTAAGAAACTTTTAAAGAAATTAAAATTCAGATATGGAAAAAAACAAAAAGTACCTAACCACTATTCAATTCCTACATGTTTTTAGCCTAAGTTTCTCTGACTATAAATACATTTGTTCTTCATAATACTCAAATTAAGATTGTGAAATCAATGTACACTTTTCAACATACCTAATAAAATTGTTTTAAAAACCAGAGTTTTTAAACTTAAAGTTTTATTGTCACTACATATATTGTTTGATATAATAAAACACATATAGTAAAGTATATTTAAAGTTAATAAACACATATATCATAGAAGAGGGAATCTGATTAACTCAGAGAAACAAAATTAAGTCTCTGGGTATGCAGTCTGTTCTCAAAGGTAGTAAAATGTTCTGTGACCGCTATATGTTCTGTCCAGGTGGCAGTAATTATTGCCCTCATCAGGGAACATTTTCTTTTCAAAGGTCTGTTAAACATTTACAAATATACTGACTTCTTTATGCCTTTGTGCAAATCATTAGTACGTAGTGCTA
Source organism: Equus quagga (assembly GCF_021613505.1). Taxonomy (NCBI): domain Eukaryota; kingdom Metazoa; phylum Chordata; class Mammalia; order Perissodactyla; family Equidae; genus Equus; species Equus quagga. The sequence goes on along the minus strand of NC_060275.1, from coordinate 53,215,182 downwards.
TAAAAATGATGAGAGCTCTCACTTCTAGAGGAGTCAACATTTTTAATGGTTCTTCTGCTATACCTATTATTAATTTTGATTACTCTGGCTAATAACATAGCAATGTTGGGCCATTTCTTATTCTATCTTTGCTCTTATATCAATTAACTAGTCTCCTCTGCCAATTCTTTTAGACTTTGTCCTTCTTCAGAATTAGGCTCCAAACCAGAGCCTACATTGGCAGGGTATCTTTTGTACCCTGACTGTCTTTAGTCTTTCCTAGATGGCTGCGTGGTAGCACCAAAGAATTTGCTCTCTTATCTTGCTTGCTTCTGTGACCATGGCTTCACTCACACACACAGAGGACTTGAAAACTAATAAAGAATGATGAGTATGCTCTAAATTTCCCAATATGCTGAATGATATTTAAAGAGCTGTCCCATTTGTCAGGCCCACTGAGTACAAAAGTGTCACAATAAAGAGGGTAGCTCATGCCTCCTACTTTGAGGACCATTTTAGGTTGATTTTATTCCTATAAAAAATGTCAATCATACAAAAAGGTTTTAGTAATTGCATTTACCTTTTCAGATGGGTGGAAGCCTACCCATACGCTAAAACGGACATGAGTGTCAGCAAAAGACTTCAAACGAATTGCAAAGTTTGTGAAGACCTCAAGATTCATCAATGCCTTCACTACCCACACAACTTAGACTCAGCAGAGATAGTCAAACATCAAAATAGAATTCTGAAAAATAAACTAACTCAAGAGTCTGTATGTAATTCAACTAAAGTGGCTAGACATGCTGCCTATAGCTCATATGACAATGATATCTATAGTAAACAGAAGATTTGGTTTCTCTCCTCATGAAATATTAATGGCAGGCCAACAAAGTTTCTGTTACTTCCTCAGTGGCCACCCAAAGGCCCAACAATGATGTGTTAGATAGTGTTGTGTTAGGTGATTTCAAAGCCCAAATCAAGTCTATCAATCATTCTAATCACAGCTGTGTGAAGCCCTATGCGTTGACTCAGATGGACGGTGTCAAGACATAAAGCCTGAAGACTGATTTACATCAAGGTTCATCAGTGGAAAACAGTGCTACAATCTTGCTGAGAACTGCTGAGTGCCTATATGATTTTTAAAGTGTAAGGCCTTCCATCTTGGATCTAAGAAAATGTCAGCCCTACCCATTTAACAGCTTTTTGCTATTAACTTCTTTTTCTCTGGGGGCGCGGGGACCAATGATTGAGTTTCTACTTAAATTTCAGACCATGGTGACAACGTATAGGAACCTCATGGTAGGTCCTGGAAACACCTGGTGGGCTGGCTCTTTCTCTGGCCTGCAGAGAAGGAAAACTCAAACTGTGTTCCTGAGTTGTCCAAAAACCTCTCACACCTGTTTAAAGGGTGTCCCATATAAAACAACCAATGAAATTAAAGAAATTATACGATAGTGATTAGCCGCCTGCTTGTTAACAGGTGGGGTCTTACTACTACCATTCATTTGTTCCTAACGAGACTGTAATGTTTCATAAAGAAACAGACCTGTCTTTGCCTTCACTAAATAAAAATTCAGCCCTGGCTACCTCTTAAATGTATACAAAAAGTATGAAAAATTTAAGGCAGAATCACTATTTCCATAGTTTCTTTCTGCCAGGAACTTTTTTTTTAAATGACCAAAAGTCTTTATTTGAGAGCTCTTCACACAATGCAGACTGGGCAGAACTGTTAATTTTCTTTTCTCCCTGAACAACAATAGCCCAATGAGCACACTGGGATCAACAGTGCGTGACTGTGGGTAACCACCCTGGTAAGTACTGGCTACTGAGTATTCCACCTGATCTTTTTCCTTTGGTCATTGAGTCTCAATTGTAAACGGAAGAGGGAGTTAGTATTCTGAAGGACTGGGTAATCCTGAAGCCTACACCTAGTTAGTGGTACCATACTCTTTTCTATGAGAACTCAAAGATAGAAAAATACATTCCTTTAACCATCATCTTAATACTCAGGGTACTTAAATGCTTTAAAATGTTGGTTCTGCTTTTACATGCTACATAGTGCTAAGGGAAGAATTCCTATAATACATTTCACATGGTACAACAAATTGGATAATTAGACGTGAAAGCCTCTAGTAAAATTTCTGAGTATGACTCTGGACTAAACTTGAAGAATAGGTACTTCTTGGGGGCTGGCCCGGTGGCCGAGTGGTTAAGTTCGCACGCTCCGCTGCAGGCGGCCCAGTGTTTCGTTGGTTCGAATCCTGGGCGTGGACATGGCACCACTCATCAAACCACACTGAGGCAGTGTCCCACATGCCACAACTAGGACCCACAACAAAGAATATACAACTATGTACCGGGGGGCTTTTGGGAGAAAAAGGAAAAAAATAAAATCTTAAAAAAAAAAAAGAATAGGTACTTCTCTACTAAAAAATAAAATACAGATGTCTCAGTACCATGTTTAGCAACTGAGAGCCCTAGATTATTTTGATATGCTAACAAGGGAACCATATTATTAGAAATTAGTGTTTACAATCATACCCTAGGCAGCACAAAAAAGTGGCCCTTGAAAATTACAATGCCACTTTGTTTCTGAGGGCAACTTCTATCTTTAAGAAAGAAGGTATGATAATTTAGAAAGAAACCTATTTTATTTGTAGAACCTGTGCCTAACTATAGCTGCCATATGACTGGCCTGTCTCTAACTCTAAAGGTTATATCATCCTTGCCATGCATCATCTCCTGAGTCTCCTAGGAAAAGTGTGACCACATTCACGTAAGCAAAGCACAACGCTTCTGAGTTATAAGATTCTCATCAGATGAAGTTATATGCTCTATTTGAGTGGTGAAAGACCTAACCTTATAATGACAAGACTGCTTCTCTAAACCTGCTCCCCACTAAAATGACAGGCTATAGACTTATGCTTTAGATAATTCTATGGCTTTAGATTTCACTTTAGCTGGTTCTCACTGGCAAGGAATAAGGCACCTATATCCTTGAAAAATCAGAGCATTTTTTGTGCAGATCTAGAACCAGAAGAAAGTTGTAGAGAAGTAGCATCAGATTAGCATGTATTTAGGTATGATGGCCTTTTCAGAAATCCTGGGATTTAAAACATTACATAAGGTATTATAGAGATGCTGGAAGGCTTCTTTCAGTGGAGCGGTAAAACTTATCAAATAGGGCATACTTTTAAGGCTACAGATAACGCATTACAAATAGTTTCACTTGGATATTGAGTAGTAAACACTGGAAATACACAGGAAAAACATGAAGAATGTAAAAGAAGGGTTCTTCTATAGATCTAAATTTAAGATCAAGTTGTTGCTTAAGAGGCAATAAAGAACAGAACTGAAGATGTGAAACATCACGCCTCACCTTCTCTTTGTTACAGTTCTCTGCGCCTTTTTCTTTCCAATATTGTAAAGTTTTAAGCTTCTCAAAGCTGCTTTTACTTCTCTCAAAATATTAACTAATGGAATTCCAGTGCTTAACCCTGAAAGCTCATGCTCTCCACACTGCTGGTCAAAGAAAGTTCACAGAGAATCCAGAAAGGAGACTATTCAGAAAGCCAGTTCTGATAAAGTGGTGAACGGAGATTGATACCAAAGCATCAATCTTATACTCCACTATGGAGATTTCTCTGAAAATGTAAAATCCTGCTTCTGTTATTAAAATGTCCTTGGAAACGTCATTTGTACAAAAAAAGTCTTTGAAGACATCCAGAGGTTTGAAATAGCTGTCATGTCCTGAGAAATGTAACTTATAACTCCTAAAAGTATATAACTGTTACTGGTTGTAGTATTTTGTAACTTTTTTGCCCTGATCATACTATTATTTTTTTTCCCCTAAAGATTGGCACCTGAGCTAACAACTGTTGCCAATCTTCTTCTTTTTTTTTTTTCTGCTTTTTCTCCCCCAAAGTCCCCCAGTACATAGTTGTATATTTTTTAGTTGTGGGTCCTTCTAGCTGTGGCATGTGGGATGCCGCCTCAGCGTGGCCTGATGAGCGGTGCCATGTCCATACCCAGGATCTGAACCTGCAAAACCCTGGGCCGCCAAAGCGGAGTGCCTGAACTTAATCACTCGGCTACGGGGCCAGCCCCCTGATATTATTATTTAAATTGATATTTCAGTTTTTTGAAAGGTATCTATCTTTCGGAAAGTTCTTTGTTAAGCTAGAAGAGCTTTGGGATTTTCTTCCCTTCTTCTACATAGAGTAAAATAAAAATTATGAATTCTTTATTCAATCAAAGAGGTTTATATGTTTGTTTCATTTAAATTAATATACTGATAATGCCTTATTAGGTAAATTAAATCAGCTTACATGGTTATTACTGATATATTTGGACTTATTTCTACCCTCCCTTTTGCTTTTTTTCTCCCTTCTTGCCACCTGTTGGATTTATAAAGTAGTCTACATTCCTTCCTATCCCCTTTTTACCTCTTTGCCGTTTGAGAGCTACAGGTTTTCTTTCTTTTGGTGGTTTCTCTTTTAATATATTTAATAAAATCTAAAGCTATTCAATATTCTTTTCTTCCTCCTGAAGATTATAAGGACTGCAGTATATGCTTAAATTACTCATTAAACAGCTGTTTTCCTCTCTCATATTGTTCTCATCTAGTTTAAATTCCACATTAAAAAAATTTTTAAATCAGTTATTAGGACTTTTTTGTTTTTAGTCAGTAGTAAATTTTCTGTTGTATTTTTCAATTTTTGTGCTCACCATTGCTTTCTGTATCCCACGCCTTTCTTAGGGATTCAATTTCCTTCCTCTTGAAGACCATCCTTTGGTAGTTTTTCAAAATGAGGGTCTTAAAATGGTATATTTTCCTGGTCTTTGAATGAAAATGTCTTTATTTTCTCTGTCACAGTCTTGAGTGCATATAGCTGGGTATAGAATTCTAGAGTGATAGTTATTTTTTTTCCTTAGCACTTAAGTATTTCACCACTATCTTCTGCTATGTATTGTTGATACCTGTTAGAAATCTGCTAAAAGTTAAATAGCTGTTTCTTTCCAGTATATTTGTCTTTTTTTCCTCTTTGGTGTCTTTTAAGGTTTTCTCTTTATCCCTGCAGTTACATCATGATGCACTGAAGTCTGGATTTATCTTTCTTTACCTTGCTTGGCAGTTGTAGCACACTTTCAATCTGAGAACTTGGGACTTCCTTTAAACATTTTCAATATAGCTTCTCCACCATTCCCTCCATTTTGTTCTTTGGAAATCCTATTAGATATATGCTGGAACTTCTCAATCTATCCTCCATGGCTCTTAATTGCACTTTTATGTTAACAAAAAAATCTGTTTCTTTGTGCTGTGTTCTGGGTGAACTTCTCATCACTATCTTCCATTCACTAGTTCTCCTATCACCTGTGTACAACTTATAGTTTAATTCTGTGTGCTGTTCTTTGGTTTCAATGATTATATTTTTTATTTCCAAGACTCCCAAGTAGTTGTCATATTCAACTGTCCTATTTCATTGCTGCTGAAAAGTTTGTTTCACAATATCTTATTCTCAATGGATGCTCTATCAACAATCATCTCTTGGATTATCCAAAACATAAATATTTTCAAGTCATGGTCAGGTGGTGGATCTGAAATAAATACATGTATATCCAAATAGTTGATTTGGTTGGTGATCTTTCTTAGCATTGGATTTCTTCATGAGTTTTGGAATTTTAATTTATCAGAGAGTTTTGCATGGGAGGCTTCTGTTTTGGGATGTCTGTTTACTTCCCCTTCTTTCTCTCTGTATACAGCCTTTCCTGTCTAATAGTTTTGCATTTGCTTCCATAGGGCTCCTGGGCCCACGTCTGGAAAAGTCTTATGATGACTTTTTGGAGTAGTTATTTCAGGAGTATATTGGGGATAGCACATATCTGGTCAGAGAAAGCAGATGGACACAAAGCTGTGTTTTTGTTATCCCAAGACCCACAACTTCCTATGAAACCACAGGACTTGGCAGAAGATTGGTAATATTTTTCTTAGCTTCTTTTCAAAAGTGGGTAAAGTTCCACCCCAGTCCCCGGCTTCAAGCAGTGAATTTGCCTCTGGTCACTGATCCCACATGGAACACATCTGATCTCTGTCACTTGGAGCCAAACTGCTGGGTGCCACCTGCGTGATACAGAGTCCAGCAGGCTCGAGGCTTCAGTTTTGCTCACTACTTGGCATTTCTGGTCCATGAAGATATTTATCTTGTTTCTGGAAGTCCAGCTTTGTCTTTTTGGTTTTCTTTTTTAATATTTTACCTGTCATTGCTATGTGTTTGGAGCAAAGGGAGTAAGTCAAAATATAAACTCAACCTGCTATCTTGACTAGAAACTTACATATCCATTAGCATTATATTTGAACAATATTGAGTTATTAAATTCTATGAATAAGATTAACAGGAAATTTTTAAACCCCTCATTTGTACCTAAATGGCAAAGTAATTATAAAATATTTTCACAAATACACATTAAATCCTAGCTTGAGGTTCAAAATATATACACTTGAAAGTAATTACACTGCATTAATTCTAAAGTGAGTCCATAAAAGAGACAATGCAGAACTTCTTTCACCTTTGAAATCAAATTAGTCTTATTTGTGCAAGGAATAAATAGGCCTCTCAAAGTAACATTTATCAGCTCTAACCAAAAGTAAAGCAAGAAATACTTCTGTTGAACTTGACTTAAAAAGGATATTGGCTAAATAGAAAAAAAAAAAAAGACCATTTCTTATTAAGCTTAGTGAAAAAGAAAGATCAATACCTTTTCACTTGTTAAAAATTTTGCAAAATATACATGCTCTCCTCCTGTTTTCAATTCTTCCATCTTCTTCCTTGAGGCCTGAGTATCATCTAATTTATAACTCTTAAAAACAGCTAGAACTTCTTCAGAATACTGCAAAGTAAAAATCTCCATTAGTTTTATTTGGCATTTTTGTCCACTAATTTGTTGAGTACTTTTCTGCATCAAAGTACCTAGAATTTATTCCCCATTAACCATATATGCATATTGTAAGGCACATTAAATAAGAAAAATTATGATAGAAGGGGCCGGCCTGGTGGTGCAGCGGTTAAGTGCACACATTCAGCTTCGGTGGCCCGAGGTTCGCCAGTTCTGATCCCAGGTGTGGACACGGCACCGCTCATCAAGCCATGCTGTGGCAGGCATCCCACATATAAAGTAGAGGAAGATGGGCACGGATGTTAGCTCAGGGCCAGTCTTCCTCAGCAAAAAGAGGAGGATTGCTAGCAGTTAGCTCAGGGCTAATCTTCCTCAAAAAAAATAAAATAAAAAATTAAAAAAGAAAAATTATGATAGGAAAATGAAGGTAAAACTATTCTGCATGAGATTTCATGGTATTATAAAAGTAGGAATAAACTCTCTACTCCTGAAGAAATGTGACTTTTTTATGCAGTCTGTTGAAGGGGTAAACAGAGAAAGGAAGGCTTTGAGAGTAAACAGAAATTTACCAGCTGTGGAAACTTAAACATTTCTTGTGCTAAACACTGTGACTAAATAAAACAATGATGTTAAGTCCTATCCAGTTGAGGGACAGTTCTAGATGATTTCTCACTCACCACTTAATATGAATTTAGATGGTGCCCCAAAACCCAAAAACATTGCATATAAAGTAAAAATTATAAAAAATAACACAGAACACACACCATGCTACTTTTAAGAGCTACCTATTAACCTTGGGTTTTGATTACAGTGAAAAAGATGACTGATCTTTAAGTAGCCAAGGAAAAGAAATACAGATAATTCCTATAAAACAGAGGTTAGCAAACTTTTTCTGTAAAGGGTCAGATAGTAAATATTTTAAGCCGTATGGCTCATATGGTCTCAATTGCAACTACTCAAGTCTGCCATTACAGCACAAAAACAGCCACAGATAACAAGTAAATGACTGGGCATGGTTGTGTGCCAAAACAACTTTGCTTACAAAAACAGGCAACAGGCTGTTTTTGGATTTGGTCCAAGGCCATAGTGTGCAGACACCTTTTCTAAGAGGAAAGCTGAGATAATTTTGTGCAGAAACAATGCATTCTGTAAAAATTCATCAATTCATGTTGATAGTACTCACTACATTAAAAAAAAAAATGGCTGCAATGACTAACTTTTCAATCCTCAAGTCATTTATAAAGTACTCCAAAAAATTAGTTTATATCAATCAGTTAACTGTAAATATTAATTTAAAATTTAGCCTCTGTATATTATGAAAAAGGTAAAAAATTGTAAGAGGTAGAATCATATAGTGAAAAGTATGCTGGAGAAGAGCCAAGTTTTGGCTCTGCCATTAGCTGTAAAATATTGGGCTTGTAGTTGTCTGTGATTGGCAACTCACCTTGAGAAAAGTCTTCCATGAAATCTTCTCATAGCATTGCACAGGGTTCCTAAAGTAATCCTGAAGTGACCAGAATTTTCGGTACAGGTTGTAATCAATTGGAATGGAGCTAATAAAATAAACGTTACATTAAATAAATCATTTAAGCTATTTTAAAATATCTAAAATGCTCTTAACTTTTCTTGGGTCACAAACCCTTTTAAGAAGCTGATAAAAGCTATGGCCTCTTTCCCGAGAAAAGTGCATATTCATGTATACTTATACAAACAACTTCAGGGGATTCACAGACCACAACAGACCCTCCTTATCTAAAGATGTGGAACCTCTGAATTTTGGCTAGATATGATTATTCAGCATTAAAGACTATGTTTCCTAACCTTTCTTGCAGCTAGCTGTGGCCGCGTGATTAAATTCTGGCCAATGAATTGGGAGTGGAAGTCATATGTGACTTATTTGGGCCATATTTCACCATTTTCCTTTTTCCCTTTTTGCTGGCTAGAATGCAGATGTGAGGATGAGCCATCCTGGACTATAAGAAAAAGAATACCAAAAGGGATGGTGGAACAAGAAGGTAGAAGGAACTTGGGTCTCTAGACAATCTCCCTGAGGAATGCTACCGTATCAGCCCCGGACTGCCTGTCTCCAAACTTTCAGATGAGAAAGAAATCAATATCTTTGTTGTTCAAGCTAATGTTAATTTGAGTCTATGTTAAAAGCCATAGGCATTATATCCTAACCAACATGTACTAAGTTAAGAAGTCTTAGTATGAGACAAACATATTAGGTACATATCAAAATAGTATTACAAAAATAAGCCCTTTCTTTAGTGTCTTTATTACGGCATTATTAATTCAACTTCTAATTTGGCTATGTTAGAAATCTATAGTCTCAATATACATTCTTTTAATTTTTAAATTTACAAGCAATCATTATACTATAAAATGTTTTAATTTTTAACGTTAAAACAAACATTTCAGACTTTAATCTAAGAGATGGTTTTCTTAACAAAATCATCTATATCATTCAAAACAGCCAGTGAAGTCTTTTAGTATTACTCATATGTCAAAAATGATTGTTTTGACTATTTCATATCCTCAAATATCCACAAAAGTTTTCAACATCACCTCTGTAAAACTAATTTTGTCTGTAAACATGACTGTGTACTACCTTACTCCATTCTTTCTAAATAAACCTTAATAATAAATAATATAATAATGATTACAGTTAGGATTTTTTTCAAGCTTCCTGCCCATACAAATATTTCAAGTAAGACTATAATTTTCTATGGGAAACAAGAAGTCAGTTTAGTGATCTAAAATAGCACCATGATCTTAGAGTTTTATCTTTTCTATTCTAGCCAATAATAGGAAGTAAGTTAATCCCCCATTCTTCATCTTTGGGATGCGTATATTTATTTTCTGATAACTAGGGAGTATCAAGGACAATATTATAATGCTTTTTAAAGGGTTATAATAAAATAAAGTGAGTATAATTTTTTACCACATACTTTGTAAAAAAATTTTTTAGGGGGAGTTAATGTTTAAAAGAGTGAAAAATACCTTTTTTCTTTGTATATAAAATAAGGAGGTTAGAGTAGAAAAGTATAAAAAAATTTGGTAGTGTAAAATTCAGTTTTCTACAAAAAAATCTGAAAAGGTCTGTTAGTGATCTAAGAAAGAACAAAGGGAAAAATATTTTAGTAAAACATATAGAAGCACATTTGATAAAGAATCTCACCACAGGAATTTAATTCATATGGTTAAGATTACAAACTATAAGTCAATATCATGAAATATCCATTTAAAGAATAGTTTAAATTTATATCAATTGGCACATCAATTCAAGAAAAGCACACACATCTAAAAACATACACACTATATATACACATAGCAACACATCACCTATCTTACATTCACACTTTTGACAACTTTAACTGCCTGGAACAGGGCTGTGAACTTGGACATAATTGAAAAAGCCCTTGGTCTGCAAGGAAACAGCAGCCACAAAATTCATGCACTTTATTTTACAAAAGAGGCTTGAAATTATGCTTACGTATACACCCAGATTACAATGGCTTTGATTTATGTGTAAAGTCAGGTAAATAATTTAGCAAACTTAGCTAATTTTGATAAAAGAATGCTAACTTTGCTACATCAACCACTAGTATCTGAAGCATGTGGATCCTGCTTCAAATCAATAATGAAGAATATTGGCAACTTTTAATTGGCCAAAATCTAGCTCCTGTCAAAAGTTTTATCAAGAACCAGCAGTATTTGAAAGAATCTAGGAAGCATGTTAACTTTCATTCTTTTTACACTCTCCCCTAGAAACAAACAACCTTGAAAACAGGAAAACAATTATCTGAACATCAATCTTTCTATAATTAAAAGCAATTTCATTGATTTACAACAATAAGATTATAAGGCTGGGTTTTCTATGGATCAGGTTTAAAAAAAAAAAGAAAAAAAAGCCACAGAAAGAACATTTTCCAAAATGTGAAAGTAAATTGGAAAAAGAAAAAGCCACATAGAAATTATTTATATCCATGAAATAACACTATAACCAATTATTTGTACAGTTCCATACACTTAATAAAACAATGTTTTTGAAAAACTGCTTTTGAAGATTTCATATATATGTATACTTACATGCACATACACACACATTACACACACACACACACACACGTTACTCAGTTACCACATCTAAGAATACAGTAAATATCTCTCAAAATGTAGTACCAGCAAAGTTTGTCTCTTAAGAAAAATGGAAGGCTACATCTAATCACAGAATGAGAATTATGGAACCATTATATATCCCTTTTTGTCTCAGTTGCCAGGAAGCTCACATTTAATTTAATGTTTGATACCAACAACAATCTTATTCTAAGTTGCTAATTATCATCTCCTACCTGTAAAGCCTTCTGATCTTTCTCTTTTTACCTTTAGTTCGCCTGGTATGTGTTTGAGGTGCCTCAGAGAATAGATTTTAAACTAGCATTAATATAATACTGCTAGGAAATTTTTATAGTTGAGGCACTAATATATTTAAAAAGAAATCCTTCCCCTCGATGGTTCTTTTCCTCTCCACTACATGCTGTCCCTCTCTTTTCCTTCATGGCTAAACTTGAAAGGGTTGTCTACATTTAACGTTACTACTTCCTTACCTTCCTTTCATGTTTCAACTCACTGCAATTTGCCTTCCACCTTCACCATTCCACAGATACTTTTGGATTTTATATTTATCCACACAAAACAAATGTAACTACTTATTGTTTACCCAAACAGTAACAAGTTAGGGTGAGAGTTTCTATCTAAAATAGAATGTTTTGTAACTATTTATTTTGGTGAGGAAGATTGGCCCTGAGCTAACATCTGTGCCAATCTTCCTCTATTTTCTATGTGGGACACTGCCACAGTATGGCTTGATGAGCAGTGTGCAGGTCTATGCCCAGGATCTGAACCTGTGAACCCTGGGCTGCCAAAGTGGAGTGTGAGAACTTAACCACTACACCACTGGGCCAGCCCCAATGTTTTAACCAAGATTCTCTGTAAAATGGCATTTTTTAAATGTTGAGCTGACGATTTTATAGGACTTTACACACTGGAATTTTTTTAATACAATAATTTTTATTGATGTATTTGAGCCAAATCTAAAATGGACGTCATATGGTAGATAATACATGAGTAATGTGTTCTTTGTAAATTATAGTGCCTAAGACAGTTTGGTGGTATGGTCTGGTCACAAAATAATTCCTCATACAATTTCTTCCTCTACTCAGAAAATAGTGATTGTGACAGACTGAGCAGCAGCTGAGTGCTGAGTCCTGTTTAAGTGATTTTCCTGCAGCTGTGACTAGTTTACGAACATAATCAATGGGCCTATGCAGACTTAGGCAGAGTTTAAAAAAAACTGCATTGGGCAGAGTTTGTCTGTGGGGCTCTGTTTACATCTCAGGTGACTTGTCATCTTGGAGCCTAATATCTTGGCCAAGCGCCCTCATGTTGTCCAGGCCCGACCACAAAAGTCTATTTTATGCATAACACACATGAGCAAATAGGTCTCTGGAAAAAAATACTCAAAAAACCATAGCTGATAATAATAGCTACTGGACACTGAACAGACACTGTTCTAAGCACTTTCCATATATCATTGTACATAACATCAATAACTACAGTGATGATAAGGATAACTACCGAGTGCCTTAACAGACCATTTCTGATTAGCATCTCATTTATTCGTCTCACAACTATAGCAAGTAGGGGCATTACTATATTTTAAAGACTCTAAAACTGAGTTGCAGGGAGGGTAAGTAGTTTGCTCAATGTTATATGACTAGGAAATACTGGAATTTAGCCTGGAGCCACACTACTTGGAATGTTTCTTTGGGGATATGTGTTTGAATTTGAAATTTGGGATGTCAGGAATACATCTCCCTGTGCAGATAGAGGAACCTCTTTTTGATCTTCTGGAAATTCTTTCAGTTGCAACTGAGGATGATAACTTGAGTCACCTGGGACACCTGGAAGAGTGCTACTGTAAGTTTTCCTTTACCCCTTCCCTTTTCTCGTCCTCATTGCTTCTAACCAGCATTAGGAAGAAATTATTTGGAAAGAAAGCACAGGGTCAGAGAGGATGGGATGAGAAACAGTGATGGTAGGGGACAGGAAGAGATAAAAGAGAAAGGAAGTTTCTTATCCCTCCCACTTCATTTAAAAGTCAGCCCAATATCCATAGATAGCACGTCTACAAAGTTAAATGGAAGGAAGAAGGGAGGAGTGCCTAGGTTGGCTTTTCAAATGTTAGAAATATATACAAAGTAGGCTATGCAAACAACGAAGTGTCTGAACGTAATTCAGAAACCAACTGACACAGTCCATCAGTGATTTAGGATTTACAATTTTAAGTCATATACATGAAAGTTACACGTAAAATAAATGGAGAAGATGATTTCCTTCCTCCTTGTCTACATTCTCTATCTAGTACTTGAGAAGTCATTGAGAAATTATCTTTGTAAATCAAGAAATCTGAACTTCTAAAAACTCACCAAGTTGTTGGAGCTTCATCATCTCCCATTTCACCTTCTTCTACATCCATTCCTTCTTCTCTATCCTCAGTGTGCTAAATTTAAAAATATTTACAGCCTGTCATGAAGCAGCTGTCACGCAGAAAGTAAACACTGGAATAATGTTATTCACATACTGCTAGACAACCATTACTAGAGAAGTTTAGTCACAGTAACTATCTAGACCTACAGTTAATCTTTAAGGCAATGGGAATTCTATATGACAGGGATACAAGAATTTAAGAGCAGTATGACAATAAGATAGTCATGAAGACATAGTGGAAAGTTTTAAACTGGTATTTCTCAAAATATGGTCAGTAGATTCTCTCTGGAAATAAAGGGTCTATGGCAAAATACATTTTGGAAATACATACAATGATCTTTTACAGAACTGAGAGGATCATAAGTACATTAAGGACTCTAAGAACTAAAGTAGATAATGCTTAAAGTGAATTTAAGTTGTTTTTGTCCCTAACTTTGACCATGGAGATTCTCCCCTACCCCTGCAGAGAACACTTATTAACTGGGAACACTTTAGGATATGCTGGGTATCCAGCTCTATATTGAAAATTTCAAAATAGCAAGTTTACATGGAACAGTCCAAGAAGTATCTAAATACATAAAGATGAAAGACAAGATTTTGAAAACTCTTAAGCAAAGTCAGCATCATTTCCAAATTGATAATGATTTCACTTTAAGGAATAAAATACATAAAGTAGTCTGATTAATTTACAGAGAGATATCAGATACATCTAATTAATAATTTCTTAAATTTTATCACTTGCTACTAAATGACAAGTAGGTACGGAATCTCCAGAAACTTGTCAACTCGGGACTGTCTTCAGGATGTATCATAAATAGTTTCTAAAAATAAAGTTGATTATAACTGATGGCCTTTAAAAAATCAGTGGGCAAATGGAGTATTTAACAAGTGGTTCTGAAATAACTGGCTTGCCATTTGGAAAAAAATAAAATTATAATGCAATTTATTCAAAACTCCAACATTCCTGCTGGGTTAAAGATTTAAAAGAAAAAATAAAATCATAAAAGCAGAAGAAAACAAAGGGAATTATATAATCTTGTGAAGTGGAAGCTTTTAGCATGCTACAAGGTTAGGAACAATAAAACAAAAGACCAACAAATGTTAATATTATATCCAATTTAAAAGTTCTATATAGGAAAGGCACCATAAATAAAAATTATAAGAAAAATTATAAACTGAGAAAAAAAAATATCAACATATGGTTGGTAATGAGTTAATAATATTCTATATAATGAGTTTCTACACATCAATAAGAAAAAGACATTTCAACAGTAAAATGGGCAAACAGCATTAACAGGCAATTCTCTTCCTCACTGCTTCTAACAGCACAGAAGAAAAACACATCCCAGTAAACATACAGTAAGTCCCTCGATTTCATTAATAACCAAGAAAATGTTAGTTAAAACAAAGACTCACTTTTGAAGTATATACCAAATAAGCAAAGATTTTTAAACACTGATAATTCTTGATGTGGGAAAATGGGCAGGCATTCTCCATGTGCCACTGGGGGTAGAATAAATAAATGGGTACAATCTTTTTGAGAAGTAACTAGGCAATAGCTATAAAAATTTGATATATGTATATATTTTGACACAGCAATTTCACTTATTGGAATTTATCGTAAGGAGACACCTGCATAATTTAGCAATGATATACACAATACTATTCCCTGTTAATGCTGTTAACAATTTTTCACTATTAGAGATTATCTAAATGACCTCTGACAAGGGATTGTAATATATCTACAGACTCATCATGAGTCATTAAGACACTGAGACAGATCTAAATGTACTGATGCAGAAATGCATCCATTTTATACTGTTAAAAGAAGAAAGTGAGTTTGAGAACAGTATGTATTGTATGACTTCATATACACAAAAAATCCTGAAAGGATAGACAGAGAATGATAACAGTGGCTATCTTTGGAGCCTTGGATTATGGGGTAGCTCTACTTTCTATTTTAAATATTTCTGTTTTCTTTGTACTTTTTTACACAGCATAAATATTATTTCTATAAACCAGAAATAAAAGTTTAAAAATTTTTGATGACCTGAAAGACCCATTCATATCATTTATCTCAATAACAAGCTTACAAATATGTTCTGTTAGATTTAATATCAGTCTCACCTTCTGACCCAAGGTGCTTTCCTGCTCATTGGTATTGAAAACAGTGACATTTTCCAGATTAAATTGACTCTGCAAGTTAAAACCATTTAAAAAAAAAAAAAAAAAAGCCTTAAAAGCAAATCTACCAAATGCCTAAACTTCTTTAAGAATATTACTTTGCTTTCACATAACCAAGACACATAAAATGATAAATCCATAAGTAAGCAGATCAAGTCAGAAGTAACATCACACGATTTTCAAATCTTTTCTAAAAATCATTTCTTAAAGGTGTCTTTCAAGTACACAGGATTCTAAATATATTAGAATAAACATAGTCGATCCTTGTTATTTATGAATATTCAAGAACAATTTTACAAAACGCAATACATAATAATTTATAATTTTGCTGAAGCACAAATAAAAATTGTATTAACCAAAGAGACTATATAGCAATATTTATAATAAATATATTGTAGTTAACGAGAAAGCCAAGTTTCTCAATGTCAGAAAAGAAGTTACAAACAAGAAGGTCTATTGGTGCTGAAATAGACACAGAAGTACCAGTAAGATCTCATGGTTTTTGTTGTTGGCCATTAAAAAAAATACAGACAGACAGATTCAGAAATAAATATAGATGCTCATGTATTCATGGGTTAGTACACATAAGTAACTTTCCTGGTTCTGTCCACTGAGAGGGTCTAGAAGCAGTGATACTCCAGTAGCAATCAGCATATCTAGGGCCCAGATCTTGGCTTCTAAATACTACTCTTAAATAAAATGAATCAGGCCTTTTGGAGAGCTGGCTGATTCCAGGGCTCCAGGGAAACTTGAAAGAGCTCTCAATGGGCAAAATAAAACAGTTTGAAAAACAATAATGATACTATGGGATTATAACCCAGAAAATAAACCAAATATCCATGAGTTCATATTGAAAAAGATGATTGAATTAATAAGTAAATAAGGGAGAAGAGACAACTCTTCCTTATAGAAGATTCTCAATTAATAAATGCAGAAGGAATGAGAGAAACAGAAAATCACTACCAGGGCAACCTAATAATAATCACTGCAGACAAGATCCAGAGGACCACTACCAAAATCAGTGGGCCAAGGCCTAGGGAAGAAAGAATATTTGCATAGCCCCAAAGTATCTCCTTCCAAATACTGATTAATCACAAAGGGAAAAGCAGTAACTTGGCAGCAGAGAAATATGCTGATCAAGGATAATATCTTAACCAAGTTATCAAGGATAACATCACCTGGAATAAGACATAGAACACCAGTAGAAATGATGCACTGAGAAGGGCGTATCACCTCTGTAGTCTTCTTCCCCCAAATCCATAACCTTAATCTAATTAGGAAAAAGCACCAGACAAACCTAAACTGAAGGGCATTCTACAAAATATTTGACTAGTATTCTTCAAAAGAGTCAAGGTCATGACAAAAACAAGCAAAGATTGAGGAATTGTCACTGACTAGGGAGATTAAAGCAACACGACAACTAAATGCAACGTGGGATCCTGGATTGAATCCTTAACCAGAAAAAAGAAAGTAGTGATAAAATTGGTAAAATCCAAATAAAGTCTGTAGTTAGGGCTGTATCAATGTTGATTTCTTAGTTTTGATAACTGTACTGTGGTTATGTAAGAGGTCAGCACTAGGTGAAGGTTATTCAGGTACTCTCTAAACCTTTGTAACTCTTCTTTAAGTCTAAAGTTATTTCAAAACAAAAAGTCAAAAAAAAATCTAGCATGCTAGATCAAATCATTAAGCTGGTGAATGAACCTGGCTGACCATTCAGCATTGTCTACTTAAAATACCTTTGTTCTCTAACTATTACTCAATATAGCACATGACATAATTCTCATAAGTTAAAAATTTCAGTCATGTGTCACAACATTTAATTGGTAAATTACATGCTAAAAGGGCTTTCTGAAGGTCTTGGAATACACCCTAATGAATCACAAGCATCTATAAATGTTAAAAAAAAGAAAAGAGACATCTCAAAATGTCAACCTAGCTTATGTTAGGGTGGTAGGATTGATTACAGTTTTTTCCTTCATTTTCCAAATTTTCGGAAATAAGGTTGTGTTACTTTTATAATTTAAAAAACAATTAAAAATGTAATTTACTAAACAATATATATAAAATTACTTTTAGCCATATATTGTTAGTCTTTTAACTAGTTAATAAGAGAAAGAAAAAGTGGTTTCTCTATGTCTTGTCAGTTTAGAAATGCAGTACATTGAAAAAGAAGTCTAAAATGTTAAAAAAAAAAAAAAAATGAGCTTGGAGGCTGCAGATAACCAGGAAGGACAAAAGAATGGCTGGGAATTGAAACCTTGTTCTTACATCTATAAATTCCAGAAAAAGAAATCACAAATTAGTACTTGTGAAGGGGCATATTTCATTTCACAAAGAGATAGAGCCTTCATTCATCACACATTTAAATGGCGACTAGGTGTTTAGCACTGTTCTAGGCACACAGAATACAGAGGTGAACAACATAAACACACTGAAAATGCCAGACAGTGTTAAATGCTAAGAAGAGATTTGAAATCAGGTGATGATAATGAGTGACTGGTGGCAGGTTTAGATTAGATGCTCAAAGAGAGCCTCACTGAGGAAGTGAAATTTAAACTGAGATTGAGTGACAGCAAAAGTCAGTAATACGACAATAACAACAAAATGATTACAAACAGAGGAAAGAGTTAGTGCCAAGGCCCTAAAGTTCAATTGATCTTGTATTTTGAAGGCATAAAGAAGGTGAGATGCCAATTCAATGGGGGAAAGAATAGTTTTTTCAACAAATGGTGCTGGGACAACTGAGTATCCACACACAAAAGAATGAAATTGGACCCCTACCTCACACCATATACAAAAATTAACTCAAAATGGATCAGAGACCTAAATGTAAGAGCTAAAACCCTTAGAAGAAAACAGAGTAAATCTTTGTGACCTTGTGTTAGGCAATGGTTTTTTAGAAATGACACCAAGAGCACAAGCAACAAAAGAAATATATTAAATTTCATAAAAATTTAAAACTTTTGTGCTGTAAACGATACTATCAAGAAAGTGAAAAGGCAATCCACAGAATGAGAGAAAATGTTTGTAAATTATATATCTGATAAAACGCTAGTTATCTAGAATATAAAAAGAACTCATATAACTATTTTAATAAAAGGACAACCCAATTTTAAAAATAGGCAAAGAATCTGAATTGACATGTCTTTAAGGAAGACATACAAGTGACTAGTAAGCACATGAAAAGATGCTTACAATCTTCAGTCATTCAGAAAATGCAAATCAAAATCACAATCAGATACCACTTTATACCCACCAGGATGGCTATAATAAAAAAGATGGACAATAATAAGTGTTAACAAGGATATGGAGAAATTGGAACCTACATGTGTTGATGATGTAGGATTGTAAAATGGCGCAGTCTCTTTGAAAAACAGTTTGGTAGTTCCTCAAGAATTTAAATAGAGAGTTATCATATGATCCAGTAATTCTATTCTTAGATATATACCCAGGAGAAATTAAAACAGAGTTATCATATGACCCAGCGATTCTACTCTAGGTATATGCCCAAGAGAGGTGAAAACATACATCCACACAAAAACTTGTACACAAATATTCACAGCAGCATTATTCACAGTAGCCAAAAAGTAGAAACAACCCAACTGTTCATCAACTGATGAATGGATAAACAAAATGTAGTGTATTCATATAGACAATATTATTTGGTCATAAAAAGGAATGACCTACTGATACATGCTACCACACAGAT
This sequence comes from Equus quagga, assembly GCF_021613505.1. Taxonomy (NCBI): domain Eukaryota; kingdom Metazoa; phylum Chordata; class Mammalia; order Perissodactyla; family Equidae; genus Equus; species Equus quagga. The sequence goes on along the minus strand of NC_060275.1, from coordinate 53,195,861 downwards.
GAACCCTGAAAATATTATGTGAAATTAAAAAAGGCCAGTCACAAAAGACCACACATTGTATTCCATTTTTCAAATGTCCAGAATAGGAAAGTCTACAGAGATCAATAAGTACATTAATGGTTGTTTAGGGTTTGGGGGAGAGGGTAAGGATGGAGGGAGGTGGGGAGTGACAGTTAACGAATATGGAGTTCCTTTTAGAAGGAAAAATGTTCTAACATTAACTGTAATGATGGTTGTACAACTCTGTGAATACACCAAAAAACAATGAATTGTACACTTTAAATGGTGAATCCTATGGTATATGAATTCACATCTCAAAAAAGCTGTTAAAAAAAGTAATAAAAAAAGGTGAGTTTCTGGTAATTGAAGTCTAGTTAATTAATTCAGATTAACCCTCCCACTAAGGATAACTAAAAACTTGCATAAATTCCATTAATCTATAAATATTTATAGAGCACAAACCACATTCATAGCACTGCTCTGGTCAATGAAACAGAAAAACGTTTTCACAAAAATGGTAAAGAGCTGACAAGATAGTAAGGAATATATGGCAAAAATCCAGAAGGCAAGAAAGATAAGCAATGCATCATCAGCACTCAAAGCCACTTCTTTCCTGAGGACACCTGCCAAACAGGAGGAATCAGCTGCAAAACTGAGCTACTCTTTTAGCAGCTTCCTGAAGCTAGGATGATAAAAGTAAATTTCTGAGCCCAAGGAAGGTGGGGAATCTAAATCCCACCCCAACCATCTTCAAGGCTGGGAGCGCAGAGGGCTGCAGTCTCAGGTAAGGCTATACCAAATTGCAGTCCAGTGCCAAGTCTTCTCGATGATCTAAGGAATCACAGGCCTTGAGCTGGGCTGGATTAAAGTAATCTTGGACTTGTGGTAGCCCCTTTCCAAAGACACCTAGCAGAAGTAATGAAAATTATCTGGAGAAAGGTATCTTTCCTAGGCCTCAGAATTTTTCCTTCAAATATCTTCACAAATATAACATCCAAAATTAACCAGGCACATAAAAAGATACGACATCATGAGTGAGAAACAGTAGAAGCAGACACTAGAGGCAGACCCATGGAGACTTAAGATACTGAAAGTATCAGACACAGAAGATAAAAATAACAATGCTTAGCCTGGTTAAAAAACAAACTTGAAAATATCAGTAGGGAATAAGAAACTAAAAAGTGACATACCAGACTTAAAAGACAACTTCTAGAAATGACAAATCAATAATGGAAGTTTAGAACTCATTTAGCAGCTGATCATTCATAGCTGAAGAGAGAAGTAGTGAACTATAAAACATACCTGAAGAAATTATTCAGAAAGTGAGGGAAAGAGACAAAGATGAAAGTATAGAAAGTGTAAGAGACAGAGGATATAGTGTGAAGGTATAAGGATGTTTACTGGAGTTCCAGAAAGAGAACAAGAGGCAGACACAATATTTGAAGAGATAATGGCTAAAATTTTTACAAACTAAATTAAGGACATCAATCCACAGATTCAAGATACTCACAAATCTGAGCATGATAAATAAAAAGAAATCTATGCTTGGATACATCGTAGCAAAACTAAAAAAAAAAACACCAAAAAAACCTCAAGAACAAATAGAGGAAAAAATCTAGATTGTCTTCAAAGGAGTTAGACTGACATTTGACTTGTCTACAGAACAATGGGAGATAGAAGACAAAGTACGATTATGATTATCTCCTAAAAAATGAAATTCTGTATCTAGTGCCAACCTAGACTCTTATATCCACTGAAAACATTCTTCAAGAATAAAGAAATAAAGATTTTCAGACCAAAACACAGATCTGCACTAACGAAAAATCTAAAGGGGAAATGATCATAGATAGAGGTCAGAAATACAAGTGGTAAATACCTTTGTAAATCTAAATCCTGACCACATTAAATAGGTAGGAAAAAACAAAAACAACATAGATCTAGCATGACAAAAAGAAAGCACATAAAAACCACTGCTAATATATAGTATAGGTCTTACCACATGTAGGCATTGTCATAAGCTCTTCACATATTTTAATTCATTTAACCTTTACAACATATGAAGTAGGTAGAGTGTATCACACTAAAATTAAGAAGGAAAGACTGAAGCAAAGAGATATTAAAATCTGGCATATTTGAACAGATTGCGGGGGGGCGGACTCTGGAGTACAGGCAATGTTACATTTCTGACCTGGATAAGTACTTGCTTCATAATTAGTATACTATACATTTACTTTATGCACTTTTCTATATGACTGTTATATTTCACAGTAAAAAATGGTAAAAGAAATGAAAGGAAGTAAAATGTGGCTAAACAGTGGTGATTGAGGGAGAAAATGGAAGCAGAAAAATAAGCATACATTATGAAATAAAATGAAAACACTGGTTCATATCTACATATTTCAGTGTGACTCAACTACACATCATTATTAGTAAGCTCTGAATTTAAAGACAAAATCAACGACTTTATTTAAGGATTACCTGTATTATACAGCAGAACCAATATAGCTATTTACAAGTAAAAGAAAATAAAGTGACAATTTTCTATGCTATCCTTCGAATTTTTAGAACCATTTTTCTTGTTAGCATCATGGCAGATCCTAATCCATTAAAAATTGGGAAAGATTTTCTTACAAAACATTTGTTTAATGTATAAAAGCTTACCTGATTTCTCAGATAAAGGGAAAAGCCTGGCCAAAAAGAGTTGAATTCGGCCACAGAAGACTGTATTCTGGGATTTTGATAATCTTCTTAGGAGATCTAACAATACATAGAAATGAAGGTTACACAGAAGAGATCATTCTTTGTTTATTACAACCACACCCAGGTTTCTTAACCAGTTTGTCAAGAGTATTTTCCTAAAGCAGTAGTTCCCAAAATGGGGGTAGAAATTATTGCCACAGAAAAGCACTACAAAATTAGGAGTAAAACAAGTTTAGCAGAGTCAAGAAGAGCTTTATCAAAAATTTTTTGGTTTTCATTAAGTTTACAGGCAGAACAGGAACATTTTAATTTAAAGTGAATGAGTAGTTTTAATAAATCAGACTGTTATTTAAAAATGAAGATATTAATCTATTTAAAAATTTTTATCACTGTGTTTAATTCAACTACCGGTTTTTCTGGCCACATTTGCATTTTAAAAAACAATCATTTACCACAGAAGAACTTACCATTGCACATACGTAGTAAGTAATTTTTCCCAGCAGAATAAAACGTATTCTGAAATTAAGACAGATATGACTGTTGTTCAGAAGTCGTTACACATCCTTCAATAGTAAGCCACAGGAAGTAAAAATATTAACACTATCATGCACTGAGACTCTACTATGCCACTTTCACTTATTTTCAAGCAAATAACACTTTCAATGAAATAAAAATATTTTTAAATATGTAAGGTAACAAAACAAGAAACTAAGTAACTGCTTTAAATATGTAAGTGTGTATTTCCAAGTTAGTTGTTACTACTTAGTCAAATTTTGCACTTCAGCTTTCCTTCCATACATCACTTACATGGCTCCCCCAAGAGAGCGCAACATATATTAATTCCTTCATAAGGACAGATACACTTTTTAGCAATCAGCAATATTAGAAATAGAAGCAAAAAATCTACTCTTAGGACTCTGGATCCATAGAAACACAATGTTACCAAGAAAAAAAAACCAAAAGTAAGGCACTTACTGATTTCCAAGTAGCAACATTTTTTTCCACAAAAGTGAATATTGTATCACACTGATCCAAAGGAAGACAATCCAAAACATCTCCCAACAATACAAAAGGTGTAGATGCAGTACAAATACCTTCAAGTGGAGCACAAGTCAATTTAAAAGTTTAAAAAATTGTAGTGTAAAACAGCCCACGCAAAATAATTCTGAAGAATATCTTAAAGGTATACTTTGTCAGTCCTAACGAAGTTTTAAAAGTCAAGAAATGGAAGCAACCAAAAAGTCCTTAAACGGGACATACTTATGTAATTTCTGGTATGTGCACTCAACAATAACGATGAGGAAGATAATTCTCGATAACACTTTTATAGCATTTACTATATGTCAGGCACACTAAGTACTTTACATATACTAACACATTTAATCCTTATAACCCTATGAGGTAGATAATATTATCTCCAGTTCATAGAATGGGAAAATTGAGACACAGAGAAGTTAAATAAATGGCAGAGCTGGGATATGAACCCAGGCAGTCTAGCTCCAGTCTGCTTGCACCACCACTACGAATGTAATACAGCCAATTAAAAGCAATGATTATGATGACTATAATAACTTGGAAAATGCTTATGATACTAGGTGAAAACAGCAGGATTCAAAACTGTATGTATATTATGGTTACAACAACAACAAGTTTTTTTAATTTTAAATTTTAGTTATAGAAAAACTAAAAACATATACCAAAACAAATGTAGTTTTAAAAAGAATTATGACTAGTATTTTCCCATTTTTTCATTTCTAAATGTTCTATAATGTTGCTAAGTGTTTTGAAAAGAATTATCTTTAAATAAGATAACAAAAAGGCTTGATACTGATTTCAACTATTAATAAACATTTAAAATAAAAGTATTGTTTCAGGGAAAGAACAGTAAAGTAAAATGTTTATTTCTAAATTCAATGTTATTAAAGTAAAGCAATAAATTAAAAGCTTTTTAAAGAAAAGGTCATTTAGGCTAACAATACTTTTATCTTCCTGCTCATTCTTCCTTCTATTTTAAGGTAATACTTACTAACACTTGTTAAGTGTTTAAGAAAAGTAGCCACTTATGCATAATATGTAAAAAAGTATCTAGGGGGCACTGCAAGCCCCAAACACTGCATTTAATATATGTTCAGAAAAAGGAAGTAGTATTTCTAGCTCTGATAAGATCACATCTGGAATGTGATGTGAGGGATACTGTCTAGAACCACTGGGTGGCATAAGGCAGCAGATTTCAACTCCAGTTGATAATCAAAACTATCTAACAGAAATCAAATAGTGAGCTCCATCAATGGGCACAGAGGCTGGTTGACTACCTGCCAGGGTCGTTACAGAGGGGAGCAGGATAGGCCAGATATGAGACTGGACTAGATGATCTCTAACGTCCCTTAACACTTAGATTCCATGATACCATATGCCCTGTCTATCCAAGAGATTTGAGAAGTATACTCTGCTCTTAGTTGCAGCATAGCCTGGCATAAGTTAACTCACATTTAATAATTATAGAACTTAACAAAATTACCTAGATCTCATTACCAAAGACTCTGATTCAGTAAAACTAAGCTAGGCCCTGGCAATCTCACTTAAATATAGAGATTCACCGGTGATTCTGATGAGTTAGGTTATAACACGACCCCCTGGAACTTTTGCAACTCATATCCCAGCCTCTGCAATTGCCCTGTTTGCTTGCCTTTAACCTTGGCGACAGATAGGCACTTCCTCAGCTCCCAAACACCTTGTTATGTTCATACTTCCATGGTTTTGTTGATAATGCTGTTTTCTGCCTAGTCTTCCTTCTATCACATGGTAAATTGATAAGGCCACCTCATCTTTGTTTCTGAAGCACACTGTATGTAACTTATAGCACTCCCCAAATCCTGTTTATCTTTATATAAACTATGAGCTTTTTAAATGGTAGGCATTTTTATATGCTTTAACCAGTAAAGTATCTGACACTGAACAGAAGCTCAATAAATATCTGCTGGGTTGAATTTAACAAAACATATTTATGGACAATTCAAAAACATGGTACACAAATAATACAATAATAATCTCTCTCAAGAAGGGACTTTTCCTATCAAATTAAAATAAAAAAGCACTTAAGCTTTTATTTATGGTTTAAGTTCTTAAGTCCTCATCTTTCTCAAAGAAAGTAAAAGTTCTAAACATAGACTTTGTACAACTTCAAGTGTTAAAGACATTAACAGTCTACAACAGTAACATATCAAAGAACTAAGCAGATGCCACAAACTGAGAGAAAGTGGGCAAAGAACACTCCACTGTGGAACTCATTTAAGTATGCCTAATGATGGAATGAAGAAGCATCTCATATAAAACACATAAGGTCAGAATTTATGAACTATGCTTAAGTTCACAAAACAGCTTGCTGCTACACTGGAAGACTACTTTTACCTTGCATTTTCCAGTTTTTGCAGGAATAAGCATCAAAATGATAAATATATGAATAATGCTTTACAGAGTAAAAGCATTTTTCACATAAATTATCTGAATTAATCAAATGAGTATTTTAACCAAATTGGTCAAAGAATACTGATAAAATATTTTTTCATTACTTCTTTCTGCAAATATTTAATGAGCTCCTCCAATGTGTTAGGCACTGTGTATCTACTATGTGCCTTTTTTAAAGTCTCTCAAAACTGCTGCCCACTGCCCCCGCCCGATTTTAACAGTCTCCTACCTAGTTTTCCTGCCAGCAGTCTCTCCCAACCCAACTCTTCCTCCATAGCTCCTCTTTAGCACGGCATACAAAGTCCTTTACAAATGACCCTAACTACTGCTCCTGCATCTTTCCTCACCATTCTCATTATGCTCTCACCCCTCTGCTCCACGCAGTTCTTTAGCCATGCTGAACGTGGCTTTTACACAGCTATTCCCTTCTGTTTCTGCCTTACAAATTCATCATCCCTCCCATCTTGGCTCTTGTGTTATAGCTTCCTTTCTAAGACCTTCCTGATTCCTTTAGACTCTGAAGTTTAGAGAATCACTTCAATCACAGTAATTACAGCATGGTATGACATTTACACATCTCTTTCCTCCATTAGCTACTAGATTCCTTCCGGGTAGGGAATATGTTTTATTTACTACTGAATCTCCAAGTCCTAGCTCAGTACCAGGCACACAGCAGATGCTCAATAAATATTTACTGAATGAACAAAACAACTGGAGAACAAAGAAAGTGTCAAAATGTGTGCTGCATAATAGAGATGAAAAATACGTGTGAGCTAATTTCATTGGGACAACTTCTTGGCAAAGGTGGTAGGCAGAAACTGAAGAAAGAACAAAATCAGGCAGAGAGGTATAGGGAGAAACAAAATCAGGTAAGTTTTAAATAAAGCATGTTATGTCCAAAATTACTTTAAAAAAAGAAAGCCATACTTACCTTCAGTTACTCCCCCAATAGCAAGAGAAATAATAGCTAAAACGTTTTCACATGATGAATGATTTATCTACCAACAGAGGAGAAAACAATTTAGGGGCCAGAGTTGAGACTAATTTGGTAACAATAAAAACATACCATCTGACATTAAATTGATTATGACAAATATGGGATAAAAATGTCTCTTACAGAAGATAAAACTACTTTCTAAGATGGAAATACAAAACTGAACAGTAATAGAGTCACTAATTGTTGAAGTATATCAAGTAAGTAATAAGTACATGACTCACTTAAAATCCAATGGCCTTAGGAAAATGTTTACAGTAGCATGATTAAGGCTCTAAGTTACTCAACCACAGAAGTACTGAGGTCAAAACTCAATCAATGGCATAGGCAAAGGCAGGGCCAAGGAAATTAATTGTACTGGGGCATCAATATGTCTGAGGGAGGGCTTTAATGGAAGGGAGGTAGTGCTTAGGTTCTATAACATCATAAAACCCAGCATTTATTGAGTGTTCCTTAAATGTTGTTTTATACAGGAACCCTGAAAGAATGGTATTTCCCCTCTTACAAATGAAATTGAGTTCAGAAAAGCAAAGCAACTTGCCCAATGGTTCACAACAGGTAGTTAGGTCTGAAGAGGAGTAAAAATGAATTTTGATCCAGAATTGTCCGAAAGAAAGGGACATTGTATTCCAACTGTTAGAAAAGGATCTAGCTTCTCAGCACCCATCCTTTCGCTTAACCAAGAATAAACTGCTAAAACTTTCCCTTTCATTTGAGCGTCCCATTAATGGTAAATAAATTCGGATTGTTCATGTTTAGATTAAGTTTCTCTGAACTCTAAACTTATACTGAAGTTGGACAGGTTGTAGTTATTTTTGCATGCAAACTGATGAGGAGAATGCCAGAAGAAAATGAGCGCATGAATCCCAGCTTCCATGCTGAACAACCTTCAACTAGAGCTTTCACGCCACTACAGGATGTGTCACTGTTTATACAGCAACATGAGAGGGCTCACTTCCAACTTCTAGTTCTTGCTAAGTAAGACCTCACGTCAACTTTTCTTATATTCACTTGGAGAGGGCTCTCTTCATTTATTAAACCAAACCATTAAACTGCACCTGTGCTGTCAAATGCCTTAATTACTACATAACTCCTGTACTATGATCAAGTTAGCTTTCACAAAGCAGCAGGCTCACTCTAAAAAAAATGCTTAAATACCCATTCTAAGAACAAAAGCAATTTAAAAAAAAACTGGTTTATTAATTTGCCAGCAAAATTTTAACAATAAAGGATAAGCATACTTACAATTTCTTCTTCTAGAACACCTCTGAAAGCTTGGTCAAGGGTACATTTTTTTTCATTTTCACTATTAAAAAACAAAAGACACTTGCATTTTTTAAACAGCTCAGGTGAGTATAAAGATCCAGGCAAGCATATTTCATGGATATCAATGCCTTACCTGCCAGGTAACTGGCTGAAGGTATTCAACAGTGGCTTAATATTTTTGTTGTTCAGGGCCTCTCTGGTAGACTTCTAAAAAAATAAAAATAGCAAATAAGTGGAAAGATTTTGCTTTTTACTGAAAATCATATCAATAGCATGTCTAACTAAAAAATGTTTTTACCTGGAAAAAATTACCTATCAGTCATTCTATCAGTAATTCTTATTCAAATGCCACTTACTGATACAGACTCTCATCACTTTAAACCTGGCAAGAGCTTCCTAGCTAGACTTTCTTATTCCAGGTTTTTCCTCCTACCATCTCTTTCAATATCACATTCATGAGAGTATTCTGCTTTTTTCAAAAAGAAAAAACCAAAACCATCCAAATGGCTCCTTATTTACAGGTTTCGGTTTTGAAGTTTCATAGCTCACTCTCAAGGTCCCTGATAATGTTATCCCATTCATATCCAATCTTATTTCCCACTATCCCCTCACACATACTCTCCACTAAGGTCTAGCTATTTTTTCATCAGTTTCTATCAACCTTACTCTAGTGTATTCATACATTCATGTTGTTCTTTCTGCCTGCTCATCCAAATTCTATCCATTCTTCAAGACCCATCTCAAGTCCTACCTCCTCTAAGTGGCTTGCTCGGCACAGTCCCTGCTGATTGTCTTAAAGTAGTCATAAGTGACAGACAAAAATATTGCAAAGTCATTCGTCCTGTGAAAATTCACATACACTTGCAAAGTCATCTTATTGCCTCATAGGAGTTAGATTTATACTGGAAATGTCCATTCCTGACTCTGCCACAATAGGCTGTGTAATCTTGGGCCTATCCTTTTATCTCTTTGTGCTTCATTTTCCTCTCCAGTTGAATAAGAGGGTTGTTGTAGATCCTTACTACCAGCAGCAGCAGTGGCATCACCTGTGAACTTGACAGAAATGCAGAATCTCAGGCCGGATTCCAGAACTACTGAACCAGAATCTACATTTAACAAGATCTCTAGGTGATCCCACTACACACTGAAGCTTCAGAAGCATTAGATTGGATGATCTCCAATTAAATGGTCCCCTTCAGGACTAACATGATCTTGGATATTCCTAACAGTTACTCTTAACAGAACATCAGAACACCAGGGATTACAGCAAAATGCACAGAAAGAAAACGATTTTGATGACATAAACAAGATATAATCTGGTAGGAAAAAAAAAAAAGAAACCCCACGCTGTATGGAAAAAAAAAAACAAACCCTGAACACAAGAAAACTACTGACTACAAAGAAACAATTTTCTTTCACAGAATCTTTAATCTGCCATCACTATAATTACATAAACATAGTTGAATGAGTAGTTTCATGACTTGAAATACTGGCACACATGCTAAAGACAAAATACAGTCAAACAACTCTGCACAGAGTTTTTCATGCTGGAGGCTATGATGGACCATATAAAAAGAATACTGGGTCTGAAGTCAGAAACATCAGTGAAGTAAATCACAACATTGCGGGGAGACGAGTGTCTCAGTTTCTATCTCACACATAAGAGTTAATAAAACTTAGCCTACTTCACAACGCTATTCTAAGAGTTAAATAAGGCAACATGAAGACGCTCTGTAAGGTGTTTCCCAAATGCTCAAACTGCTCTTCCCCAAAGCGTAAGAATAAAATAACATTTGGCAACCTTTCCAAAGCTAATCTCTGTTTGCCTTTTCCCATTTAGGATCTCCTCCTCGATCTCTTAGGAGTGAGATACGGAGGGTTAAAGGAGTAAGGAATAGGCGACCGGAAAAACGACCTGGCAGCTTAGGAGGCGGGGCGGGAACCGGTTCTCTGGGCTGAAACCAACTCCCGCCCCCCGCGCCCCCAGAGTAACTCCCCTTCCAGTTCTGGAGACACCTGACCCGCTAAGCGAGCACCGCAGAGGAGCTGGACCGCATCGGAGGCGGTCTTCGGGTAAGCCCTCCACGCAGGGCTCAAAGACGCCCAGAAATCGAGGCCGCGGGAGCCACTGGCGGGAGGGCGGAGACGGACAGCAGAGGACGCGCGAAAGAGACAGCTAATGCGCCTTTCTCACCTCCCAGCCCCCGAAGGGGCCAGGAGCCCACCCCGAAGCGTGCACACCTCGGTCCCCGCTTTACCCCAGGGCAAAATTCGAGTAATTTTAGGGAAAGAAGGGCAAAGAGTAGCGCTGAGTTACGCCCGCCCCCTCCGGCCTCCTGCTCACCGTGAACCGCGTCCGCGCTTCGGGCAAACTGAAAAGCTGCGGCGTCGGAGACATCTTCCCGGCTGCGCTTGCCCGCCACCGCGCTGTGGCGCTCGCTGATGACGTCAAGCAGGGAGCAACGAGATTGCCGGCTCTGTGCACGGCTAGAGCGGCCTGTGAACCCAGGGGCGGGCCAGCTGGCTGTTGGGAGCTTTCTTGGGGACCGAGTTCAGGTGGGCGTTGGAACCCTGAGTCAGCCGCACAGTACTTAGTCGGGTTTGTGGGGAACCCTCGAGGTGACGGCATATGGGCGGCCTCGTCCTGTAAGCTTTGCGCTGCCGGGCGGGGACTAGGCCGGGATGGGCACCGGCTGTGTTCTTTGTGCTTTAGGGAAGCCGGGAGAATGGCGGCTAGTTACGGCTCAATGGGCCGCGGGGGAAGGTACCGGCTGCCTGAGAGTCCGAGCCTGGCGGGTTATCTGGGGAAGCGTTGGCAGTGGCCTTGGGCCTCCGGACCGCAGTCATTCTCCCTGAAGGAGTGGTCTCAGCTCCGGATTTACGCATTAGCCCTGTGGTTCAAGTGCCCTGTGGCTCAGGAGCAGTTCACTCTCCTGTGAAATACCAGTAATGCCTGTATCACAGGGCTGTTGAAAAGCGCGAACGGAATAATGAAGGCAAGTGTGGCTTGTAAAGCAATCTAAGTATTAGTGTTAATATCTTGGAATCAGTTAACTTTGCTGGCACGTAGAGGTCTCTGCTAAAGAGAAAGACCGAGGAGGAATGCAGTACTCGGCTCCGATTGGAAAATGGGTGGCGCCGCGTCCAGGTGGAGGCACCCGTTGCGAAACCCTGTCTCCTCAGCGATTTCCTCCCTTGTCTCCTCTCACTTGAGAGCCTTGGCTAATGAGAAGCCAAGTGCCAGTAACTTTCTCAGTTGGGATTATGCTGTGAGGAAACAAGCAGTGACCCAAGTGCGAGGAACTTCCTACCGGCTCTAATTCCCTTCTATGGGTACCTAAATGAAGAAAGCTAGGCGCCCTTTACCTTGTTCCCCTCATTGACATCCAACGAGGATGTAGGAAGTTAACGAAAGACAACTTTAGGGTCTTGCCCCTAAGTGGGAATTGAGAACAGTGATGGCTACCTGGAACACTACAGTCTTTTTTAGAATCAACAGAATCATTCAGGTTTGATTGTATAACTTAAATGTCCAAATAGGCAAAATAAACTGGTATTAACTAATTTAATAGGTAGCTAGTGTAATAGGATTATTATTATTATATTACAGATGATTACTAACTACCTGGAGCACAACTAAGACCTGAGAGGTAGATAAAATTAGTTTTTACAAAATCCCAAACATAAGAAGAGCTGGTGTTTATTGACTCATCCATGAAAGCCCAGTGACTTAGAATGTTATTTGTTTATTCAGCAATTATTTTGGGGGCATTTTTGTACACAGTGGACAGTATTTGTTGAATGAATAATAAATATATGAACAAATGATTGAATGAACAAAATAATACAGCTTAATTCCTGTTTTGAGGAGCTATGGTTAACATGAAACAACTACAGTGTACAATTTCTATCATTAGTAATTTAGATAATAACTACTGTAAGAGGTCAAAGGAGAAAGAGAGATCACTACCATATGAGGTGGTCAAGGAGTCTTCATGGAGAAGATAGAGCATGACCTGGACCTTGAAGGATTCTGGTAGGCATAGGTAGAGTGGGAAGGGCTGAACAGGAAAGACATTCCACATGGAGAGAAGGTATGAGCAGAGGTGTGAAGCGAGGAAGCACAGCGAAAGACAGCTGTTTACTTTAACGTTAGGTTCTGAACAGAAATAGGGCTGAAAACTGAAGTTGGAACCAGGTGGTATTAACGTTTGAAGCCAAAGAATGTTGTGGGTTTAAAAATGGCTTTTATAGTTCCTGCCAAGTTATAGCCAGCAGTGCATTTTGAGGGAAGGAGAAAATGAGCTGTTTTGCTGCTAACAAGGGAAGCAACACCAGGTAAAGAAACAGGGAAAACAGCAGCAATCATCAGGTGATAATGAGGAGTTGTTGTTTAATAGGTACAGATTTCAGCTTGGGGTGATGAAAAAGTTCTGGAGCTGGATAGTGGTGATGGTACCACAACAATGTGAATGTACTTTATGCCACTGGACTGTACACTTAAAATGATTAAAATGCTAAGTTTTATGTATATTTTACCACAATGAAAATTTTAACAAAACCTATTTTTGAAAAAGCAGCAATCTGATGCTGGATAGCTTAAAAAGGGCAAAGACATCACAAACATCAGTATGATTTCAGACCTCAAGATAAGATTATATTTAATAAAGCAAGAAAGTAGGTAATGCATTTTAAAAAGATGTCATTCAAAAATCATTGCAGTAGAAAAATACTTTAGCATTTAGATCACATTAATAAATGCTTTATAATTCCCCGTGCACTTAACATGTAGTTCCTCATTTGATCCTATAAATGATATTTTGAGGTGGGTAATACAGCTATAATGCCCATTTTACACATGAAGCAAACTCAAGGGATAGGGTTCTTGATAGAGGTAATTAGCAAAATGAGACCACCCAGGGGTTTTGATTCCAGATTTCGTGTTCTTGCCACCATGTTATACTGTGATAAGTAATTGTCAGGTTTTGTTGAGCACCTTCTATGAGCCAGATACTTTTGTTGGATTATTTCTACCCCTTACGACAACATTGTACATAACAATATATCTGTGAGGAAACAGGCTCGTCTCTCCTAGGTCACGTGGCTAGAGAAAGCTAGCTTGGGATTTGAGCCTAGCTTTAATCCTTAACTCTTGAATCTTTACCAACAGACATTACCATCTTAATGTCTCATAAATTGTTTCCTTACAATTGGCTAAGGGCGAGGATCATATTGTCATCGATAATAACACATTATAAGTTTTTTTTTCTTTAAAGATTGGCCCTGAGCTAACATCTGGTGCCAATCGTTTTTTTTTTCTTCTTCTCCCAAAGCCCCCCAGAACATAGTTGTATATTCTAGTGTAGGTCCTTCTGGTTCTGCTCTGTGGGACACTGCCTCAGCACAGCTTGAGGAATGCTAGGTCTGCACCCAGGATCCAAACCAGCGAAACCCTGGGCTGCCGTAGTGGAGTGCGTGAAGTTAACCACTCAGCCATGGGGCTGGCCCCTGTAAATTTTTTAAAACTATGTAATAGTAACATTCAAAGAGCAGACATCCAATAACGTGTAACCTCTTCACTTAAGCTTATTGTGCACCCATTTTTCCTCTTCTGTTAGTGAGGTAAGATGGATGAGGGACTGCTTCTCTGTTAAGAAATACCCTCCATTGAAAATCCTAGGGTGGATGGTTTAGATCGGTTCTAAGCATTTGCATCTTCCTTCCTCTTTTCCTTGGTGTGCTCTTACATGGATTCAGGTTACCATTGGAGTGGTGAGATCTAGGAGCAAAGACCAAGAGAGGCAGCCTAGTCTGCTTTTGTTCTAGTCCTTATCCTCTAGCTTAGGGAAGAGGAAACTTTTTGCTCCATTCATCAGTCAACCACATTAGGATGTTGGATTGCAGCTTTTGCTGGTTCAGGTTCTGGGCCCTAGCCATCTTTCCCCTTCCCTCTCTGTAATTTGAGTGGATTGAAATAATGATATTCACAGGGAACTGATGTTGGAGAGGCAAAATTGAGCAAAAAGAATGAGACTCCTTCGTTGGGAGAGGAATGGAACTGAGAAGAATAAAGATGGAAGAGGGATGCTACTTTGTATATATTTTGGGACTTACGTTTTTGTGGAAAAAGAGAAATTATGTGAAAAGTGTGTGGCTGCTGTCTTTTATAGGATGGTGGCAATTTTCATTTTATATTAATATTGTACTATTTATTCAACACATTTATTGAGTGCCTAGTATCTCCGAGTCACAGGTACAATATTATTGGACTATATATGAAGTATTACTTTATTAAATTGTAAGTACTGTATATATCATTATCTAGTGTACATTGCAAAAGCCTGTTTGGTGAGCTTGGTTGGACCACATACGTGAACATAATTCAGGGTGAGAAATAGAATAGTGGGTGACTTCTTGCCCTGGTAAGCCCAGTTTCCCTGCAGGGTTAGGCAGAGATTTTGCCTGAAATTGTACCCTTGCTTGACTTGTTCCCCTTTCTTGTCCTGTTTCTCTCTCCTTTCCTGGTTTCTCCTGAGAGCACCTTAATAAGTCATTTGCTCATGAATTCTCACCTCAGAGTTTGCTTCCAGAGGTCCTGATTGTGTTAGTTCGGGTCTACCAAGAAGCAAACACCACCACAGGATTAGATGTGCAAGAAGTTTATCATGGAGTCAGCAGGAGCAGGCAGGGAGAGCTTGCGGACCACAATGCAGGGCTGACATCCGAGGAGGGAGGATTAGGTAGGAAGTTTCTGAGTGAAGCGCAGCTCCAAGAAAGGTTTGACTTTGCCAGTGGAGAGTCCTCAGGCCATAGTTCTTGTCAGAGGAGTCCTGCGGTTTGCCAGAATGGACTTGCACTAGTACCTCTGCCGTGCTCAGTCATTGACTAGAAGCAGCTCTCAGGAAGCCTGGCCTTGGTGCAAATGGGGTGGATCCAGAAGTTAACAGCTGGGGCTGTCAGTCAGTTGTGCTCCCCACAGCAAAAGATCTGAGTGGAGCATTTCATGGCCACCACATTGTCCTAAGGTATTGATATAATAATATTTTATCCATTTTCAGAAAATATTTTCTTCGTTTGCTTATTCTTGACAAATATATATTAACCTGGCACTGTGAACTAAACAGAAGAGTTACTAACCTTAATGGAGCTTTTATGCTGTGGGAGAGCAGATTTTTTAAAAAGTAAATAGAAACAGAAAAGAATTTCACTATGTGATAAGTGCTGTGAAGGAAATAATAGCATCTGAGTGCTATTGTGTGCTTGAATTCTAAGTGTGTTACATGGATGAACTCGTTTAATCTTCCAAGCAACCTTATGAGGTAGTTACTCTTTATAATTCCCAGTTTACAGGTGAAGAACCTGAGGTGAACAGTGCTTAAGTGACTTAGTCCCAAGGTCACTCTAAATCAAAGGAATGAGAGACTGAGATAGAGAATGCTTGAGCAATATTTGACTTTAAATAGGGTTGTCAGGAAGGACCTCTCTGAGGAAATTATATTTAAGCTAAAATTTAAAGTATGGAAAGGAATTTGTTGTATATTTATGAGGGTGGGATTGGCAGGGGAAGGCAAGAAAGAGCATTCCAGGTAGATGGAATAGTGTGTGCAGTGGCTTGTGTTAAGAAGGAGGTTATCGTATTTGAGAACAGAAAAAAGGCCATAGTGAGCAAGACGGAGAGCAGCGGAAAATGAGGTTGGAGAAATGACAGGGCCAGATTGTTTAGGACCTTGACCTTCCTGCAGTTTCATTCTCTTCTACTGCACGCCACAGCCTCTGGAATCTCATTGAACACATAAAGTTTGCTTTAGAAATTATTTATTTTTTGCATAAACTGTTTCAGAGGAGAGTCATTTGCTTTCATTAGTCACCTTGCTTCCACTCTGGAGCATCTGATTTCCTTCATATGACTGGTGATTTTTCATTATGTATTCATGTTTATAAATGAAAGTCAAGCTTGTTCAGTCCTAATAGCTATTGCAGGGGCTGCTCAGCATATTTTCCACTCCTCACTTGCCATTCCCACCCCCCGCCCCCTCGCCCCATTCTTGCAATAGACAAAACAGTTGTGGGTGTATGACCAGGCCTGGCCAGCAATGTCTTTGAAATTTTTCTTCTGCAGCTGGAAAATATGTCTGCTGTACTAGTTAGAGTTCTTTTTTATAAACAATAGAAACCTACTCTGGTTACTGTTTTGAGAAGTAAGTTATTGGGAGGGAATCCGGAAGCTCATCCAACCAAGTGGAAGCCTGGAGATGAAGCTTGGGCAGCCCTCAGTGGAAGCAAGACATAGTTTCAGTCTTAAGATGACCCTGCTAACACCATCTCTAATGGTGTGGCTTTGCTTCTGGATTCTGCAGCCCTTGGATACTTGCCACCCCATCGCTGTATGCTCACCTCCACACGGTGCTGCTGTAGCTATCCTGCTTAATCTCCAGCTCTCAAACCTTTGCACCTCTTCCTCTAGATTCAAGGTCATGGCTGGGAGTATCTGATTGGCTACCCTCAGGTCTTGTGCTCGTGCTTTAGCTTCCAGAGAACAGGAAAAGTTACACCCATGCCTCCTTGCTTTTAGCATCTGTAATGAGCTGCAGAGCCTTATTTTTGGATTTCCCTTCAATTGGAAAGGGTATTTGGATGCCAAGCAGCCAGTAGGATAATACCCACTGGTCATACTGGCTGCCCAGTACAATTCTCTGTCACCTCAGAGGCTGTGACAAATATTGAGCCCCTGTTGCCATCTTCTCTATCCCTGGGAGAAAGCCCATCTACAGAAAGAGAAAATGAGGCCAACACACAGAAACAGAGCTGAAAGATGGGCTATAGAATGAAAAGAGAGGAAGAAAAAGATGTTAGGTGGGGAGGACAGATGTAGGAGGAGAGAGAGAGATGGGAAAGTGATGGGAAGAGAGATTAATTGCAGAATAGTTTGAGCTCTGGGCTTTTTCATGTCAGATGACGGCTCTGTTTTCATCTCCTAAGTTCCATGAACCATTAAACCTCTTTGATAATAGCTTAATGCCATTTGAAATTGGATTTCATTCATTCGCCATCAGAGTCCCAGTTAATGCAGGAGCTGAGGTAGGTTTCATCTACAGTTGTGTTATTCTTTAGTTTCCTTTTTATTTCTCAATCTCGAAAAGAGGAGGCTGGGTCACCCTCTAAAGTTCTGAATGGAGTGGATTGACTTTGAAATGATCCAGTGTGCTGGAGATTATGGTCTAGCAGGGGTCCACCTCTCTTACCTCCTGTGAGCCAGGTGAAGTCTGTAGTTGAATTTTGCCTGTGAGCAGTGGTGGATCTTTTTCTGGATGCACAAGAAAGTAGCAGACAGGCCTCCTCTTAGGTGAGAGGTGACTTGAGTGGCTGTAGACATGAATATCATTACGTGACCAGGAAGCCATCTGGTAAGTGGGATTCGTTTTCTATAATAATGGTGACTCTTAAGAACTCAAATTATGTCAGCAAAGCTTGGGAAGTTTTGGAGAGGGATAGAAGAGGAGTGTTTTAGTCTGGGTTACCCCCAAAAGTAGAGTCAAAGACTTGTGTGTAGATAATTTATTTTGGAAAGTGATCCAAGGAAGCAGTGAAACCAGGGAGAATCAAACAGGAGGAAAAGTCATTGCAAAGGTGCTTTATAGTATCTGTCACTGCTATGGGCGACTGGAGCCCAATTTCAGTGGAATCTTTTGAGAAGCCGTATCTAATGTGCCTCAAAATTGCCTGCCCAAGGAAAGGGGGAAAGCATTCATGCATTGACTTCTAATCCCCATTCATCAAAGACTGACTCATGGTCACATTGCTTTTGTGTATGCATGAATACATAGAGGGCTTCCACAGGGGTTCTGTGCAATAGGACAATATTAGAGGAGCCCTGGGGCAGGAAAAAAGTGTATGATGCTGCTGTGGTGAACTCCTGTCAGTTTCACTGTGTGGAGATGGCTGTGGCTAGAGTAAAAGTGGGTCCAGTGGATGTGAGACAGGGCCAAGAGATGTCCAATATAAGGGGAGAAAATGTGCTGAATTCAATCATACATAAGGGGAGCCCAAATAAACTGTTCAGTTGGATCTCAGGCAGTTAAAAAAATAGATTCAAGCATATAGACATTAAAAACATAAATGATAATCATTAGTGGAATCTAAAATAATATGTATACCCTCAATATCACTGGAGAAAATAAGAAAAAAAAGTTCATATAACAAGAGTTAGAACACAGAGGGAACTGCAAAATCTCTCTGACTCTCTCTATGTCTCCCTCCCTCCCTCTGTGTGTGTGTGTGTTTGGGTGGAGAGAGAGAATGAGAGAGGGCATACATATAAGTATATATGTACATGTATATATACTAAAGTATAAATTATGATGGTAGAAACAAAAACAGGCATGTACGAAAGCAGCAGTGGATCTAGCCTGAAGTTTATACAGTTTGGGAGGGATGGTCTTTATGAAGAATAATACAAAATCACAAGTATGAAATTAGATATGAAAGTAAATATTTATTTGGAATGAGAAAAGAAATGACAATACATTGTAGGTGGCACAAACATCATAAAATTCAGGATAATATTATCAACTGCTAGATATCCCTTCATAATACTTTCCTCCTACATTTTTGGCTGCATATTCTTTGATCACTTCAGCATTTGAAAATGATTATGTAATACTTCTATAAAGAAGAACAGAAAGATAATTCAGCCTTTTACTTAGCATAGTAGATATTTGTTATTATTGATTGTTTAGAAAAGTTTTGATTTTTTTTTTCAGTTTTACAGCTCATCGGATATGCCACATCTGTGATTTCCTCTGCAGTTTCTTGCTCAGGTCACGCGTCTTGCTCTGACAACTTCAGCCCTTTGATTTCAGTTAGTACAGCACCCGACAGCTACAGCCAGAGCTGGCCCTCTCTGCAATAGGTCCCCCTTCCTCCCACTGCCCCCAGTAAGCCAGTCTTTGGTGAGGAGATGTAGCCATGAAACTTGAGTGTTGAGCCCTGTCTAGGGAGCAGAGTAACATCTTTTTAAAGTATCTTTTTCTTTGGGGTCTTGGATGCTTAATGAGGTTCACCAGGAGAGGTTGTCAACAAGGGTCAGGAAGATGCAGGAGCACAGGCAGTTCAGCAGATAAAATGGAATACTAAAAAATATTTGATTAATCAAAAGATGTCAGGAAAGGAAGAACGAAGATAATATGGGACAAATAGAAAACAAATAGCATGCTGACAGACTTAAATCCATCTGTATCAGTAATTGAATTAAAAGTAAATGTGGAATAAAAAAATGCAATATGGAATCCTGGATTGGATCCTGGAACAGAAAAAGGACATTTATGAAAAGACTGGTGACATCCAAATAAAGTCTGGAGTTTATGTAATAGTAATGTGCTAGTGTTGGTTTTTTAGTTTTGGTAAATATGCTATGCTTATGTAAGATATTAACATTAGTGGAAACTAGGTGAGAAGTATTTAGGACCTGTAGTAGTATTTTTGAAACTATTCTGTAAATCTAAAGTTATTCCAAAATAAAATGCTTATTAAAAAATGTAAGTAGACTAAATATCAAATAAAAATCTTAACAATATCAGTCTGAATTCAGAAAATAAGACTCAAGCTATATGCTGTTTATAAGAATACACTTTAAAAATAAGATAGGTTTAAAGTAAAAGGATGGAAAAATACTTGTGTAAACACTTGTGATGAGAAATATAGTATTACTATTTAATATTGGAAAAAACAGCCCCCCTAGACAAAGAGTATTACCAGATATGAAGAAGGTCATTTCACAATAATGAAATGATGATCTCATTAGGAAACATCCTAAATGTGTGTTCATTGAAAAATAAAAGCTCATAATACATGAAGCAGAAATTGGCAGAACTAAAAGGGTAAATAGAAAAATCCATACTCATAGTTGGAGACTTTAATACATCTCTCTCAGTAATTGAGAGAATGAGGAGAAAAAAAATGAGTAATGCATAGACTATTTGAACAACAGTTTTATCCAACTTGACATAATTGGTATTTATAAAACACTATGTCCAACAAATGTAGAATGAATTTTCTCTTCAAGTGCACATGGATAATTCACCAAAATAGATCATATGCTCAGTGATAAAGCAAGTCTCAAAACTTCCAAAGTGATAAATCATATAGGATATATTCTCTGATGATAATGGAATTTAGAAATCATAATAAAATATCTAGAAAAATCACCAAATATTTGGAAATTAAGCAACAAAATTCTGACTAACCCATGGGTCAAAAGGAAATCACAAGGAATTTAGAAAATATTATGTACTAATGATAATGAAAACACAATTTACCAATATTTGTGGATACAGCTAGAACAATGGAGGAATATCTATAGCTTTAATATATTTTATATAGTTTGTAAGCATTTATTAGAAAAGGAGAGGGTTAAAAATCAAGAAGTGAGCAATAGAAGAGCAAATTAAACCCTAAGAAAGTAGACAAATAATATAAAGGCAACAAAATAGAACACAAATAATAGAAAAAATGAAAATCAGAAGATGTCACAAAAGGAGGAACAAAGATAAGGTGGGACAAGTAGAAACCAAAGCCAAAAGTTAGTTCTTTGAAAAGATGAATAAAATTGATAAAGCTTTAGCAAGATCAGGAATAAAAAGAGAAAACTAAAGTTGTCAATATGAGAAACATTACCGATCCTATAGGCATTAAAAAGATAATATGATAGTGTTAAAAACTTTAAGGTAATAAATTTGACAACTTAGAGGACATGGAAACTTTGTAAACACAACTTACCAAAATGACAAAGAAGAAGTAGAAAATCTGAATAGTGCTATAACTGTTAAAGAAATTGGATGTGTAACAAAAACTTTTCCAGAGAGCAAACTCCAGGTCTAGATGGCTCCATTGGTAAATTCTGCCATACATTTGTGGAAGAAATAATACCAATCTTACACTAAGTCTTTTAGAGAATAACCCAGGAGAAGACTTACCAACTTGTTTTGTGAAACTAGAATAACTCTGATATCATACCCTTAAAAGTACATTATAAGAAAATACAATTACAGACTAACATCCCTTATGAACTTAGGTGCAAAAGTCCCAAATGAAAAAATGCAAATCCAGTGATATGGCAGAAGGATAGTACATCATGACCAAGTAAGGTTTATTCCAGGAATGTAAGTTTGGTTTAACACTTGAGGTAAGTCTATATAATTCACCATGTTGTCAGAATAAAGGAGAAAAAATATAAATATGAGCATATCAATAGATATAGGAAAAGTGATAAAATTCAACATCCATTCATGACTTTTAAAAATATCAGCAAACTAGGAATAGAAGGGGAACTTTTCAATCTGATAAAAGGTATCCAAAAGAATCTTCAGCTAACATCATAATAGTGAAATACTGAATTCTTTGCCCCTGAAGTCTGGAAAAGATGATGTTCACATTCATCACTTTTATTCAGCATTAAAATGGAGGTCCTATCCAGTGTATCAAGAAAAAAGCAACAGAAGACACAAGGATTGGAAAGGAAGAAATAAAACTGTTTTTATTTGCAGATGGCATGATTTTTTACATAGGAAATTCAAAGGCATAAAGTATATAAAAAAGAACTATTGGTGCTAATAAGTTAATATAACAAGATTACAGGATACAGGATCAATCTATATTTTAATTTGTATATAGTAATTGTAAAAATTTGGAAAATAAATTGAAAATCAATGCTGTTTATAATAGCATAAACAACATTAAATACCTAGGAATAAATTTAGTAAAAGATGTACAAGAATTTAAAAACACTGCTGAGATAAATTAAAGAAGACATAAGTAGGAGAAAAGACAAACCATGTTCATGAATTTGAAGATTCAATACTGTAAAGGTATCAATTCTCCCCAAGTTGACTATAGATTCAACACAATCTTAAAAAAAATCCCAGCAAACTTTTGGTAGAAATTGACAAACTGATTCTAAAATTTACACAGACATGCAAAGAACCTAAAATAGCTAAGATAATCTTGAAAGAAACAAAGAGGAACTATACTACTAGATTTTGAGACTTCCTATAAAGCTATTGTAATTAAATCAATAAAAAATGTAATAAGGATAGAAAAGTAGACCAAAGGAACAGAACAGAGTTCAAATATAGACTCAGGAAATTGGTCACTTGGTTTTTGAAAAGGAGCAAATGGAATCCTATGTGGAAAAAAATTTTTGGGTTTTTGTAAAGATTGGCACCTGAGCTAACAACTGTTGCCAATTTTTTTTTTTTTTTTGCTTTTTCTCCCCAAATTCCCACAGTACATAGTTGTATATTTTAGTTGTGGGTCCTTCTAGTTGTGGCAAGTGGGATGCCACCTCAACATGGCCTGACGAGCAGTGCCATGTGTGCGTCCAGGATCCGAACTGGCAAAGCTCTGGGCTGCTGAAGCGGAGTGCACAAACTTAACCACTTGGCCACAGGGCTGGCCCCCCGAAGGTCTTTTTAATAAATAGTGCTGGAGCAACTGAATATCCACATGGGGAAGAAATGAACCTTGATCCCTACCTTTCATCTTGTCCAAAAATTACTTTGAAATTAAATGAAATAAAGAACAATAGAAAACAATCAATGAAACTAGGAGTTGTTTTTTGAAAAGATACACAAAATTGGCAAACCCTTAGCTAGACTAAGAAAAAAAGAAGACTCAGGGGCTGGCCTGGTGGTGCAGTGGTTAAGTTCGCATGCTCTGCTTTGGTGGCCTAGGGTTTGCTGGTTCAGATCCCAGGCATGGATCTATGCACTGCTTACCAAGCCATGCCTTGGCAGGCATCCCACATGTAAAGGAGAGGAAGATGAGCATAGATGTTAGCTCAGGGCCAATCTTCCTCAGCAAAAAGAGAAGGATTGGTGGTGGATGTTAGCTCAGAGCTAATCTTCCTCAAATGAAAAAAAAAAGAAAAGAAAAACTCATATAAATAAAATCAGAAATGAGATATTACAATTGATCTCAGAGGAATGAAAAGGATCATAAGAGATTACTATGAACAATTAGTTATACACCAGCAAACTCAATAACCTAGGAGAAATAGATAAATTCATAGAAACAAACAACTTACTAAGACTGAATCATGAAGATATAGAAAGTCTCATCAGACCTATGACTAGTAAGGAGATTGAATCAGTAATCAAAAATCTCCCAACAAGGAAAGCCCAGGACCAGATGACTTTACTGGTTAATTCTATCAAACTTTTAAGGAAGAATTAATACCAATCCTTCTCAAACTGTTCCAAAAATTGAATGGGAGAGAACACTTCCAAGTGAGGCCAGTATTGCCCTGATATCAAAGGCAGAGGAAGACACCACAAGAAAAGAAAACTATAGGCCAATTTTCCTAATGAGCATAGACGCGAAAATCTTCAACAAAATACTAGCAAACCAAATTCAACAGCATATTAAAAGGATCATACACCATGACCAAGCGGGATTTATCCCTGGGATGCAAGAATGGTTCAACATATACAAATCAATATATGTAATATACCACCTTAACAGAATGAAGTATAAAAAAAAATCACATGATCATGTCAATAGATGCAGAGAAAGCATTTGACAAGATTCAACATCCTTTCATGATAAAAACTCTCAATAAACTAGGTCTAGGAGGAATTTACCCCGGGATAATAAAGGCAATATATGAAAAGCCAAAATCTAGCATCAAACTCAATGATGAAAAACTGAAGGGTTTTCCTCTAAGATCAGCAACAAGGCAAGGCTGGCCACTCTCACCACTCCCATTTAATGTCATACTGGAAGTCTTAGCCAGAGCAATTAGGCAAGAAAAAGAAATAAAAGGCATCCAAATTGGACAGAAAGAAGTAAAATAGTCTCTGTTTGCAGATGACATGATCTGATATATAGAAAACCCAAAAGACTCTGCTAAAAAAAACTGTTAGATTTAATAAATGGTTTCAGTAAAGTTGCAGGATACAAAATCAATATACAAAAATCAGTTGCGTTTCTGTACAGTAACACTGAACTATCTGATAAAGAAATTAAGAAAACAATCCCATTTACAATAGCAGAGAAAGGAATAAAATACTTAGGGTTAAACTTAACCAAAGATGTGAACAACATGCACACTGAAAACTATGAAACACTGATAAAAGAAATTTAAAAAGACTAATAAATGAAAAGACATCCCATGTTCATGGATTGGAAGAATTAATATTATGTGCATACTTCCCCAAACAATTGACAGATTCAATACAATCCCTATCAAAATTCTAATGGCTTTTTTCACAGAAATAGAAAAACAATCCTACAATGCATATAGAACCACAAAAGACCCCAAATAGCCAAAGCAATCTTGAGAAAGAAGGACAAAACTGAAGGCATACTTCCTGATTTCCAGAAATATTACAAAGCTACAGTAATCAAGACAGTATGGTACTGGCATAAAAACAGAAATATAGGCCAGTGGAACTGAATAGAGAGCCCAAGAATAAATATATCCATGTATATATGGTCAACTGACCTTTGACAAGGGTGCTCAGAACACACAGTGGGGAAAGGATAGTCTTTCAAGAAATGGTGTTGGGGAAACTGGATATCCACATGCCAAAGAATGAAATTAGACCCTTCTCTCACACAGTATACAAAACCCACCTCAAAATGGATTAAAGACTTAAACATAGGATCTGAAACTGTAAACCTACTGGAAGCAAACAAGGACAAAGCTTCTTGACATTAGCATGGGCAATGATTTTTGGGATATGACTCCAAAAGCACAGGCAGCAAAAGCAAAAATAGACACGTGGGTTTGCATCAAACTAAAACGCTTCTGCACAGCAAAGGAAACAAAGGACTGAAGAGACAACCTACAGAATGGGAGAAAATATTTGTAAAGCATACATCTGTTAAGGGGTTAATATCCAAAATATATATGGAACTCCAATAGCTCAATAGTAAGAAAACAAATAACCCAATTAAAAAATGGGCAATGGACCTGAATAGGCATTTCTTCAAAGAAGACATACAAATGACCAAAAGGGATATGAAAAGGTGCTCAACATCACTGGTCGTCAGGGAAATGCAAATCAAAATTACAATGAGATATCACCTCACACCTGTTAGAATAGCTATTATCAAAAAGACAAAAGATAAGTGTTGATGAGGATCTGGAGAGACGGAAACTCTTGTACACTGTTGGGGGCAATGAAAAATGGTGCAGCCACTATGGAAAACAGAATGGAGGTTCCTCAAAAAATTAAAAATAGACGACCATATGATCCAGCACTCTCACCTCTGGGTATATATGTATATATCCAAAGGAAATGAAATCAGTATCTTGAAGAGGTATCTGCACTCCCATGTTCATTGCAGCACTATTTACTATAGCTAAGATATGGAAACAACCTAAGGGTTTGTTGATGGATGAATAGGTAAAGTAAATGTGATATACACCCTGGAATATTAGTCAGCCTTAAAAAAATCCTTGTGCCATTTGTGACAACCTGGATGAACTTGAAGGGTGTTATGCTAAGTGAAATAAGCCAGACACAGAAAGACAAATATTGCATAACCTCATGTATATGTGGAATCTGAAAAAGTCAAACTCATTAAACATAGAGTAGACTGGTGTTTGCCAGGGGCTAGAGATGGAGGAAATGGGGAGATGCTGGTCAAAGGGTACAAACCTTCAGTTATGAGTACTGAGGATCTAATGTACAGCATAGTGACTATAGTTAATAATACTGTACTGTATACTTGAAATTTGCCAAGAGAGTAAATCTTAGGTGTTTTCATCAATCACAAAAAAGGTAACCATGTAGGGCCAGCCCGGTGGTGCAGCGGTTAAGTTAGCACATTCCGCTTCTCGGCGGCCCGGGGTTTGCCGGTTCAGATCCCGGCTGCAGACATGGTACCGCTTGGCACGCCATGCTGTGGTAGGCGTCCCACATATAAAGTAAAGGAAGATGGGCACGGATGTTAGCTCAGGGCCAGGCTTCCTCAGCAAAAAAGAGGAGGACTGGCAGTAGTTAGCTCAGGGCTAATCTCCCTCAAAAAAAAAAAAAAGTAACCATGTGAGGTGATAGATATGTCAATTAGCTTGATCGTGGTAATCATTTCACAATGTATACTATATCAAAACAGCACGTTGTATACCTTAAATATATTCAATTTTTATTTGTCAATTTTACCTCAGTAACATTGGTTAAAAATTAAAACCTGCCTTACCAGATATGAACTTATTAGAACCATAGTAATTAATATGCCATAGTAATAGTTTAGGTAAAGATAGGCTAATGAAAGAGAATAGGGAGCCCCAAACAGACCCATACATGTGTAGACAATTTATCTGTTTCACTGTATTACTTTATAAGACATTGTGACTAACAGTCAATAGGAAAATGAGAGATTGTATGATAAATCATTCTGGGTCAATTGGTTATCTACATGTGAAAAAAAACCCTCATGTCATACGAAAAAATACTAGCTGGATTAAAGACAGTATGAAATGTAAAATTAAATTATTTAGAATATATCTTAATTACCTTGGAGTAGGGAGGGATTTCTCAAACAAAATACAAAAAATATAAACCATAAAGGAAAAGACTGATAATTTTGGCTACATTAAACTTAACTTCCGCTCATCAGAAGACATGATAATAAAAACAGAAAGAGAGAGAGGACTTAGAGTGGCAGAAGATATTTGCAACTCATATAACCAGTGGTTAGTGTCTAGAATATATTAAAAACTTTTATAAATCAATAAAAATGTGGCAAACAATCAAGTTAAAAATGGCAAAAGACATAAGCAGGAAATTCATACAGAAGAGGAAACATGAAAAAATGCTTAACCTCACGAGTAATCAGGGAAATGCATGTAACAATACTGAGATACTGTTTTCTCATCTATCAGATTGGCATGAGTCCAAAAAGCCTGATGAATGTTGGTGAGGAGATGGGGCACATATGCTCAGTTGATGGAAATGTAACCTGGTACAACCATTTCGGAAAAGAATTTGGCATTCTAGTAAGGTTGAAGATGTAATACACTTCAATTCAAGAATTCTACTCTAGGTATAAACAAGAAGATTTCTTACACTTGTATACGAAGAACCCTGTACAAGAATGTTTATTTCAGTACAGTAGGTAATGCCACAGAATTAGAAATGGCCATGTCAATCAATGAATTGGTGAATAAATTTTTAAGTATTCATTTGATGAGCGTGTGAGACAGTGAAAATGAAAGAACTAGATTGAGATTGCCAAGGAAAAAGCATTTTGTGGATGAAGTTTTTTTTCTTTTGCCATGAAAATATGATCATTTAACTTACTTTGCATCTTGCTATTCATAATAACACAAATTATCCTAAATTCCATTGGAATGATACCTTCTTTGAAGTAACTGATTCTTCCCACAAGAGGTCAGTATTTGCATGAAAATATTTCCTCCAAAATAGTATAGTGGAAAAACAGACAAAGAAATGAACTTTTTGTATTTAGATGTGTTCCTATCTGAAGTAGATTCTGGTATTGACCTTCAACTGATTTAGTCAATGCAAATTTTAAGTAAGTCATTACAGAAAACGGTGTATATAGTGCTGTTCTGATTAACTCAGCAGCTCTATGCTGCAGAAGTCAAGAAGGTTTATCTTGATTTTGGTGGTGTGTTTCTTTCAAGATGTTCCTCTAATGGCTATTTTTGCCAGTTTAACAAAATAAGTGACACATACCTTCATCAGAGGGACTTACTAAGTTATGAGGTTTTGTGACCTTCACTCTTGCATGTATTGTTTTTATTAATACCTCTTAGAGGGAAATGAAGCACTTTGCTCTCAGGGCTAGAAGAGATCTCTGCCACTTGGTTCTGATTAGACTTTCCTCTACAGTGTTTCTTCACTCAACTCCCGCTTCCTTCCACCCACTTTGTAAATGGAAAGTGAAGAGTTTCCTGTTTTGAAGTCAGCACCAGACTTACACTAAATTGTCAGCATTGATGGCTGTGAATCACAGACTTGGAGTCAAAGACAGCATTTTTATTCACACACCTTCCCCACAGTGCTTAGCATACTGTCTTGTACTTGAATATGTGCCTTAATGAAAACAGAAACCTGATCAATCTATTCCCAACTAAAAATCCTTCAGCTGCTTCGAATAGCTTTCAAGATCTACTTGAATTGGCTCCACATTCAAAACTATCCGTGTGGCCCTACCTAACCCGTCAGACTTATATATTAATATAATCGTATTAATAATCAGTTGCTTTGTGCTAAGAACTCATCATATTCCATCGTCTTTCATACTGTATATACAAGATCTCATTTATTCCTTACTTTTTGAGACATTGCATGCAAATGAGGAAACCAAGACTCAGAGAACTTTAATCTTTACACGCTGGGATTTGAACTCGAGTGTATTTGACTTCAAAGTCGTAAATGTATGTCATACTTTTCTCATCTTGCCTCTCCTCACAACCACACACTCTACAGTCAGACTGAGTTACTCTCAGTTCCTTTTATGTCTGGTAACTTTTACACACTTTTTTGCCCTCTCTGGAATGCCTGTCTCCTCTGCTCTAACTGGTCAAATTCTTGTGTTTAAGACCCAGGTAGTCATCACCTGCTGTGGTTGACCCTCCCTGATCCATTCAGCTGTATTCTTGCCTCTGCTCTGAGTTACAGAGTCATAGCCCTGAGCAGCTTTCTTAGGATGTGTGTGTGGTGGTGTGGCAGGGGCTCGGGGAGGTAATTGCTGATGCTACACTGGAAGAACCGTTGCTCTGTGTAGTGTGGAAATCCGTTTTTAGCTTGAACCCCAACAAGGAGGTGATTCTTCCTTCCAAAGGGAGCGAAATAAGTCCCTCTCCCTTTACCTTCAGATACAGTCACTAGGAGAGAGTACTTACTGAAGCAGTAACTAAAGTGTCAAGACAGCGCTCCCAAGTCAGAAGGAGTTGCAGGGTAAGAGATTAGAAAAAGATATTACCTGGGTTAACAAATCAAACGGGCAGCTGTATTTAAAGGCGAGACTTGAAATGAACTTTGAGCCTTTGCAAATACGAAGACCAAAAAGGCCTCAAAAGTAAGGAACAACAATCTCCACCCACACTACTACAGGGAGGATGTGGGTACTGAGAACCGGCAAATCCAGAAAAGTAGCAGCCCTTTCTTAAAATTTTTCTCTCTAGCTTATTGCTGTGTGAGCAATGTGGGAACAGAACATTTGAGGGATTATATTGCCAACATTCCTTCTCAAAAATTGGGAGCTAGACTTTCACTTAGATTTGTAGGATGAATGTTGCCTTTCTTATCTAGCTATGGTTTCTTCCTCTTTATTCTTTTATTTGCATGTTGAACAGCTTTCTAATTGATGAGGCTGTGAAAATTTCCAGGCAAATTATGGTTCCATTTTCTTGACAGGAAGGATTTCTTTAAAGATATGGCCTTAGTATTTTCCCATTTTAAGTATTTTCTTTTCATCACTCATTTTGAAAATGTTACGAGAAAGGGAAGGGAATTAGCATTTACTGAGGATATGTGATGTGCCAGACTACTTTTTCACATGCGTTGTCTGATGTAATTCCCAACAGAGTCCCTGAGATATGTTAGTATTATCCCCATTTCATAGAGGAGGAGATAGAGACCGGGAGACATTGAATAACCTGCTGGTCAGTAAGGAAGCTGAGATTTGAATAATCTGACTCCCCTACCCCAGGGTTGCCCAAATTTGAATGAAGAATAAATATGTATATATATATTTTTTAGGAAAACATTTCCACAAACCCTTTGTGTTGACTAAAGTTATTTTATGTTTCTTAAGTGAACAATCATAAAAGTAGACGTAAACATCTCATGCTTATGGCATTTATATAACTACAAATATACAAATTAAATAGAAACAACTTCAAAATCAATAAAATTCAAATTAATGTTAATAAGGGACAATTAATGCGTTTTGTTGAAATAAAGTTGAAGCTTGCAATATAAATATAATATTGATTCTTATAGTGCAGGTTCTTTTTAATTTGGCATTTCTATCTGCTGTGTGATAAGTCCATTTTCACAATATTGTTTTCTCTTTGAACTACTGTGAAAATCCTAGATTTTTACAGCACATTGTGATGCAATTTAGCCTTTGTTTGGCCCAAATGGTGATTTCGTCATGAAATCTACCTCTGTTCCGGTTTCCTTAGCCCACGACAATAAAAAAGCACTATATTACTGGAACGTCCTCTCCTTGCAGGTGGGTCCTTTGTCTGCCTTTTTCACTGTTGTATTCTTGGTGTCTGGAACATTACCTGGGCACATGGTAGGTGCTCAATAAATATTTATTGAACATAAGAGTTAACAAAAAAATACATGGGGCTAATACATTATTAAATGTAAATGCTGGCTATGAAATCTTGCAGCAGTAATAGATTGTAAGATGGTCATCGAGATGATCCAAAATGTGCTTATACTGCTGAGATAATATCTAGATATTTACTGATTGATTTCTGCCTGTGTTTTCCCTCTCTAGTCATTCCCTTTCTTCGTGCCCCAGCCATTCAAGCAGGTACTTGGGTTCTAGGCCTGTGACCTCATGGGAGAGATATGGTGGGTCAGAAAAGCAGAAATTGTTTGCAAGCTTTCTTGGTTTGTGTTCCATAAGCCTCCAGATGAAAGAGCCATTTCTGAGTGCACTCTTCCTCAATGTGCTGCTTATCTTCCATTTGTACCTCCAGACCTACTCTCCATTCTTCTTCATCTTCATCTGTGCTCTTGGAGGCTGATCATTATGAGTTGCATCACTAGGCCCTCTTGCCGTTTGGCTTCTGCCTGGATTTGGCCAGTGGGAGGCCCTGGCATGAAATTGGTGGACCACATCTCACTGGCTACTTGTTTGGATAGGTGTCCTTCTCCGACTCAGCACCCCATGCTTTGGTATTTGGGCTCTGTGAAGGGTCATGGAGTTGTATCAAAACCCTGGAGATGTGGAGTGAGGGAGCAAGGAGATCTGAGGTTAGGTTGTCTGTCTTCTTGGGGGAATGGTAGACTCAATGTTAGAAATTAAGTTTAATTATAGAGAACTAAGTAATACATTTTTCCATATATAAATTTTCAGACTGAGATTCATACTCTCTCTGTTATATTTTTTAAAGGTTATCATTAAAATGGAAACTTAAAACTTCAAAATTGTTGTAGTGAATTCAATTGACCCCATCTAGGAATCCAGTTTGAGTTATACTACACTATGTCATGCTAAACTTTGGGTTATAAAATTCTAAAAGCTGGTTTCTTGTGTGCATGAATAAAAGTTGTGATTAAAAGTTATACTCTGGGAAGCAGCAAAACATAGTGGATAAGAATGAGGAGTCTGGATTCAGAATCCAGCTTTGCCACTTAACAGCTGTATGACTTTTAGTAAATTGCTTAATCTCTGTTCCTCATCTGTAAAAGTACACGAAACTTTGAGGATTAAATAAGATAAATGTGTAAATAACTTAGAAAGTTGTACATGATAAGCTCTCAACAAGTGATTATTATTATTACTATTATTCTTCTGACCTCAGTAGTCACTGATGCATTCATTTGTTTCACTAATGTCTGCTTACACGAACCCTGAAATGCACAGCAGGAGGCACTCATGCAAAGATGATTAGAGCATTTATCTGCTTCTAAGCAGATGTCAAGCCATTCCTTGAGAAATCCATTTCTTCTTTTTTGGGACACACAGCTAGACTACCTTTCTTGCACCCTTACAGGTAGGCATTGACTGTAACTCAGTTCTAGCCAATGGTTTCTGAGTAGAATTTGCATGTCACTGTTGACTCAGGGTTTTTAGGAGGCTGATGTGCCTTCTTCATACGTGTTTCCTTCCATTGTTTCAATGCATAAGATGACAAGGCCCTCGGAAATGACAGCCACAAAACAGATGAAGCCTAGGTTCCTGAATCACCATTGGAAGAGAGCTGCCAAACCAGTAGGAATATCTCCCTCACACTGAATTATGGGCAAGAAATAAACTTCTATGGTCTTTAAGCCATTACATACTTTTTTGAGGAGCTGTTTGTTATAGCAGCTAGTGTTATCCAAATTAATACACTCTTCTCATAACTATAACCATGATGGAACACATGGAAAGGGTGGATTTTTACAATCGAATGTGTTGTCTTGTTGGATTGAAATTTTCCGGAGGGGGAGTGTGGGGAAGAAGCTAGAAAAATGGAATCCTTTTGCATCTTGTTTTTCTTTTTACTGAAGCTAGACCCCTCCCAGATCCTCCTGGTCTCCCCATTGTGTTTCACCCTGGGCAATGTTTTCCCCTGACCTTTTCTCCATCATTTTCTTTGTTAGTAGAGCTTTGAGGCAGCAACCTCCTCAGCTCAACCATGAATAGCATCTGCTGGAAGTGCTGGCCCCTTTTTATATCTGGGTCATGCTTTGTGTGTCTTTCTGCATTAGTATGATAAAGAGCTCTTCCTGACCCTTTGGTTCCTTTCTCAAATGATCAATTGGCAATTTGTACAGTGAAAGATTGGTCTTCCAACAGTCCATAAATAATGTGACTTACTAATCAAAGGAAATTCATTATACACAAGGCACTTAAACTGTTTCTTTTAAAATACAGTATATTGTTACTTTGGGAAAATATTTTTTGAATTTCAGGTTAATGCACATCTACTTCTTGAGACAAAATACCTTAATTTCAGTCATCACTTTTCTGGAATGAAAGACCTTCCCTAAAATGGTAAAAACAGGTCGTGGTTCCCGTACTATTTTAGCACCACCCTCTAACCTAAATTATGGTTTGACAGAGACGTTTCTCAGGACGGAAACAAACACCCATTTAGCAAATCTGTATATATCCCCAGACAGGCCTCTCCAGTGGGCTCAAGTGAAGACTGATTCTAAGGGTGCTGCTCTGATTCAGGGCAGCACAGGGAGACCTGCCCTGGGTCAGTTCCAGTGCAGCCTGCTCCAGGCTCTGTCTGGAGGCCTCCCTAAAGGGGCGGTGTACGTAGTGTCCAGTACTTTCCCTCCTCCAGGGCACTGCCAATCTGCAACCTTAGCTTGAAAGGTGTAATAACACAACTAAAAACAAATCGTAGGTACATTTTCACCTGGAGTTGCCAACTGTCCTGGATTGACCATTCGCATCCAATAAGCAAACCTGAATCTAAGAGAAAAATAAGCACTTCAGAAACATTTGGATGTTCTCTCTCTCTCTTTTTTAGACTCCCAAAACCTGAAACCAAAAGAAGGCAATACTTCTTAAGTTGCTGTATGTAGATTCAAGTGCCTACATTGATAATATTTGCTATCGGGACTTCATTTTACATTTTAAAATAATATTCCAACTCTGAAAAAATTTACTCTTTTGGCAGGTTTTCAGGAAATAAATGCTTACCATGTGAGATTTTAGAAAAAAGGAAGGGAAATTAGTCACTCAATACTTTGAAGCATCCAGCAACTTCTAAATCCCTGGAAAAATCAACACAAGGCAGACCTGTTGCAGATTTCTTAACTTCTCTATTCTCCTAGGAATGCCAATCTCTCAGCTGGCTGGAACACAATTTGTGAGCTAGGACTGGCCCAAACCAAATCATGTTTTTTTCATTTTTCTATAGCAATGGCATTCAAACTACTCATAACAGCCACAGCCTGAAGTGTGTCCCCCTTACCCCCGCCTCCTCCCAAACTGGGCAGAGTTGGTTCTAGCACACAGATATTTTTCTGACGTGCTCTGTGGAGGGTGTCATGTTCTGGCCAGACACTAGAGTAGTAGTGACCACCCACTGGGCATGGAACTTATGGGGGAAACTACATCCCCCAACCCAGCACTACTCTGGTTTGGCAGGGTGGGTCACCAAGGAAAAGCACAGATGTAAGTGCCAAAGAGCGTCACTCATATTACATCTCTGCCCTGAACTGACCACAGCAGAGAAGTTAACCAGCCACCTACCATCCATTTACCAGCAAAGTGGACGATAAAGATCACAGGATCTCAGTGCCGGCTGGAAATGGACCGCTGCCATGTTATAGCCCCTCTCAGAGTGGCCTTAACAGAAAGCAGCAAGGGTAATTCTTCCAGTGGGAGGAGATGCAAGCAGCATACTTGGTGGCTCACTTTATAAAGAGGAAGAAGCAGCCTGAGATACAGATTGATATGAACTCTGGGACAAGAGTGAATGGCTTGGCTGCTTGGTCAAGGCCCAGAAGGAACAAGATTGGAAGGTTTATGATAAGGTAACCTGGGGAAGAGGCATGAGGACAAATCTATAGTTGTGGGCACAAAGTGTGTGTATCTTTAATCTTACATTAATGCCTACCAGAGAACTCCCGCTGCAGAGGAAGCTCTCAACAATGAGGAAGACAAGATGTCTCATCCTGTGGATGTGGACAAGTAATGATGAGCCTTGAGAAGATCAGACCCCCACCTGATGGCAGAGTGATTTCAATTTCAATTTGTCCTGCCCACATGTCTCTGTTAGCACCACCATCCAAGGCTCACAGAATTCCTGGTCTATTGAAGTGGCATACTGTACAACATTGTGGCAATGGGCACATGACCGTGAGATCCACTGGTCTACCAGATATCTGATCAATCAGAAATAGCTAGTCTAATGGGACAGTGGAAAGATATTGCAGGTTCAGCTAGGGTGCTAGCCTTGGGGCAATAAGCTGTAGGGTTAGGGTGCTGTCCTCCAGTGTGTAGTATATGTACTAAATCAGTGAGTATGGTGCAGTGTTCCCATTAACTAGCATTCACAGGTACAGGAACCAAGGGGTAGATGTAGATATGGATCCTCCCACAATCACTGCTTTTCAAGCTTGCAACTTTAGGGTCTGCCCTATTAAAGGTCCTGGTTCCCACAAGGGAAACACCAGGCAGTAATTCACCTTGAAGCTGTGACCACTGCCAGGTCATTGTAGACTCCTCATATTAGTGGAAGGATTGGCAAAAAAAAACAATTACTACCTTGGTGGGTGAAATTGACCCTAATTACCATGAGGAGTAGGGTTGCTCCCACATAATGAAAGCATGGGGGAATTGACTGGAACCCAGAGGGACTTACTGGGTGTCCCGTAGTGCTTTCCTGCTAGGGATAACAGTAAATGGGCAACTTCAACAGCTATGGCTTGATGAGGCTAAGGCAGCTGAGGACTCAGGGCAGAGATTCTGCATCAGACCAGGCAGGCAGCCTTGACTGTCTGGAGTACTGGCCAAGGCTGAGTGAGATCTAGAATGGGTATTGGAGGAGGGAAATGAAGACTTTATCTTGGGATTCGCTTTCCAGGGAACTGAAGAAAGATCCCCAGCACGGACACAGGATCTAGAACATAGTAGAGAGGCCCTATGTAGTTGACTATATGAATCTTTGATGAATATATGAATAACTGTGCCCTGTGCTCTGTCGTAAAGGTGCTCAAGTTAATTCATGTTTGAGAAGTGCTTGAGGATCTCAGGGGGAAGTCTGTATGTTAACACGTGGCACTCCCAGCCCCTGTTTCAGCAAGGTCCACTCACCGTCCGTCCTGCAGAACCAGGGTTTTGTGGTGAAGGCTCACACACAGCTTTGGAATTGCACCAAACCACCTCTCTGTTTGCCTCCGCAAGCCACTGTGTCACCAGCAGGAACTCATTATTCCCTCAGAGTCAGAGCAACAGAGAGAAATACAATCCTTAAGGCTTAACCATTTTCTTTCCCCCAAATAAAAAAGCCAAATCACACATGGCTACAATTTGGATGCTGTGTCACTTTCACACTTTATTTCTCCACATATAAGCCAATTGAATGTTTTTGTAAGTGACTGAATAAATTTAGTTTTTAAATTATCCCATGTACCTTACCCCGATAAATTACCAAAATAAACAGTAAGCGTAATATAATTACAGTGTTGACAGTGGTCTAAGGCTCAGCTTGATGAAAAATTGCTTTCCCTCCACCCCTTCATTTCTCTCTCCTGGGATGGGTTGGTTGGAGATGAATTCTCCAAATATGAGCTATCTTCTTGAAATGTAATAGTAGGCCTGGATGGGCTGGGAAGTGTTTTGCCGGGTGCCTAATTGTGAAAGCAGAGGCTTTGCAGATAGGGTCAGAAATCTTTCAGTTTTTCACTCTATTCCCATCCTTTCTGGTGTCTATTAGTTTTGACATTTTGACAGTCTGACTCAATGACTCTCAACTCCTACGTTTCTAGCCCATTCTTGTATGCTAGAATTTTGGTGGCATACTTGAAGAGATTGAAATACTCAAAACAACAGTAAACAAGTAAGCAATAAATTACCATGTGATCACTGCTAGGGTTTAACACTTTCTCATGGTGTCTATGAAAGCATCCACAGCTATTGCCTCTTTCACCTGACAGTTTCTTAGGCCATGTTGTTGTTTGAGAAGACTTTTTCACTGCCCTGGCCTTTTGCTCGCATGTTTAAATTTGCCTTTTCTACTGGCCCGATAAAAATATGCATTTTACCACCCTTACTCACAGTAGGTTGTACATAGCTCTATATTGCTTTTTCATAACCTTCTCACCTCTGTTTCATCTTTTTTTTAATGTGTGCTATTCTTTTTTACTTTTTTAATTGAAGTACAGTTGGCATGCAATATTATATTAATTTCAGGTGTACAACATAATGATTCAATATTTATATGCATTATGAAATGATCACCACATAAGTCTAGTTACCATCTGTCACTATACAAATTTATTACAATATTATTGGCTGTATTCCCTATGCTGTACGTTATATCCCCATGACTTATTTTATAACTGGAAGTTTGTAATTCTAAATCCCCTTCACCTATTTCACCCATCCCCTGACTCCCCTGCCTTCTGGTGACCACCAGTTCCTTCTTTGTATCTATGAGTTTGTTTTTGTTTTATGTTTGTTCATTTGTTTTGTTTTTTAGATTCCACAAATAAGTGAAATCATATGCTATTTGTCTTTCTCTGTCTGACTTATTTCACTTAGCATAATACCTTCTAATTTCCTCCATGTTGTTGCAAATGGCAAGATTTCATTCTATTTTATGGCTGAGTAATGTTTCGTTTATCTATATACCACATCTCCTTTATCCATTCATCCATCACTGGACACTTAGGTTGTTTTCATATCTTGGCTGTTGTAAATAGTGCTGCAATGAACATAGGGGTGCATATATCTTTTCGAATTAGTGTTTGCCTTTTCTTCAGATAAATACCCAGAAGTGGATTTGCTGGATCGTATGGTAGTTCTATTTTTAATTTTTTGAGGATCTTTCATAGTGTTTTCCATAGTGGCTGTACCAATTTACATTCCCACCAACAGTGTACAAGAGTTCCCTTTTCTCCACATCTTCATCAACACTTGTTATTTGTTGTCTTTTTGATAATAGCCATTCTGACATGTGTGAAATGATATCTCATTGTGGTTTTGATTTGCGTTTCCCTGATGATGAGTGATGTTGAACATCTTTTCATGTGTCTGTTGGCCATCTGTATATATTCTTTGGAAAAATGTCTGTTCAGATCTGCCCATTTTCTAATTGGATTTTTTTTTTCGCTATTGAGTTATATGAGTTCTTTATATATTTTGGATATTAACCCCTTATCGGATGGATGATTTGCAAATATCTTGTCTTATTCAGTAGGTTGCCTTTTTGTTGTTGATGGTTTCCTTAGCTGTGCAAAAGCTTTTTAGTTTGAAGTAGTCTCATTTGTTTATTTTTGCTATGCTGCCTTTGCCTGAGGAGATAGGTCCAAAAAAATATTGCTAAGACTGATGTCAAAGAACTGACTGCCTATGTTTTCCTCTGGGAGTTTCAGATCTAACACTTAAGACTTTAATCCATTTTGAGTTTATTTTTGTATATGGTGTCAGAAAGTGGTCCAGTTTCATTCTTTTGCATGTCCAGTTTTCCCACCACCATTTATTGAAGAGACTTTTTCCCATTGTATATTCTTGCCTCCTTTGTCATAGATTAATTTACCATATAAGTGTGGGTTTATTTCTGGGCTGTCTATTCTGTTCCATTGGTCTATGTGTCTGTTTTTGTGCCAGTACCATACAGTTTTGATCACTATAGCTTTGTAGTATAGTTTGAAATCATGGAGTGTTATACCTTCAGCTTTGTTCTTCTTTCTCAAGATTCTTTGACTATTTGGGGTCTTTTGTGGTTCCATACAAATTTTAGGATTCTTAGTTCTAGTGCCATTGGTATTTTGATAGCGATTGCATTGAATCTACAGATTGTTTTGGGTAGTATGGACATTTTAACAATATTAATTCAATATTAATTCTTCCAATCCTTGATCACAGTGTATCTGTCCATTTATCTGTGTTGTCTTTAATTTCTTTTATTAGTGTCTTAGTAGTTTTCAGAGTACAGGTTAAATTTGGTTAAACTTATTTTTAGGTCTTTTCGTCTTTTTGATGCATCTATAAATGGGATTGTTTTCTTAATTTCTCTTTCTGATTGTTCATTCTTAGTGTATAGAAATGCAACAGATTTTTATATATTGATTTTGTATCCTGCAACTTTACTGAATTCATTTATTAGTTCTAATAGTTTTTTGGTAGAGTCTTTAGGGTTTTCTATGTATAGTATCATGTCACCTGCAAATAGTGACAGTTTTACTTCTTTCTTTCCAATTTGGATGCCTTTTATTTATTTTTCTTGTCTGATTGCTGTGGCTAGGACTTACAATACTGCATTGAATAAAAGTGGTGAGAGCGAGTATCCTTGTCTTGTTCCTGATCTTAGAGGAAAAGCTTTCAGCTTTTCACCATTGTATATGATGTTAGCTGTGGGTTTGTTATGTATGGCCTTTATTATGCTGAGGTATGTTCCCTATATACCAACTTTGTTGAGAGTTTTTATCATAAATGAATGGTGAATTTTGTCAAATGCTTTTTCTGCATCTATTGAGATGATCATATGATTTTTATTCTTCATTATGTTAATGTGGTATATCACATTGATTGATTTGTGGATATTGAATGTTCCTTGCATCTTTGGGATAAATTCTACTTGATCATGGCTTTTAATGTATTGTAGAATTTAGTTTGCTAATATTTTGTTGAGGATTTTTGCATCTGTGTTCATCAGGGATATTGGCCTGTAATTTTCTTCTTCTCTTGCTCTCTTCCCTTGTGATTTGATGACTTTCTTTAGTGTGATGTTTGTATTCCTTTCTCTTTATTTTTTGTGTATATATTATAGATTTTTGGTTTGTGGTTACCATGAGGTTCTTATATAACAATGTATGTATATAGCAGTCTATTTTAAGTTGCAAGTCACTTAAAGTTCAAATGCATTCTAAAAGCACTACATTTTTACTCCCCCTCCACATTTTTTTAACGTTGTATTTTACATCTTTTTATTTTGTCATCCCTTAGCTACTTGTTGTAGATGTAGATGACTTTACTACTTTTGTCTTTAAGCTTCATACTAGCTATATAGATGGTTTATCCATTACCTTTATTATATGTTTGCCGTTACCAGTGAGATTTTTTCTTTTGTAATTTTCTTATTTCTAGTTATGGCCTTTTTTTTTCATTTGAAGAAGTCCCTTTAACATAACATTTCTTGTAAGGCTGGTTTAGATGTGATGAACTCCTTTAGTTTTTGCTCATCTGGGAAACTCTTTATCTCTCCTTCAATTCTGAATGATAACCTTGCTGAATGGAGTATTCTTGTGTTGTAAGTTTTTTTCCTTTCAGCACTTTGAATATATTGTGCCACTCCCTTCTGGCCTGTAAACTTTCTGCTGAAAAATCAGCTGATAGTCTCATGGGAGTTCCTTGTACATAGCGAGTTGTTTTTTTCTTGCTGCTTTTAAGATTCTCTCTTGATCTTTAACTTTTGACATTTTAATTGGAACGTGTCTTAGTGTGGGTCTCTTTGGGTGCATCGTTTTTGGGACTCTCCATGCTTCCTGGACTTGGATATCTGTTTCCTTCCCCAGGTTAGGGAAGTTTTCAGCCATTATTTCTTCAAATTAATTTTCTGCCCCTTTCTTTCTCTCCTCTCCTTTTGGGACCCCTATAATGAGAATGTTATTATGCTTGATGTTGTCCAAGAGGTCCCTTAGGCTATCCTCATTTTTTTAAAATTCTTTTTTCTTTTTGATGTTCTGATTAGGTGATTTTCACTACCCTGTCTTCAAGATTGCTGATCCATACTTCTGCACAATCTAATCTGCTGTGGATTCCCTTTAGTATATATTTCATTTCTTATTGTATTCTTCTTATTATTATTATTGTAGTTACTGTCTTCTTCAGCTCTGATTGGTTATTTTTTATATTTTGTATCTCTTTGCTGGAGTTTTCACTGTGTTCATCCATTCTTCCCCTGAGTTTGGTAAGCATCTTTATAACCATTACTTTGAACTCTTTATCTGCTACGTTGCTTATCTTTGTTTTGTTTAGTTCTTTTTCTGATATTTTGTGTTTTTCTTTCATTTGGAACATATTCCTCCATCTCCTCATTTTGCCTAACTCTCTGTATTTCTTTGTATGTGTTATGAAGATCAGCTATATCTTCCAGTCTTGATATGGTGGTCTTATATAGATAGTGTTTTGTGGGGCCCAGTAGCACACTCTCCCCTGATCACTAGAACCAGGTGCTCCAGGGGTGCCTGGGCTGTGATTACTGTGGCACTATGGTGTGTGTGGCTGACCCTGTGGGGCAAGAGCTCCTTTGGAGAGCCACTGATGCTGGCTGGGGCCACTCACTGGGTGCAGCAGGTTGGGAGGCCCTTTGGAGGGGTATCAGCCAGGGCATGTTTGCAGGAGAACGCTGGGGTGTGGCAAGTGGAGCTAGCAAGGTAGATGAGGAGTGTTAGAAATGGTGCCCACCAGGGCTGGGCTGGGCCAGCTAGGTAGAAGGAGAACAAAAAATGCACCCCGCCCCACCCTCCCCCGCTGTTCCATCCCTGGAGAAAGTTCCAACGGATCCCTGCCCCTCCAGCATATGCCTTAAAATTAGTCAATGAATCTCCTCATGTATAACCTAGGTACTTTTCAGACTGCTGCCTCTGTGCTGGGACTCGGAACAAAGTGAGTTTGTGTGTGTGTCCTTACAGAGTGGAGTCTTGGTTTCCTACAGTCCTCCAGCTCTCTGGGGTGTAAGCCCTGCTGTTTTTCAAAGCCAGACCATTATGGGGCCTCAACTTTCTGGTGCAGGTCCCCCAGGCTGGCAAGCCTGATGTGGGGCTCAGGCCCCTTGCTCATCTGGGAGGACCTCTACAGCTGTGATATCCCTCCTGCTTGTGGGTTGCAGTGCTGGGGGTGTGGGTCCTGACCAGATCACATCTCCGTCCCTCTTACACATCTCAGCATGGCTTTTTCTTTATATCTTTAGTCGTGGAAAATCTGTTCTGCTAGTCTTCAGGTCATTCTCAGTGATAGTTCTATATGTTGTTGTAGTTTTCTGTGTTTGTATGAGGAGGTACGCTAAGGATCCCACTACTCTGCCATCTTGATCCAAGCCTCTTCCTGTGTTTCATCTTTCGCTGTGTAACAGTAAGGATTCTAGTTGTGCCCAAAATGAAATTTATACCTTGATCACTGTTTGGCCGCATGTTCGCAATGGATTTTTGAGATGCCATAGTTCGGTATGTGACCTACCCGTTAAGAACCATGGATCTAGCTAGTAGTAATGATTTCTGTGAAGAAAGCAGTATAAGAGTTACAAGCTATGTTTGTTGAGATAAAATTATCCAAACCTTGGAAATAAGATAAAAAGGATGGATGTGTATTCATGGAATTGTCATCCTGTCCTATTGACAAATAAGCCCATCTAAGGATCATCAGAACCTCTAGGGGAATGAAACTTTGATGACTTACGCTGATTATGGCTCAGAATCTGTGAAACTGGATGGTAATGAAGATAATTGATAAGCTGCCAATGATTATTGTCCAGCAGAGGGGCAGAAGACTTCCATCTGGCTGAAGAGAGAACTCCAAAGGTTATGACTTTATCACTCTGCAGTATAGTTTTGCATCTAATTCAGTAACTTTTATTTTTTTAAAAAGTAGACTTTAGGGGCCGGCCTGGTGGTGCAGCGATAAGTTCCCATGTTCTGCTTTGGCAGCCCGGGGTTTGCTGGTTCAGATCCTGGGTGCAGACACGGAACCGCTCAGCAAGTCATGCTGTGGCAGGCATCCCACGTATAAAGTAGAGGAAGATGGGCACAGATGTTAGCTCAGGGCCAGTCTTCCTTAGCAAAAAGAGGAGGATTGGCAGCAGATGTTAGCTCAGGGCTAATCTTCCTCAAAAATAAACAATAGATTTTATTTTTTAGAATAGTTTCAGATTTACAGAAAAATTGAGGAGATAGTACAGAGGATTCCCTTATATCCTGCACCCAGTTTCCTTTATTTTTATCATCTTACATTAGTATAATATGTGTGTTATAGCTAGTAAAATAATATTGATACATTATTATTAATCAAAGTCCATACTTTACTCAGATTCCCTTAGTTTTGACCTAATGTACTTCTTCTGTCCCAGGATCCCATCCAGGACCCTACCTTACATGTAGTTGTCAGGTCTCTATAGGCTCCTCTTGGCTATGGCAGTTTCTCAGTCTGTCTTTGTTTTGATGACATTGACAGTTTTGAGGAGTACTGGTCAGATATGTTGTAGGATGTCCCTCTATGGGAATGTGTCTGATGTTTTCCACATGATTAGGCTGGTTTTATTGGCTTTTGGGAGAAAGACTGCGGAGGTTAAGTGCCATTTTCATTACCACATATCGTATGACTTATGACTATTAATATTGACCTGATCACCTGGCTGACATAGCATTTGTCAGGTTTCTCCACTGTAAACTTTCTCTTTTCTTCCCCCTTTCCACTCTGTCCTCTGTGTCAGGGAGTCGCCAGGTGCAGTCCATTCCTAAGGAGTGGGGAGGTTTGCTCCTCCTCCTGGAGGGTAGATAATAATAATAATCATAGATTATTGGGAATTCTTCACGGGAGAATTGTCTCTTCTCCCCACTTATTAATTTATTCAATCATTTGTTTCTATCGTATTTATATGGGCTCATGGATACTTGGTGCTGGGTGTACTTGTTGCTAATGGGGTGTTGCTTCTCTTGGACCCTCTGAGCTGACAGCATGGAAATATATATATGTATATTACCCTGTATGTATACACATGTCGATGAATATTTCTACATGTAACCATCTGTATCCATGTTAAGCTAAACATGAGTTCTCACTGATGTCTCCAACTCTAACCACATGGATCATTCTTCCCCTTGCTTACCTGTAAATTCTCACTTCAAGAGTGAGAAGCCTGACTCCCACTATCCACCATCCACTTACTTAATTGTTCAATTCCAGGATAGATGTAGAGCAGTATCAGAATTGTTCATCCGTGCCCCCATGGGAAACCATTTTATCCACTAGAGTACAGTGCTTATGTCCAGCACATTTGCCTTTAGTCTTACAGACTCCACTCATTCCCAAAGTTAGTGAAGTCAGCACCTTTTCCTCCTCCCTCTTCAGTGAGGTTGTTTCATACATTTGTAATACAGTTACATTCTCATGTCACAGTCTGCCTTCCTTCCTGGGATCCCCCAACTTCCTAAGTGATTTTTTTCAAATTTTGAACACATTAAGGTTCACTCTTTATACTGTAAAATTCTGTGGATTTTGACTATTGTAATAATGTTAAGTATCTACCATTATAGTTTCATACAGTTTTACTGTCCTAAAAATCCTCTGTGCTCCACCTCTTCATCCCTCTCCCCTTTCTCCTGGCAACCACTGATTTTTATGCTGTCTCTATAGTTTTGCCTTTTCCAGAATGTCATATGACTGGAATCATACAGTACGTAGCCTTCTACTTAGCAATATGTGTTTAAGTTTCTTTTATATTTTTTCATGGCTTGATAGCTCATTTCTTTTTGTCACTCAATAATATTCCATTGCACAGATGTACCACAGTTTGTGTATGCATTCACTTATTGAAGGACATCTTGGTTGCTTCCAGTTTTTGGCATTATGAAGAAAGCTGCTATAAACATTCATGCCGGCAATCTTTTTTTTACTGACTATATAAACATTCATGTCTTGTGTACCTCTTTGAACCAGTTTTTCCGTCCTGCCAGTTCCCACATTAACGACATGTGCCCACTATATATTTGTATGAGAAGTATGTTTTTAACCTTTTGACAATTATACCTTGATATGCTATTTTTATAAAATGCCTATGAGACGATGTAAGTATTCCCTTTGTGATTTGGGGCACATGCTACATGACCTCAAGATTGGCCACCAACCTCATTTCCATAGGCGTGGACCTTGATGGGTGAGTCCTTCTAAGGGTAAGCCAAGAGGAGTATTTCTGATGAGTGGTGCTATTG
The DNA here is from genome assembly GCF_021613505.1 of Equus quagga. Classification (NCBI taxonomy): domain Eukaryota; kingdom Metazoa; phylum Chordata; class Mammalia; order Perissodactyla; family Equidae; genus Equus; species Equus quagga. The sequence goes on along the minus strand of NC_060275.1, from coordinate 53,151,122 downwards.
TTGGTGACCTCCTACGAGAGAGGTTGTTGAAAGTACTACTTTGCTTTTAAAACTCCTTAAGATGATTCTGTGTGCGCTTAAGACTTTTATCAGGTCACATTAAGGACATTATTGTTGTAAGGAGAGTGACAAGAGAGTGGGATGGAAACAGCACTGGGTTTGAGGACCCCTCTGCTATTCAGTGCCAAGTCTGTTAACACCTTGAGCCTCAGCTTGCTCGTTTTGTAAGGTAGGATACATCTTAGCAATGCAATGATACTATGACTGATAAAATATCCTAATCCACTGAGATTTTTTGGAAATAAAAGAAATTATATGTGTAAAATACTTAGTAAGCACTATAGAAGGATAAGTTATTACTGGCTAGCATGGGGTTGGCAAACTTTTTCTATAAAGGAACAGATAGTAAATATTTTCAGCTTTGCAGGCTATATGGTCTCTGTCACAGTTACTCAACTCTGCTATTGCAGTTCAAAAGCAGCCATAGACAGCACATAAACCAATGGAGCATGGCTGTGTTCCAATAAAACTTTATTTATAAAAACAAACAGTGGGCTGTATTTGGCCTATGGGCTGTAGTATGCTGACTCCTTTGTCTCGAATAAGCGTGGAAAGACACAAACAACTCTCTGCTCCCTTCCTCTTGAAATCTCTTCCAAATACAGCGCTGGGGAGTACATTCAATAATTTACTGAGAGTCTTGACTCACAGACTACAAAGTCCCCAGGTGGGTTGAGTTACTTGTCAGCCCAGCTCTTTAAAAAACACAACTAGTTCCCTGCTTTCTACAAGGGGTCTCATCTTCCCTATGGGTGGAGCCCACCCTGCTCCTTCAGGAACTGCCACCCTTGTCTATGCATAAAACTGCTCATTCACTCCCCTGGGCCATAATATTAAATGTCTGGGATGACTAAAACCTTGTTATTTCCTTAGCTAAACCAGATACTTGGAAGAGAGATCCACAGAAATGGAAAGGACCTGAGATTTTTGTCTGCATCTTATGATCCAGACACTGTGCTAGATGCTTTTACTACTTGAACTCATTTAAAACTTGCAATAATTCTGTAAGATAGGTGTTAATACACCTATTTTACACTTGGCAAGTTCAAATTTTATAATTAGTACATTCAGCTTTCCATATATGTACATTTCCTCTGAAGTCATGACATCCCAATTTCCACAGAGAACAGAAAATGTAATTTGTCAACTCAAGGTAACTCAATCACTTCTGCATTTCAGTGTAGTTATTACAGTTTTAAACTCAATTAATGCAAATTTCCTCCCCTCCCCTCTTTCACCCCTCATCCCTGGGGGTGAGCTAAGTTTCTGTGGCTTGGCTTATTTATATACCATTCTGGAGGGAGAGGTGGATGCTGGCCTCTGTCCTTGCTGCATTCTCCTGAGAAGGTTTGTCTTTTCTAGTCCTCATGGTTTCCTATCATGTCTGTGAGGATCGTACACTCCTGCTCCTTGTCCCAAACCCTGGCTCCTTTGGGACTGTGGCTCGTGCTCAGTCACTTTCCTGTTCCTCTAGGGGCGCACAGGAACCTTCTGCTTATGGTTCTATGAGGCTGCTCTGAGGGTTGCCTGACCAGGAAATTCCCTCAGCCGTTGTTAGGCTGCCCCTCTGGGGCCACACTGGACATGAGGCTTCTTCGTAAGACTTGGATTCTCCTTTGCTAGTCCTTGGGAAGCCAGGCAATGGTCTGTTTGGCTCTGGAGACCTTCTTGGGTTATCTGAAGTTTCTGTCTCCCCTCTGTCCAAGGTTTTTGATCCATGGAGGGGACCATTGTGCAGGGCACGTCTTAGGGGCATAAACATTGGCTATAGCCCCGCTGATCCTTCTTCCCACAATCACTAAATTCATCTTTTTTTTTTCCAAGTAGAGAAAAATGTTTTTGTGGCATCCTACATTTCCCCTGTTCTTTAGTTCATGGTATAAACTCTGCTGAAGCCTACCAGGATGCTAGTCCCTTAGGAGTTCAACATTTTCTTTCTCAAACCCCTGCCTGCTGCAGCAAAAAAGCTTTGTTTTCAGGATGTTGTCTCTGCCCTACGCTCTCAAAAGTCTGACTCGGAACTCAGAGGTGCGCAATTATTTCTTTGATTTCAGCATATTTGCCTTCCCCCTAAGAAGAGTATGTATGGAGAACTGCTTTCATTTTGTTGGCTCGTTTTTTCCTAGAAACAAACATTAGGAAAAGATTAAGATCAGGTTAAATATAGATCAGTTTAGGATTCTGTTTCTTTGTCTCAGTGACAGAGGAAAGGGAAAGGGCACAAGGAAGCTGGAGGAAGAAAAGCCTTGGGTAGCTTCTCTAAATACCATTCATGCATACTCACCTCTGAGGAACCCGAGGCCCTGAGAGGGTGAGCCGCTGGCCCAAGACCGCACTGGAGAGAATGGAGGACTCAAGGCTCCTTGCTGGGTGGGCAGCCAGGTCTGCCTGACTCCAAAACAAACACTGGCAGGGGTGGGAGTGGGAGTGGCAGGGGGCAGGGGGAGAGTTTTAAAAGGAAGGAGTTTTCAGTTTCAGCAGTTTCAAATGCTGCAGAGACTCCCAGAAAGATAAGCATGAAGACAGAGGTTTTTCAGACGAGGGGGTCATAGGTAGCCTCTGACAGGGCTGTGCTTTGCTCCACGCTAGACCTCGTCCACTAGCACAAGACTGCAGACTCGCAAGTCCTGATCCTGAGGCCAGATGCACCACTGAGGCACTGCTGATTATGGAGAGCTCCCAAGGAGTGGTGCATCCTTAAAACGTTTTATTCTGGGTGTCCAGTTGGAGAAGGTTCTAAAGACTAGAACGTCAGCAAGATATACAGTACTTGACCATTACATAAGAAACCTGGGCAGAGGAAGGTGCTAATTTGAAGAAAATAGGAAAAAGGAGGTTTTGAAGTGAGTGGATAAAGGGGTTTGAGTGAGGGCATGGGGGTGCCCCCAAATTCCCAAAGTGAGAAGCACCCGTGACAGAAAAGAGGCAAAGCTGGAAGGGCTACCCACTCTGAAGACAGGCTAACAATTGCCATCTGTGAGGGAATTCTTTCTTTTTAACCTTTTTGCAAACTTTTCTAAATAAGTGGTGTCAGTTTGTAGGCCCTCCCAAGCTGTGTGCTAAGTGCTAAGCATGCAGAGTCTTTGTTATCTTACTCCTGGAGGGTTGGCCGCTGCCTTCCTCTTACAGGACAGATTTTCTTTTTATCTTTTTTTTTTTCTGGAACTGCCTCCTAAATGCCCTGTGACAGCAGGTTTCCAAGGCACAGGGCCTCACAGAGGTCTGTCCCCTCAATGACCTCACTGACGGGCCTCACTCCACCTGTGCAGTTTCAATTGGCTTTACGGTCTCCTGCTATGTAAGGAGCAAACACAGGGCTGGGAGGGAAAGGACATTAGTCATGAGATTGGAACCCATCTGTTTCTCAAACAGCAGCTTCTCGAGAATGGCCAGTCACTGGCGAGGGGGGAGAGGCAGCCTGTCGGGGAAGACTAGTCTACTCTCAAAACAAACTTTTGGCTGTTTGCTTCATTTCTTGTAGAAATATAAAAAGCTTAAATTCAGTTTAAATAAAGATGAGTTTAGGATTCTGTTCACTTCGTTCTTTTATATTTATTTTTTAAATTTTATTTATTGGTGAGGAAGATTGGCCTTGAGCTAACATCTGTTGCCAATCTTCCTCTTTTTGCTTGAGCAATATTTGCCCTGAGCTAACATCTGTGCCAGTCTTCCTCTATTTTGTATGTGGGACGCCACCACAGAGTGGCTTGATGACTAGTGTGCAGGTCTGTGCCCAGGATACAAACCTGCAAACCCTGGGCCGCCAAAGCAGAGCACATGAACTTAACCATTGTGTCACCAGGCCAGCCCCTTATTTATTTATTTTTAAAATTTTATTTTATTTATTTTTAAAATTTTACATTATTTTGGGAAGAATACTTAACATGAGATCTACCCTCTTAACATGTTTTAATTGAGATATAATTAACATGTAACATTGTATTAGTTTTAGGTGTACAACATGACGATTTGATATATGTGCATCTTGTGAAATGATCACCACAATAAATTTAGTTAACATCCGTCATCACCTCTTGACATTTTTTAAGTGCACAACACAGCATTGTTGACTGTCGGCACAATGTTCTACGACAGATCTCTAGAACTTACTCGTCTTAACTGAAACTTTATGCCTATTGATTAGTAACTCCTCTTGTCCCCCTCCCGTGTCCCTTTATTAATTCAATTTGACTCCTATGTGTTGAGCGCCTTCTATGTACAGGGCACTGTGGCAGGTGGCAATAAAAATGTGAAATAGAAAGTGCCAGCTCCTATTGCCTTTTGGGGCCAAGGTAGGCAAATATTCAGGTAACTATTACCTGGTGGAAGGTCAGTGCCTTAAGAGGGGAAGAAAGGGGCATGAGAGTTTTAAAAATTATTTCTGGTTGGAGTCTTCACAGAGAACGTAGCATTTGAGGCAAAATTTATAAGGAGGCCCCAATTTCACTGGATGGAGGTGTGGATAAAGAGTGTTCCACCTGGGGGCTGGCCTGGTGATGCAGTGGTTAAATGCGTAGGTTCCGCTACAGCAGCCCGGGGTTCACCAATTTGGATCCTGGTTGCAGACATGGCACCACTTGGCATGCCACGCTGTGGCAGGCGTCCCATGTATAAAGTAGAGGAAGATGGGCACAGATGTCAGCTCAGGGCCAGTCTTCCTCAGCAAAAAGAGGAGGATTGGCAGCAGTTAGCTCAGGGCTAATCTTCCTCAAAAAAAAAAAGAGTGTTCTACCTGGGGAAGCTGGCTAAGGATATAGACATTCTGGACTTGTTGCCCCGCTACAGACCCCAGGCCACCTAATAGTAGAAGCAGATCCCACTGTGTTCCTCTGCTTTTTTCCCTAGGACTTCCTGAGACTTCAGCTTATTGTATAATATTCCAAGCCACCTTGAATGTGGAAATAAACCAAAAGGACTTTCCTGGGAAGATGGAGAAGAGTTTGCTTTGGGAAAAGGATAAGAAATAGGTCCTAGGAAGCCAGAGAAGAGGGGGAAGAACAGACTTTGTCTGCAGAGGAAAGAAGTAACAAGTCAATGTAGGTGACTAAAGACCTCTTAATGCCTCAAAAGATCATGAAGAAGGGACAACCAGAGTTAGAAGAAAGACAGGATGTGCACTGCGGATGTGTGTCAGGAAAGGATGGATTTGAGGGATAAAAGCAGAGCTGTATCTGCAGCTATTTGCAGTTTGGCCTAGTGACCGCCTCATCAATCAGTGGGCTCATACGGGAAGGGCCATTTGGCACATACATTGAATTCTGAGGAGCTCACACCTGGACACTTGGGCTCTTTCTGCAAGTGGAGGTGGCCCTGTCCCTGGCAGCATTGCCCAGGTGCAGGCACAAAGGCCTGGTCAGTGTGGCAGGAGGGAAGCAAGGGCTGGGCAGGATGGTAGATGAGAAATAACAACCAGAGTACTTAGGGCAGATTCTGGGCTCTAAAGGCCTTAGCTGAATTTTCTAACTTAATCTCTATAAAAAGTCAGGTGGTCACTGATGACCTTGGAGAGCACTTTTTCCAGAGGACAGTGGGAGTGGGAGCCAGGTCTGCAAGGGGTAAAGCACTGAGAAGGTGGAGGGAAATTGAAGGCTGCAGTTCTAGGCCATTCTAAGAAGCATGTCAGTGACAGGAAGTGGGAGAAAGCATAGCAGCTTAAAGAGGAAGAAAGTTCTTTTTTATATTTTTCCTTTTATTAATTTTTTTTTCTTGCTATGAAATAAACTGAGGGGAGGGGAAGAAACAAGTGGCAGAGGAGAGGCTGCAAATATAAGAGAAGGGTCCCTTGAAGTGGCATGTTCCTGGAGGAGGCAGTGTGATGCTACCTCCTAGTGGTGCAGTGAGTTGGTTCTGGGGACAAGTATAGATGGGGTCAGGGGGCACAGGGAGATGGGACTTCTTCCTCGACAAAAAAAGGAATGAACAGGTGAAGGCACAGACATATTAAAATAGGCAGGAGGAAGTTTGAAGAGTGCACTTTGATTGGCCTCAACATTTTTAATAAAGTGGGAGAAACAGTCATTTACTAAGAGCGAAGGGGGCATGAGGAGTGGTATGGACTCAGTTGTTTTCCCTCCCCTCCAAACCTTCCCAAATTCATATGTTGAAGTCCTAACCCCCAGTACCTCTGAATGTGACTGTACTTGGAGACAGGTTCTTTAAGGAGATCATTAAGTTAAGCAGGTTATTAAGGTGGGTCCAAATTCAATATGACTGCTGTCCTTATAAGAAGAGGAGATTAGGACACAGATACACACAGAGGGAAGATCATGTGAGGCCGCAGCAAGAAGACGGCCATCTGCAAGCCAAAGAGAGAGGCCTTAGGAGAAACCAAACCTGCTGACACCTCGATCTCAGACATATAGCCTCCAGAACTTTGAGAAAATTAGTTCCTGTTGTTTAAGCTATCCAGCCTGTGGTACTTTGTTACAGCATCCCTAGCAGACTAGTATAGGGAGGAACTGAAGGCTTGAGAAATGTCTAACAGCCAGGGCAGGGAATGTCATAAGGAGTGAAAACGAGGGTGGAGTGAGTGCCTGGTGGCAATTTGTGGGCAGAGGAGTTGAGACACCGGATATGTGTTGGACCCATTCAGCTTGGCTTCATGTATGAGTCAATTTGGAAAAAAAAAAATTTTTAAGTCTTAAAAACAAAAGTTTTAGTACAAGCAGGAACAAAAAGTACTGGCTTAAATAAAAGGCAGGTGGGAGTCCCGTCCTCTAGCCAGCTTCCTCCCCACCTCCCAGCTGCCACTGCAGCATGGCCCAGGGCCCTGAGGCTGGGGCAGAGCTGTTTCTCCCAGAGAGGACCATCTGTGTCTGCCACTTCTCAGCTGCCTGTGACCCACTAGCCTCTGGAGCAAGGAAGGGCAAGATGCAGGTACTTCTGTGTCACTTTCCGAGGGTTTTAGCCCACCTGAAGGGCTAAGGAGGGGGATGTGTGTGGGGGTGTGTATTTATAAACACACTGGTAGGTATCAAGGTTTCAGTCATCTTCCATTTGGAAAGACATGACATGAAGATGTCTGATTTAAGAAGTTGCATGGTGATTTACACATATACAGGATAAACAATTAATCCAAAAGCTCTGAAAAGTTTTACACTATGTTCCCAAACCCCTAGGCAAAAGCAAAAAAAGAGGGGAGACAACATCCCTTCCCTCCCTCAGCTCCCAGCCACAGTCCTTCCTTCTAGTCTGTTCTATCCCCATCAGCTTCATATTCAGCCTTTCCTTGGTAAAGACAGATCCTCAGAGAAAGCTACCACATAATAATACATAATGTGAAAAATCTTCCTTTGTTTCTACTGGTGAGATTTTGGAGGCCTGTCTGGCTCAGGGAGAGGAGTTATGGGAGGGTAAAACATACGAGGCTGGCGCCTTCTCTCTTGCTTCTCTGCCCAGAGAACTGCTTTGGGGCCTCTTCTCTTCCCCGCCAGAGCTTCTGAGATACGCATGAGATGCTAGCTGGACCCTCCCCAGGGCTGGCTTTAAGTGTAGGGTTGGGTCGTAGAGCAACCATGCCAGCCTGGGCTTTCCTTGAGAGTTCAGGATTTGTGTAACGTCAATTTGGCCAATAAAAAAGAAATTAAATTTACCAAACATGATTTTGGGGTGGATCTTTTTTAAAAAGCTTCTTTAAAAAAAAAATCACATTCACAAATTTTAGCAAAACACTTTGTCAAGATTTCCTATTCTAATATTTTGTTCATCAAACATGGTCCACTTATAGGTGGATCACAGGGGATTTTTAGGGTGGTGAATGATTCTGTATGATCCAGTAATGATGGGCACATCATTATATATTTGTCAACATCCATAGACTATACAACACAAAGAATGAACCCTAATGTAAACTATGGGCCTTGGTTAATAGTTATCCGTATTGGTTCATCAACTATAACAAACGTACCACACAATACAAGATGTAAATAACAGGGGAAACAGAGTGTTGTGTGTTGGGGGGAGATGGAGGAGGGGATATGGGAACTCACTGTACTTTTTGATCACTTTTTCCATAAATCTAAAACTTCTCTAAAAATGTAACATCTATACAGATAAGGGTAAAAAATCACAGTCGCTTTACAAATTGTCATCCCCCTTTTTACTTCCTATCCCCAAATTCCTCCTCACAATAACTAAGAGTACACCTTTGGAGATAAGCTTCTTTGGGTGAAGTATCACCTTCCCAGCCTTGTTACTGAGGTTTGCCTTCTCCTCCCCTACCTCTCCCTCTGTCTCTTGTATTAATGGCTTTGGGTTTTATTGAGATTTGGTTTCTCGGGTGCAGACCCCTGGAGGGAGAGGCTGGAATCTTGCCTGAGGGCTGAGGTATGTTTCTGTTAATAACCTGAGTCAGGTGTCTCTCAGGGTGGACCCGTGGACCTGTGTAGGCAGGAGAGGGGCACTTCAGGGGGCTGCAAGCCTATGAGATGGTTCTAGACTGAGGGTTTTAAAGATGACTTCCAGTCGCAACCTGGAGCCAGGAAGGGAGGAGTCCAGGTGAGTCCTCTTTTCCCTGGAACCCTCCGAGGACGGCAAGCTCTGGATTGCTCTCTGTGGCTGTTCATCTTCTGTTGTGCCCTGGCCTTTTTGTAAAGCCTTCTTCAGAGCATCTAACCTAGAAGATGAAAGGAAGGGATTTGGTTCATCCTTGGGCATGAGTGTTGAAGGAGCCCCTCCCCTCCTTGCTGGGATGACAGCAGGGATCAGGGAGGGCCCCAGGAGAATGTGAACCTTAGGGACTTACCAGGCTGTGTGGCCCAGGACATTATCCTTCAAGTGCTAATCTTGGGGATTGGTTTATTTTCTTATGAGAACTGGTATTTTCTTACATAATCTCTAACACTAAGTATGAGATTATTTCTCAGAAATAGCAAGGGGCTGGACCAGAAAGGATGAGACTCCAGAGTTCATTCAAATGTTCAGACAGATCAGCCTTGCCTGCTTTTCACTGGTGCCAACTGCCATCCCGCGGGGGTTCAGGTTCCCTGTTCTGCTCCTGGCAGATCTGCTCTTGGGGAGGTTCATTTCCAACCTGTGTTTGGATAACAAGCTGGGTTCCCGGCTTCCCCTGCCCTGGGCCCACTAAGTGCCCCTTGTTTCAGGGTGCATGTCAGTGAGCTGAATTACAGAGGGAGGAAAATTGTCCCCACAGGAGGAGGAAAGCAGCAATCTCAAATGCCAGGGCCAGTTGACCAAGATGCCAATTCTTACTGCAGACTGTGGAAAAAGCAATGCATGTGATTTTGTTGCCTGTGATGGAAAATGAAAACAGGAAAAGGTAATTTCTTGGGCTCTATAATTTCCAAACATTATAGCCGCAGACTTGAAAAGTGAGCACAAATGATCTTGAGCAGATGATTTTTTCATGTCCTCAGAAGTGTGTGTGTAGCAGTGCTAGCTCCTAACCTGTCAGAACCTAAAACTCTGGCATGGGGCCAGGTGGAGAATTTCAGTGGACTTTAAGGGCACTGCTTTTTCCACTGAAAGAACTCTTTCAAATGGATTCTGGGTTAAAAAAAGTAACAGCTTTCTCCGAGCTGGTCCTCAAACTCTTTCTCTCTCTTCCCTTCTATGTATCTATGTGTATCTCTCTCTATGTATCTGTCTTTCTATCTATTTTCCATCCATCCATCATCTAATTTTTCTAAGCTTTTTTTTTCCTTTTTGAGAAATGTCAGGGTCTATATGAAGATGTTGGTCATTATTCCTTGTGCCTATGGATTCAGGACTCCTGGTATACTTCACCCAGTGAAATTGTAGGTATAGGGTTGAAATAGGTGAAGTTCCATTATAAAATGATTATGTCTTTGCAGAGCATCAATTAAGTGGCATATTATAGAACCTGAAATCCAGACCATTTTATAAAATGGACCCCAAACTATACATTTGGAGAAAAAACAGCTTCTTTTCACGTGGTATTGTCCAAATGGAGGCCTAGCAAATAGTTATTTAGAAAAAAGTTATCACCATCAAAAACAAGGTAGTGTGAGTGCTACAGCATATGCTGATTAAGCCAAAGCAAAATGATTACTTTATTCATTTTACTGTATATGAACATTATGGTTGAAGATTTGAGCTAGGAAAACTTTTTTGGGGTGAAATTATAGATTTTTAAAAGCATGTTTGCAAGTCTGCTGGGAACTGATGCTTTTTTGTGTGTTTGAGCAGGATTTCCCACAGCATCAGGCTTCTGCAGCATTCCTCTTGCACCACTTTCCTCTCAGGTCTCACTAAGTGGGATCTGGAGCTGCCTAGCGCAACTAGTCCAGCCAGCTTCTCCCACATCCATTCTGACCTTTGGCTCCCCTTTAGTTGGCCTTTTAGAGTTTGACTGAAGTTCCAGGAGAGACGATTCCAGCAGGATTTGTGTAGGAGCAAAAAGACATTTTCCTACAGATTATGAGAAAGGGGGCAGAACCTGTGAAGAAACTGCTTATGGTGGGGTCCAGAGCCTGCCCATCCATGCACACATCCATGCATCCTTCCATCTGTTCATCTGCCCCTATAACAAAGAGAGAACACAGACTCTTTGATGTTAGAGATATTAAAATTCATTTTATTCATTTTGGGTAGATAAGATTTATACGCATAAAAAGTTAAAAACTAGTGTGCTGCATTAAAGTTTTCAAACTTTTAAAACAGTGACCCTCAAATGAAATCTCATATATGAGATAAATATGTAGCTGTCTGGGTAGTGATCTGGAGCTCCACTTGCTCTGCAAATACCCTCCTCCCAACCACTGTGGCAACTTCCCAGGGTCCCTGGGCTCCCCAGAGCATGGTTTACAGACTGCTGTGCTTCAGCGTGAAACAAAGTGTTATGATGTGGTACGGGTGGTGGATCTTGGGAAAATTAAGGGAAGGGAGAGCTCACTGGGGCCTGGAGACTTTGGAGGAAGTGTCTTGAAAGAGGGAGTGTGCCTTGAAAGGGGCGTCATCTTTGGACCCACAAAGAAGAGAGGGAGACATGCTATGTGGCAGAGTAGAGGCCAGGGAAAGGATGAGCACAGGTCCTGGAGGTGGAGGTGGGGTACAGGTGCGGGTGGTGTAAGTCAGGGTCCAGCAGGAAAAAGATGGCACACTCAAGCTGGGTAATTGAGGACAGTGTAATTAAGGGGCAGGTGACAAAGCTGTGGACAGGGTTTAGGGAAAACAAGAAAGGAGAGTGCAGAATCTTGGGCCTAGTGGCAGCTGTGAGCCATTACTAGGGGCAAGAGGAAGTTGCCATTCCTGGACCCAGAGAGAGAGCTGGACCACCTGACAGGAGATGTGACCTTTGGTAGAGGGATGCAACCTATCCCTGGTGGCCTTCAGGGAGGAAGCCAGGGAAATAAATACCCCACTCATTCTCTGTCTCCTGCCAGTGGCTCTCACTGTCCAAATCATCTGGAAGCCAGAAGCCAAGGGAGCCCATAGAGACCTACCTCCCAAAGCCCAGAGAATGTTGGAGAAGGGATCTGGAAGGGACAATAGAAAATAACCACATAGAGAGCTACTGGGTTAGAGCCTAAGAACTCATATCAGTTAGCTCTTGCTCCAATAATGCTATGTAATAAACAACCCCCAAATCTCAAATGGAATATGTATCACATTAAGCATTTATTCTCACAGGTCTGTGGGTTGGCCAGATGGCTCTGCTGCAGGCTCTGAAGGTTGGGCTGGCTCTACTTCTTGCCGCAGGTCTGTCTTGGCTGGGGCAGCTTTGTTCCATATGGGCTCATTCTAGAGCTCAGGCCACAGAGGCAGCAGCTGCCCAGGGGAAGCCCTCAGGTGATGGCAGATGTGCAAGAGGACAAACTCAGTGACCCTAGCACTTCTCAAGCCTTTGGTCATGTTACATCCACCAATATTGGTCAAAGCAAGTCACATGCCTGAGCCCAAGTCAAGGAACAGGAAGGTTCCCTTCTCCCAGAGAGATGGGGGCATTGCCAGGTTGTGTGGCAAAGGGGTGGATAATTGGAGCCAGTAATTCAGTAATTCACCAAAGTCTCCATAGGAGACCAAGGTGGAAAATATGTTGTACAGGAGGGGAATGAGTGTGGGTGGCTTTGGATGGTGCAACTACCTATTCATACTCCCTCCCACCCATATACAGTCTTTCTTCCTTTTATCATAATAGGACTTTTTAGGGTGGCATGTAACTGCATTTTGCAGCTAAAGACTATTTCCCAGCCTCCCTTACAAATAAGTCAGGTTATTTGACTTAGTTTTGGCTAAAGCGATGTGAGTGGAAATGATGTATGCAATTTCTGCCCTTAAATGGATTAATTTCTTTCCTCACCTCTCCCTCAAGTCTGCTTCCTGCAGTGTGGGTGTGTGCTGAGCCCTCTGGGACCATGCGAATGACGGTGATAGTTGACGAAATGATAGTTTCGGGATGGCAGAGCAAGAAGACACCAGGAAGGTGGCTCCCTGGGCTGCTTATGCACATATAGTTAGATGTGTGGGAAAGAAGCCTCCGTCTTAAGCTGCCGTTATTTTGGGTCTTTATTTCAGCAGCCAAATCTGTAATTAACACAAATTGAGAGGAACCTCTACTCTGATACCTAATGGAAGGGATAACACAGAAAGAGATACAAATTAATTTTTTTTCAGTATGTACTGGTCTAAGAGAGAAGAGATATCACAATTTTAGTTTTTCTCCGTCACCCCTGTCCAGTATTTTGAAAGGATGCATTATCAGTGAGCTAACTGTCAATGCAAACTCTGCCTAGTGATATCAGGACAAGCAATGCCAGTTCTGAACCACTTCTCGATCAATGCTGGTTCTGTATGTGAGCAGAGGGCCTGGTGGGAAAAGGAGAGAGATGAGGGGAGAGAGCTATCTGCTGTTTGTTTGAATATGTTTCACAACTAGGAAGTAGGCAGCAGGATTCAAACCTGAGCCTGTTTGGCTCCAAAACCCATCTTTCATTTGACACTAATTATATCAGAGAACTCTGTGAGAGGTCCAGCTACTCTAGAATCTAGGGTGGTTTCTCCAAACTAGACCTCTTTGGACATCCATGGCATTGGACACAAGTCGACTTTTGACTCTTTGCTCATTGATAATGAAGGGATTGGTCTTGTACTTTTATCTAAAGTGCACAAATCAGGATTTCTACATTATCTCCCTGGTTCTGGTAGAAAGAGAGAGGTACTCTTGGTGGCCTAAATAATTTCCTGTGGCAAAGATCAAAATACAATGCAAAAAGCCCAGGCACTCAGGAATGTCACTGTTGGAGTGTAGAAGACAGCATGGCAGGGTGGAAGCTAGGTGGCCATGGGTTCGAATCCCAGTTCTTGGGAATTTATTTAACCTGTCTCATCTTCAGTTTCCTTGCATAGAGGTTGGAGATAGTAGGTGCTGTTAGAGCTACTATAGAGCCAGCACTTGTGCTTGTTTATGTCAGGCCTGGCCTAGCTCCTTTGCTCCATACCACAGGAATTGATTTTAAGAATCTTATAATTTCCTGCAGCTTCCAGGAATGATTTAGTGGGTCATGGCAGTGAGTGATGATTAAAGAATACAGCAAACTCTGGCAGCAGAGGTTGGAAAACTGGCCAAAGGACAATTCTCCATCCCTGGCGAAGAGGACTAACTCAAGACCCTTTGGTTAAGCCCATTTAATGACCCGGCTGGATGAATTGTTGGCGGGATTCTTCTCACTGGTGGCTGACTCCTGCTCAAGTTGCATGGGCAATCCTTGCTTTGCAAACTCAGGGCTAAGAAGTCCTTGGAGAAGAGCTGGAGGCTGGGATACAATCCTGGCTGTGGCAGACAGGCTGGAGTGAGATAGTTCATTCATAGACCCATTCATTGAAAAATCTGAAAATCAGGGGCTTTGCCTCTGGAGAATTAAATTTGGTTTCCTTAAGCTTGCTTTTCTCTGGACTTTTGCCCACCTGGTGTAACATGGGCATGCTGTGTACTTATTTGAACAAGAATATCTAGGAGGAGAGGAAAAAGGATGAACGGATCCTTGAGTAATGGTGGATGGTAAAGAACACTAGCTGTCAATTTTTTCAGTAATTGGTTTTTAGTGCTTTTTTTCAATCTGGGGAGAAGGTGATGCAATCAAAAAGAATTATCCTTTGCCTTTGAGAACTCTTTGAAAATTTGCTCATGTTATTACATCACCGTCCTTTATAATGCAGATGATAGTACTAAAAGAGAAGAAAAAGGATGGGCATTAGTTTTTTTTTTTTTTAAAGAATAACATACAATTCAAATAATGTTAATGTACCATTCAAAAAGGAACATGTATTTTTATAGGGAAGAGTCTAAAATACATCCTTCAATAATATTTATTGTTTCAAAGAAATGCCTAGAAGTCCTTATTCAGATTAAGTAAAAGTAAAGTTTCATTTTGAAGGAGCCTATTCTGGGGAAGCCTAGAATAACTCACATCCCAAACGGCCAAACAAGGCAAACAAATGACAAATCTAGGTCACTTGTCACCTTCTACTTGTTTAGGTATTTGTGTTCTTCCCCTGCAACTGACCAGGCTGGAAGTGCCTTATGCATCTCGAGACTGCTAGCACTTGGACCAGTGGCTGACACATCAAAGATACTCACTATGTCTGTTGAATGGATATATGGATAATTTGTGTCTCAGTTACTACCAAAAATATATTTGAGCTTTTTGTTTACCAACAACTTTTCTTTAAAATTGAGATACAACTGACATATAACATTATATTAGTTTCAAGTGCACAACATAGTAATTTGATATTTGTAAATATTACGAAATAATCACCACACTAAGTCTACTTGACATCCATTACCACACATGGTTACAAAATTTTTTGTGTGATGAGACCTTTTAACAGCTTTTAGCAACTTTCAAAGATAGAATACAGTATTACTAACTATAGTCACTTACTGTACATTACATCCCCATGACTTACTTATTTTATAACTGGAAGTTTGTACCTTTTGACCCCCTTCAGCCATTTCACCCACCCCACCACTTCCCGCCTCTGGCAGCCACCTATTTGTTCTCTGTATCTATGAGTTGCATTTTTTTCAGATTCCACACCCAAGTGAGATCATATGGTATTTGTCTTTCACTGTCTAATATATTTTACTTAGCACAATGCCTTGAAGGTCCATCCGTGCGTGTTGTCACAAATGGCAAGATTTCCTTCATTTTACAGCTGAGTAATATTCCATTGTATATATATACACCAAATTTACTTTATCCATTCATCCACAATGGACACTTAGGTCGCTTCCATGTCTTGCCATTGTAAATAATGATGCAATGAACAAGGGGGTGCATATATCCTTTCAAGTTAGTGTTTTTGTTTTCTTCAGATAAATACCCAGTACCCAGAAGCAGATTTGCTGGATCTTATGGTAGTTCTATTTTTAATTTCTTGAGGAACTTCCAGACTGTTTTCCATAGTGGCTTCACCAATTTACATTACTCAAACAGTGCACAAGCGTTCCCTTTTCTCCACATCCTCTCCAATGCTTGTTATTTCTTGTCTTTTTATAATAACCATTTTAACAGGTGTCAGGTCAAATCCCATTGTGGGTTTTTTTTTTTTTTTGATTGGCACCTGAGCTTACATCTGTTGCCAATCTTTTATTTTTCCTTCTTCTCCCCAAAGCCCCCCAGTACATAGTTGTATATTCTAGTTGTGGATCCTTCTAGTTGTCCTATATATGGGATGCTGCCTCAGCATGGCTTGATGAGCAGTGCCATGTCCTTGCCCAGGATCCGAACTGGTGAAACCCTGGGCAGCTGAAGCGGAGCATGCAAACTTAACCACTCAGCCATGGGGCTGGCCCCCTATCCCACTGTGGTTTTAATTTGCATTTCCTTGATGATTAGTGATGTTAACTATCTTTTCATGTACCTGTTGGCTATCTATATGTCTTCTCTGGTATGCTTTGGCCATTCAGGGTCTTTTGTGGTTCTGTACAAATTTTAAAATTGTTCTAGTTCTGTGAAAAATGCCATTGGTATTCTGATGGGAATTGCATTGAATCTGTATATTGCTTTAGGTAGTATGGACATTTTAACAATATTAATTCTTCCAATCCATGAGCATGGTATATGTTTTCATCTATTTGTGTCGTCTTCAATTTCTTTCATCAGTCTTACAGTTTTCAGAGAATAGGTCTTTCACTTCCTTGGTTAAATTTATTCCTAGGTATTTTATTCTTTTTGATCCAACTGTAAATGGGATTGTGTTCTTAATTTCTCTGATAGCTTGTTATTAGTATTTAGATATGTGACAGATTTCTGTATGTTAATTTTGTGTCCAACTTTACTGAATTGATTTATCAGTTCTAATAGTTTTTTGGTGGAGTCTTTAGGGTTTTCCATGTATAGTATCATTTTACCTGCAAATAGTGAGTGTTTTACTTCTTTCCAATTTGGATGCCTTTTACTTCTTTTTCTTGCCTAATTGCTGTGGCTAGGACTTCTAATAGTATGTTGAATAAAAGTACTGAGAGTAGGCATCCCTGTCTTGTTACTGTTCTTAGAAAGGTTTCAGCTTTTCACCATTGAGTATAATGTTAGCTGTGGGTTTGTCATATATGGCCTTTATTACATTGAGGTATGTTCCTTCCAGACCCACTTTGTTTTTATCATAAATTGATGTTGAATTCTGTCAAATGCTTTTTCTGCGTCTATTGTGATGATCATATGACTTTTATCCTTTGTTTTGTTAATATGGTGTAACATGCTAATTGACTTGCAGATGTTGAACCATCCTTGCATCCCTGGGATAAATCTTATGTGATCGTAGTATATGATCCTTTTAATATATTGTTGAATTTGGCTTGTTAATATTTTAGCTGAGGATTTTTTCGTCTATGTTCCTCAGGGATATTGCCTGTAATTTTCCTTTTTTTGTGTTGTCTTCATTTGGTTTTGGTATCAGGGTAACGCTAAGCCGTGTAAAATGAGTTTGAAAATGTTCCTTCCTCTTCAATTTTCTGTAATAAACTGAGAAGGATAGGTGTTAACTCTTCTTTACGTGTTTGGTAGAATTCACCTGTGATGCCATCTGGTCCTGGACTTTTGCTTTTTGGAAGTTTTAAAATTACTGATTTCATTTCATTACTTGTAATCAGTCTATTCATATTTTCTATTTCTTCATGATTCAGTCTTGGTAGGTTGTGTGTTTCTAGGAATTTATCCATTTCTTCTAAGTTTCCCAAGTTGTTGGGGTACAATTGTTCACAACAGTCTCTTATGATCCTTTATATTTTGTCTGATATGAGGATTGCTACTCCAGCTTTCTCTTCCTTTCCCTTTGCATGAAATATCTTTTTCCATCTCTTCACTTTCAGTCTGTGTATGTCTTTAGATCTGAATTGAGTCTCTCATATGCAGCATATTGATGGGTCTTGTTTTTTAATTCATTCAGCTACCTTATGTCTTTTGATTGTAGAATTTAGCCCATTTACATTTAAATTAATTATTAATAGGTGTGTACTTATTGCCATTTTGTTAATTGTTTCTAGTTGTTTTTGTAGTTCTTCTCTGTTCCTTTCTTGGTCTCTTCCCTTGTGGTTTGATGGTTTCCTTTAGTGTTATGTTTGTATTCCTTTCTCTCTATTTTTTGTGTATCTATTGTAGGTTTTTCGTCTGTGGTTACCATGAGGTTCATATATAAAGTGATAGTTACTTAAGTTCAAACACATTCAAAAAGCACTACATTTTTACTCCCCTGACCCCACATTTTATGTTTTTGACAACACATTTTACATCTTTTTATTTTGTGTACCCCTTAACTACTTATTGTAGTTATAGTTGATTTTACCTTTTTTTTTGTCTTTTAATCTTCATACTAGCTTCATCCATTGCCTTTACTGAATATTTGCCTTTACCAGTGAGATTTTTTTCTTTCATATATTTTCTCATTTCTAGTTATGGCTTTTTCTTTTCTACTTAAAGAAAACCCTTTAACATTTCTTGTAAGGCCAGTTTAGTGGTGATGAACTCCTTTAGTTTTTGCTTGTCTGGGAAACTCTTTATGTCTCTTTCAATCCTGAATGATAACCTTGTTGGGCAGAGTATTCTTGGTTGTAAGTTTTTTTCCCTTCAGCACTTTAAATATATCATGACACTCCCTTCTTGCCTGCAAAGTTTCTGCTGAAAAATTAACTTATAGTCTTAGGGAGGTTCCTTTGTATGCGACTCGTTTTTCTCTTACTGACTTTAAGATTCTCTCTTTATCTTTAACTTTTGCCAATTTAATTATAATATATCTTAGTGTGAATCTCTTTGGGTTCATCTTGTCTGGAACTCTCCTGGATCTGGATGTCTGTTTCCTTCCCTAAGTTAGAGAAGTTTTCAGCCATTATTTCTTCAAATAAATTTTCCGCCCCTTTCTCTCTCTCTTCTCCTTCTGGGACACCAATAATGAGAATGTTATTATGCTTGATGTTGTCCCAGAGGTCCCTTAAAGTATCCTCATTTTTTAAAATTCTATTTTCTTTTTGATATTCTGATTGGTGATTTCCACTATTTTGTCTTCCAGACTGCTGATTCGTACTTTATCATCTAATCTGCTGTTGATTCCCCCTAGTGTATTTTTCATTTCCATTATTGTATTCTTTAGCTCTGATTGTTTCTTTCTTATATTTACTATTTGTTGAAGTTCTTACTGTGTTTCTCCATTCTTCTCCTGAGTTCAGTGAGCATCTTTATGACCTTTACTTTGAATTCTTCATCAAGTAAATTACTTATCTCCATTTCTTTAGAGTTTTTTCCTGTGGTTTTATCTTGTCCTTTTGTTTGGAACATATTCCTCTGTCTCCTCATCTTGTTTGACTTTCTGTATTTATTTTTATGAATTAGATAAAACAGCTACCTCTTCCAGTGTTGAAGGAGTGGCCTGTGTAGGAGCATCCCCTGTGTAGACTGCATGTGCTGGGTGGCTTTGCAGGCTAGCTGAAGTGGGTGCAGGCTGGAGGAGTCCTGCGGCTTGTTGCATCTGAGCTGCCTTGGTGGGATCGCTGGAGCTGGAGCAGACATGGGCCAGGGGGTGTCCTGGGGCATGCTGTGCTGGGACCACCTTGGTGGGACAGCTGGAGCTGGCACAGGCTGGGGGGTCCTGGTGCATGCCATGCTGAGGTTGTTTTGCTGGCACAGCTGGAGTTGGGGTGGGTGTGGGCAGGGGGACATGGTTTGTGCCACATGGGGCTGCCTTGGAGGGACAGATGGAGCTGGTGTGGGCCAGAGGCCTGGGGTATGCTGGGATGGCCTTAGCAGGCTGGCCAGAGCGTCTGGACCAGGCTCCTGCCCTGGTTACCAAAGTGAAGGGAGAATGTGCAATATGGTGCTCACCACTGCCTCCAGCCCCAGAGAGAGTTTCAACAGTTCCCTGCCCATTTGGCAGATGCTCTAGAGTTACTAAATGGATTTCCTTCCCATATAGTCTAGGTGCCCTTTAAACTGCTGTTTTTTCACTGTGTCTCAGGGTGGGCAAGCCTGTGCAGGCCCCTCAGTGATATCTATCCCTGCTACAGATTGCTGTGTTAGGGGCGGAG
Organism: Equus quagga; assembly: GCF_021613505.1. Taxonomy (NCBI): domain Eukaryota; kingdom Metazoa; phylum Chordata; class Mammalia; order Perissodactyla; family Equidae; genus Equus; species Equus quagga. The sequence continues at coordinate 53,131,564 of NC_060275.1, read as the reverse complement.
TTCCTGTCAATACCCTGTCTTTGTCTCTCCTACCCACATCTATGTGGTCCCTCTATCCTTTGTTGTGCACAAGCTGTTCAATCAGCCCTCAGTTCTTCTTCAGGAGGAACTGCTCTATGTGTAGACAAAGAATCAGTTTGTCCTCTGGAGAAGGTGAGTTCACCATCTTCCTATGCCACCATCTTGGACCCTCCCTGTTTCAAGGTAATTTTTGATTTCCCTTCTGATTTCATTTTTGACTCATTGGTTGTTCAGTAGCATGTTGTTTAATCTCCACATATTTGTGAAGTTTTAAATTTTCTTGTAATTGCTTTCTAGTTTCATGCTGTTGTAATGTGACTGGAAAAGATAACTTGAAATTATTTCAGTCTTCTTAAATGTAAGACATATTTTGTGGCCTAACATATGCTGTATCCTAGAGAATGTCCCATGTGCACTTAAGAAGAATATATTCTGTTGCTTTTGGATGGAATGTTCTGTATATATCTGTTAAGTTCATCTGGTGTAATGTGTCATTTAGGGCCAATATTTCCATATTGATTTTCTGTCTGGATAATCTATCCATTGATGAAAGTGGGGTATTATTAATCCCCTTCCATTATTGTATTGTCTATTTCTCCCTTTAGGTCTGTTAATATTTGCTTTATATATTTAGTGCTCCTAGGTTTGGTGTATAAATATTTACAAATGTTATATCCTCTTGTGGGACTGACTCCTTTATCATTATGTGATGACCTTCTTTGTCTCTTATTACAGTCTTTGTTTTAAAGTCTATTCTGTCTGATATAAATATAGCTACCCCAGCTTTCTTTTTGTTCCCATTTGCATGAAATATCTTTTTCCATCCCTTCCCTTTCAGTCTGTGTATGTCCTTCATCTGAAGTGAGTCTCTTGTAGGCAGCATATAGATGGATCCTATATTTTTATTCTTGCAGCCACTCTGTCTTTTGATTGGAGAATTTAGTCCATTTACATTTAAAGTACTTATTGATAGGTATGTATTTACTGCCATTTTGTTAATTGTCTTCTGGCTGTTTTGTAGTTCCTCTGTTTCTTTCTTCTTCTCTTGCTCTCTTCCTTTGTAATTTGATGATTTTCTGTAGTGGGTATGCTTAGATTCCTTTCTCCTTATCTTTTGTGTATCTACTATAGGTTTTTGCTTTGTGGTTATGAGGCTTATATAACAACTTATATTTACAACAGTCTATTTTAAGTTGATAACAACTTAAGTTCAAATGAATTCTAAAGCTCTACATTTTTACTCTCCCTACCGTAAGTTTTGTTTTGATGTAACAATTTACAGATTTTTATCTTGTGTATGCCTTATTGTATAGTTATTTTTACTACTTTTGTCTAACTTTCATACTAGCTTTATAAGTGATTGATCCACCACCTTTACAACATTAGGTTATTCTGAATTTTACTATATATTTACCTTTATCAGTGAGGTTTATACTTTCAAATGTCTTCCTGTTGTTAATTAGTACCTTCATTTTCAGCTTAACGAAGCCCCTTAACATATGTTGTAAGGCTGGTCTGGTGGTGATGAACCCTTTTAGCTTTTGCTGGTCTGGAAAACTCCTTCTCTGTCCTGCAATTGTGAAGGACAACTTTTCCAGGTAGAATATTCTTGGTTGTAAGTTTTTTTCTTTTAGCATTTGGAATATATTGTGCCACTGCCTTCTGGTCTGCCAAGTTTCTGCTGAAAAATCTGGTGATAATATTATGGGGGTTCCCTTACATGTAACAAGTTGTTTATCTTTTGCTGCTTTTAAGATTCTCTTGCTGTTTTTAACTTTTGACACTTTAATGATGTGTCTTAGTGTGGGTCTCCTTGGGTTCCTCTTATTTGGAACTCTCTGGGTTTTCTGGATTTGGATGTCTATTTCCTTCCCCAAATTAGGGAAGTTTTGGCAATTATTTCTTCAAATAAGTTTCTGCCCCTTTCTCTTTGTCTTCTCCTTCTGGGACCCATATAATGTGAATGTTGGTCCACTTGCTCTCTCTTAAGTCCCTTAAGCTGTCTTCACTTTTTTTCATTCCTTTTTCTTTTTCCTGCTGGATTGGGTGAGTTCTACTGCTCTGTCTTTTGAGTTCACTGACCCTACTGTTGAACTCCATTAGTATATTTTTCAGTCCAGTTATTGTATTCTTCAGCTCTGTGACTTCTATTTGGTACTTTCTTATATTTTCTGTTTCTTTGTGGAAGTTCACTGTGTTCATCCATTCTCCTCCCAAGTTCAGTGAGCATCCTTATGACTATTATTTTGAACTCTTTATCAGGTAAGTTACTTATCCCTATTTCGTAAAGGACTTTTTCTGTTGTTTTATCATATTCTTTCATTTGGGACATATTTCCCTTTCTTCATTTTCCTTGATTCTCTGTGTTGGTTTCTATGCATTAGATAAAACAGCCACCTCTCCCAGTCTTGAGGGAGTGGTCTTGTATAGGAATGAACCTTATCATTCAACCTAACCTAGCTCTTGGTTGTCTCTCAAACCTTTGTGATTATTCAAGCAGCCTATTTTATTTTTAGTGGCTCCCAGTAGTTGAGGGTATGCAAGACCTGTCAGTGTCCCAAAAAGGAGGATCTCAATTAGCACCTAGATTTAGGCTGATAGGCAACAAGACCCTCAGGCAGTAGCTTTTAAAGTATGCAGGCCTGTGGTACTACAAACATATGTCCCACTGGCTGCCAGAGTCAGGTGACCTAGAAGTGTTTCCTGCACAGTTGTTGCAAAAATCGGGGCACCAGATTAGCATACAAGGTCCTTTCCAGGAGGTACTGGTGACCTGCAGTGAGGCAGAGGGAGAGCACAAAGATGGCGTCCAACAGCCTCTGTCCCTGGAGAACACCTAGGAGGCCCCTAGATGTATGCCAAAGCAGAAGCCTGCCCTTCTTGCCAAAGCTCCAGGACAAGCAAATAGGCCTGAAAGACTGGGGGAGTGTTTCAGTCTGCCCAGTGGTGGTAGCCAGCCAAGAACTCTCTCTCCATTTGTTTCAATCCTATGGGGCCTGAGAATGCAAGCTCTGCTGGCCACAAGAGCTAGGTGACAAGGGGTGTCCCCTGGGCAGCAGCCACAAAAAACTGGGGCACCCGACACATGTAAAAGCTCCTCTCTAGGACATACAAGTTCTCTGGAGCACAGCAAAGAGAGAGTGTGAAGACAGCACCTGCCTTCCAAGGTCTCCCACCCACTTTTTAAATAAAGTCTTTATGAGATATAATTCACATATCACATAATTCACCATTTGAAGGACACAATTCAGTGTTTTTTATAATATTACAAAGTTGTACAATTTAGAACTATCTACTCACATTTTAGGACATTTTCATCACCCCCAAGAGAAATCCCATACCTATTAGCACTCACTCCCCATTTCCTCCTTCCCTCACCACAAATTTTTAAATCTAGTTCTGATGAAAAAAAAATAAGATGCTACATTCTGAAGACGGTCATGTTTAAATGAAGCTTTACATAAAGTACTGTTTGAAATGAAAAAAAATCTCCAAAAGCCTCTTTGGTTTATGAGCTTATAAAGGGCACAGATTATGTCCTCCATTATGTAGCACAGCATCTGGCTCATAGTAAATGCTCAATACATGTGGAATTGAATACTTGGCCATCTGAATAGTCTGTGTATGGAACTCTCTGAAAAAGACATAGCATTGGTGCCATATGTTAAAGAACAATTGACTGACAATAATATAAGGTAATGACCTAGGCCACTTAATCTAACATTTATTGAGTACTTCCTACACATTAGGCACATTTATTAACTTATTTAAGTCCTCACAATAACCCCATTAAGAAGTTACGATTATTATTCCCCTGGGGTTAATATCCTGCCCAGCCAGTAAGGGCAGAACCAGGGCTGGAACCCAATTGCAGAGCCTGGACTCAGAGCCCTTATACTCCTCAGCTCGCTCTTTAATAGGATGTGAGCCCTGCAGCTCCCTCTTGAAGCCCCTCTACTGCTCACCTGTCTCTCTGTCTTTTTCACAAATGAAGTTATTGATGTCTTCACACTGGAAATCGTTCCACTGCCCAGCATAAATCAGCCCAGCGCAGTCTTCTCCTGGCCCATGGCCATGGCCCCAGTTATCTGGCTGTCCAGCTTTCCAATTTCTTTTAACAAAACAGAAATTGAGTGTTATTTGTGCACACAGATGTTGTCTTTACCCAAGAGCAGCAGAGAAATGTAAAAAATGAAACCGAAGCGTGTCATTTGTCCTAGAATGAAAATGCACTGTTTAAAAAGCCACGCATGCTCTTACTCAGAATAAGCAGCAGCTGTTTTGCAGAGTAGCGTATAATGAAGGACCTCCCTGCAGGCTTGTTATCTTTGCCACAGGGAAATCAACTCACTGAGCTGCTTCCTCACAGTGCCAAGGGAGTAAATCCTTCTTCAACACGGTTAGATGAATGACAACTTCCTAATGTGCACTGGAACGCTGACTTCTGGGCATGCGTGTATTTATTTGTGCATGAACATATATGCCCTCTGAGGACAGGATGCACACGCTCTTGTGAGAACCCAGAGGGATCCTTGTACATTAAGAGACCTTGCCTCTAAGACATCAAAGCATCAGCCAGAGAAAGTGAGGGACCTTTGATATACATTTACAGGAACCTACAATTACAAACAGTTATGGTTGTCTGACCAAGCTGTAGATGTTTGATTGCTTTAGAAAGAAATAGTAATTTAGTCTTACTGAAAATGACTCACATTTCATTGCCTTTTTTGGGAGAGAGATTCTTAAAAATAAGTTTTCTTTAGGATGAGTTTACTTGGGGCTTGTTAACTTGGATACCGCTGCTCAAAACACCACTCTGGCAGGGTTCGTTGTTCTTGATTCTGTTTCCATGCAATAAATTAGATGTGCTTCCAAGACTCAAAACTTGAAAGCTGAATTTTCTCTAAGAAGCAGGTTCTTACACAGAAGCTTGTGGTTACTGCCTGAGAAGACAAGCTTGCCTCATGTGGAGGGTCTGAAAAAACATCTGCAGTGGGAGGTGCTTCCCATAAACAATGACTCATTATCCCATCAGCCATAGGGTGTCCCAGGGTCAGCTGAGGATAGAGCCCATATTGCCCGACATCTTTGGCCAATAAGACCATTAAACCAGAGGGCAGTGGGAAAGGACAGCTGAAATTTACAGTTAAAAGTGGGGAAACAAGGTAGAATTGACTCCCCCACACCAAATGAATATCTTGGGGTTTTTTAAAAATAAAAAGTCACCTCACTTAAATAAATCTAGTGATGAAAAGATAATTTAGATGAAACTATCAACTGATGAGAGTAAAAATGGGACAATATTTAGGATAGAGAGTGAGAAATATCCACAGAGGACCTACTATGTGCCAGAGATAATGCTAGGTGATGACAGTACAGCAGTGTGGAGAACAGAGTCCCAGCCCTCACAGAACTTACCTAATAGGCAAGAAACAAATGAATTAAAAATCCCAGACTGCCACAGCCAGAGAGATGAAGTTGGAAGAATAAATAGTTTACTTTCATGTGTATTTCTGTCCACCCTGCAGAACCCCTCTGGAAACATGAACAATGCCCGAACAGTCTGATCTTGTTGATGTACCATTTTGTTCATTTCTGCCAGTAATGTGAGGGGGTTCGATTCCAATTTTGTTCACAGAATTTGAGATCTGTGATTTCTGAACTGTGTAACAATGGAAGATTCGATATTCTTTCTCTCTTAATTAAATGGGAAATTATATAAATATGACTTCTGATAGACGACCTTAATATCTTTCCCTTGCATTTTTTTGTCATTTTAAGTAGATAAAAGGGATTTACAGACTCAACAAAAAGAGAACTGATTGACAAGAAAGGAGGTAATCTTTATCACCATTCTCCATTCATTTTTGAAGGTCATTGGAATTCTTCACACACAGTGCCCAAGGTTTTCTTTTGGGACTAAAGGTAGAGTGCAGGTCTCTGGCTGTGAATGCAGTGACAGGTGGGACCAGCGTGGATGGTGGGGGAGGAGCCTGAAGCCAGGCTGCAGGGGCAATTTGTCTTGTAGACTGAGCACCCAGAGTCTCATAGCATCTCTTTGGAAAAGCTAAAAATCACATGGGGTGATGTGTGGCAAACCCCCTCAGTGTGCATGCTTGTAATAAATAACAGAACAGAACATGTCAGATAAAGAACATATATATTTTGGAAAAGAATTTCAGCTTAAATGGTGCCTTAACGTCATTTATAGGTGCACTCTGAAATAAAGCCTGAGCTGAAAATCCCTGAATCCCGTATTATAATACACGTGTCATAGAAGTGGTTGGCTAACAACACACATATGCACTTGGACAGCAGACTCTAAGTAGACCAGGGACCTTGGAACACACTGGACTCACTGTTCCACTGCACTGGAAACACAGAAGCATGTCAGCTAGAGTGGGTGTGAACCTCCTCCAGGATTTTGGGTTTATTCTAATCGAAGCAGAGCACAAACTCTCAATCTTGGGAATGGCCCTTTTCGACCTCACAACTTAGTACTTTCTCATTGACCTCAAGACTGACTGAGGCTTCAGGGTCAAGAAACTTCTGCTGGCAATAGCCTGGTCTCAAAGCAGGACAATCTTAGTAGTGAGAAGTGTTTCTTTGCTATAGAATTTTCTCCCACTATAAGGGTCTGTAAAGTGGAAGATTTCTCTCTAGTGGCCTAAGCCAGAGCCACTCTGATAGAAATAAGAAGCATGGGTCACAGTGAGTTATTATTGAATTAGATGACACTGAAAGTTCCCTTCTGATCCCCGCCGTTCTATGGCTCTATATTCTAAAAAAAATATATATGCAATATTATAAGGTAGGAGTCTCTGTGGACAGAAAGGCAACCCAGGTTTTATCTTTGCCGCGTAGAGATGAAAGCAGCTACTCATAACTTAACAGCATACTCCCACCAAATGATGTCCTGTGCAGGGGACCAAGAAGTAGACAAGAGGAATAGAAGAGATTCAAGTGTGCTTTGGGAAACCCTCAGGAGGAATATCACATCTCTGGTGATCTAAGGTGGGCAAATGCAAGCAGCGTGGGCAGGGAAGGCCTTAAAGGCTACCTTACAGTTCTGCTCTGAGCGAGTGGGCAGATTCCCACATGCCTACCAGGCAGCCTCCATTAACAATGATGACCTCTGCCAGACGACAGGCTTGCATTTATTCCATCAAGAGTAGAAAGATCAGCTTTGACATGCTCCTGGTTTCACTGATCTTCTCTATTGCTTGTCTATTTTCTATTTCATTGCTTTCCAGTCACTATTATTTTCTTCCTTCTACTTACTTTGGGATTAATTTGCTCTTCTACCATCATAAAGTAGAAGCATAGATCATTAATTTTCAACTTAAAAAAAATTTTCCAAATATAAGCATTTTAAAGCTATAAATGCCCCCTCCAAACTGTTTTAGCTGCATCCCATAAATTTTGATGTGTTGTGTTTTCATTTTATTTGAAACATTTTCAAATTTCCTTTGTGATTTCTTCTTTGACCCATGAGTTATTTAGAAGTGTGTCATTTAATTTCAAATATTTGGCCATTTTGTAGATATTTTTCTGTTATTGGTTTGTAATTTAATTTTGTTTTGGTCAGAGAACATACTCTATATAATTTCAGTGCCTTTAAATTTATTGAGACTTGTTTGATGGCCCGGCATGTAGTTTATCTTGGTGAAAGTACTATATTCACTTGAAAGGAATGGGTATTTGTAGTTGTTGGGTGAAATGTTCCATAAATATCAATGAAGTCAAGTTAGTTGATAGTGTCTACTATTTCCCTTTTGATTTTTCTACCTACTTTTTCTATTAATTACTGAGAGAAGAACGTTGAAATCTCCTCTGAAGCCCTGCTCTTGGCCATATCCACAGTTAGGGTTGGTATGTCTGTCTTCTTGATTGTGACATGGTCCTGGAAATCAGACATTTTTACATGAATAGAACCACATCTCTCACTCATATTGCTGCCTCCACATTCTAGAAAATATCCTCCAGGCCAGCACAGAGGCTGGTTCACAGTGGATGCTCCAGTGTAATTCACTGAATGTTATCACAGGACTGTGAGCCAGTGGATCCCAATCGCCAGTCAGGAGGTCGGTGTTGGCCAGGAATGCAGTTTTCACAGGTCTGCAGTGAAATGAGAAAAAGAAGGACAACGTGTGTGTGTGTGTGTGTGTGTGTGTGTGTGAGTGTGTGTGTGTGTGTGTGTGTGTATGTGTGAAAGTATGACGGCCAGCTGTCTTTTCTTGGAAAAGATTGCGGGTTTTGTTTTTGGTTTTTAATGCTGGGATTTGTTGTTGGTAATTTTTAAAAACCATGTTCTTAATTGGCAAATAAAATCTTGGCAATATATTTCAGCCCTCCAGTCTTTCTTTGGGAACTGTATTGGTGTGTGGATCCAAAGCATTTGGAAACTTGTCCTAGGCAACATCCTGAGCCATCACAGATTGCTTCTCCTCCGTCCTTCTCCCTGACTGCTCCTGCCCTGCTTTAGAGCAGAAAGAGCTGTAGATTCAGCCAGGTCCTATGTTTCATTGGAAATAAACCATAGTTCAGGTCTGCATGTGCCCTAAGCCTTTGGCATCCTATCCACGTCACCAGTACTTTTTGTCTGTTTATTCCAGCACTGCCTTTCTCAACCATGAAAATGGAGTGTAGACAAGAGACAGAGGAGAGCGCCTTTATCCCTTGTCCGTTTCCTCTTTAGCAGTAACCACAAAAGTGTGAAACAACTTCAAAAGGGCTGCGAGAGTGTGTGTGTATGTGTGTTGGGGAGAAAGAGTGAGAGGAGAGCAGAAAGCCTTGGTTCTCCTGTGGCCCGGGCAGGGCCTGAGGAGGGGCCAGGGCAAGACACCATTGCTGGAGCAGGGAACGGAAGCAGACGGGCCAGTGTGTGGAGGCCACAGAGGCAAAGAGGAGGCGGGTAAAGGTGAGTCTGAATAGACAGAGTATTTGGAGAGACTTAAACTGGTGGGGGACCCCTGAGAGCCTGACCCCCAGTCTCCATCCCAGGCTATTGCAGAAAACATTCTTGTTTTCTTCACGAATCTGTGTGAGATCTGAGTGAAATACTGTGTGTGGCATCTCAATCAGGACACTATAAAATACACAAATCCTAGGTAGTATTATCCTGCAATTACTGACTAGTATAAAAATAATCATGACTATGACAATAATAGGAATAACGCCAATACCAGCAGATGACATTCCTTGAGCACTTCCCAGGGGCCAATGCTTTATATATATTATCTCATTTAATTTTCACAATGCCGATGTAGGTCCTTCTGCAATGTTCATTTCTAGATGAGGACACGAGAATTCGCAGGGTTCAGTAACTCACACAAGGTCACGCAGCTGTTGAGTGCTGGGTCGAGACCTGGAACGTGACCTCATTCACTCCAGGGTATGTGCTCTCTCCCCTCGCTGCACTGGCTCTTTTTCTAGTTTGTGCAGTGTTTATTATTATATGTCAAGTTAAATTAGCCTTCAGTATTGAGGCCTCATAATATGTCTGCCTAATTTATTCCTGCCTTTAAAGTTTGATCCTGGGGATTTTGACAGGTATATGTATTCCTTTGGGTGGAAAACGAGAAGCATGGGTCTGTGCTGTGGCCAGGATGCAGAAGCCAAACTCTCAGGAGGCCCCAGGGTGGCTGTGGCTGGGGACTGAGTTCCAGGAAGGTGTCTGGTGATGTAATCCTTCTCAGGTCCTGGGTAGCAATGCTGGTGCTCTCCTCCCAGATCGCATGATTCTCGCTGGAGCCCGGAAAGAGGAGAAAAGTTCCACCTCGGGAGAGCTGGTATAGACAGTGATGTTCCAGCTCTATCCATTCCATATTGGCCAATCCAGTTTTTTCTTGGAGGAAAGCTTAAGACTGAATTTCTGAGTGAGTCTAACCCAGAACTTTTGTGCATTTATGGCTGTGAGAAAAGTGGAGGAGACTGATTTTTTTTTCTAGCTCCCTGCCAACTCCCTTAAGAAAAATAATTCTGGCACTCTTGACTATCAAAGTCACAGATTTATCTTTGCCTTTAATAATCTCTGCCTCCCATCCCTACCTCCAACCCTGCACTTCCCTGATTTTAGACAACACCTCTCACAAGGGTTTACAGTCTCCTGAAGTGCATCTCCACATGCTGGGCGCTCTCCTCAGCCGTCAGCCCAATTCCCGAGTGCCAGGACGCGTGTGGGGCAGCTTCTCCTCCCGGAGGACAGGTGCAGAGGGAGCAGACAGGGACCCATCAGGCTAGCAGGTAGACAGCCGTTTGCTCTGGGGGCATCTGAGGCTCACCTTCGGAGCAGACCTAAAATCTTCAAATGTTTCGCTCAACGATTAGTCACTCTTTTTTAAAGAAATGGCCTTATTCTAGCTTCCACCTCTATCCTCTAATCATGCTCTTCACACGGAGGATTTAAAAGTACAAAGTTGCTTGTTCGTCTATCCACGTGCACAGTCATGTGCACACAAACATTTTTAAACTCCATCCGGCCCCTCCATCACCTCTGACCCCCACTCCTCCTTGACCACTACAGGTCCAGCCTCAATTCCTGAGACACTGACTTAGACCTGAAACACCTGGCTTTCTCCTCTCCTGGTGCCATGGATGCTTTGGTCTCCTCCATGCTTGGGACACGATCCTGAAGCCAAGATGCCCTCACACCTGCTTGAGCCTCTGCAGGGCCAGCCTTCTCTGTCTCCAGCAAAAGAAAGTTATTCAGAGGAGGTTTTTAGAGATTCTGCTCCATTTGGTACAGTTTATTGCATCTTTTCACACCCATTAGAGGCAAAGCAGGAGAAGGAAGTAGAAGTGAAGTTCAAATTGGCACAATTTAGTCATCTTAAAGGCCAGGGGTAGGAGGAGGGAAGGAGGAAACCTGGGGTAGGATGAGGTTTGTGGAGACTTCTGTGTCCCTAAGGGCCCCGAGAAGGTACCGTCAAGTTCTCCATTCTTTTTCGCTGCCTTTCGAGAACTCAGGTCACATCGGACTTACAGAGACTCTTCAGATATTTGGGGGATGGTTGTCCCACATATGCCTTTGCGCATGGTGCAGCTGAACTTCCTATGTGGAGGAGAGTCGTGAACCTGTAATTCATCATCACACTCTGGCCAGAAAGCCAACCAGGTGAGGGGCACTGATGGTGTGACCCTGATGAGAGCTCCCAGCCCTTGTCAGAATCACAGCTCAGGTGAGCTCTGAACGTGCCTGAGGCAGCCTGGGCTTCCCAATCCTTCACGGTAGCATTTAAAGAGAACGCCTCAGCCACAAGTACTGTACTGTGTGGTGTGTGGTTTTATAAGCCTCTGATGGTTTGTTTTGTAGAAAGGAAAAAAAATTCATTCCATGAAAAGGAGAAAGGAAAATGCTATTTTACAGCATATAGATTCTCAACCACAATTTCTTTACATGGAAATATGTACAAAACCGGTACCAGGAGCCTCAGTTAGAGGAGCATCTAGGACATAAGGTCATTAGAGGAGAAACTGTAGGGAGTCAGGCAAGAGGTGAAAAACAGAACAGGAGAGTCTGACCGCCACTCTGGAAGTTTCTGAGCACTCACTTATACTCTGGAGATGTCCCATCCAGCCACTTCCACTCGTTTTCGTGCTCCAAGTCCGTGAGGCCGATCCAGTGGCTCTCTCTCCCCACCATCTGCTTTTTTATCCATTGCTGAAAAAGAAATCAGTTGTCAGTGTGTTACTCTTTTCTTGGAACAGATGTCTGGGGGGCTTTCCCCCCCCAACATTTAGGAAAAAAAAGACATTTCAAAAGAGGATGTTTATCAGAACACGTACACTGCTTTTGTGGCCCTCTTTTTTAGTGAACTTGCTTTGTTTTGCATTGTTTTGGGGGCTTTGACATTTTTTTCCCCTTATAAACTTACAAGTGATATTTCCTCTAAATCACCCAGACCACTCAATGAATTCCAGCAGCCTCCATCCCCTTCCACCACCTGGCCTTCCCATGTTCTAATAATAGTAACAGCTATGGCATCCTTGACTTCTTCCTCTGGGCCAGGTCCCACGCTCAGTGTGCTGCTAGCACCATGTCTTGAAGTCTTTTCAACAATCTCCGTAGTGAAGACAATAAGTGGCTGAGCTGGGACTGGGCCCAGGGCTGTATACTCTAAAGCCCAGGCGTTGATTGTACGGTCATTCTTAGTCAGTTACTGCGGGAAGCAGCTGTTTCAGGGTTGTGTCTGTGCAGATACTTAGGGAAAAGGAAGGCGGCACTGGAACAGTGTGGCGCCAAAGAAAGAGCATTGGCCTTGCTGCTATATGGACCTCAGTTTCAGTCTCAGCACTGCATTTACTTGTCATCCCATGAATAAATCGTTCAGCCTTGCAGGGCCTCAGTTTTCTTAGCTGTAAAATGAGGATACTACTACCCATAGGTTGTAGGGTTAGTGTGAGGTTTAAAGGAGAAAATGCCTCATAAAGTGCCTGGTACGTAGTAGGGGCCCAGGGAGTGGTCACCACTGTTATCACATGTGGGCTGTGTCCCCATGGCCGCCTCCGTCCTCCCTGACCCTGCTGAGGCCACATATCTGGTCCCATGTATGCCACCCCACCCCTATAGTGCTCATGCCTCTTTGCTTCTCTCTCCACAAGTGCCTGCTGCTGGCCTGCAGGCTTCTCTTCTGCATTACGGCTCTCTCGACAGCCACACATCTCCAGGCTTGAGAAAGCAGTATCTTCCAGGTGGGAGCAAGAGGACATAACTCCCATGCCATGAATGCTTCTTGTCACTGGATGAGGCCCACATCTCCATAATGTAGCCTTCTGTGTTTATGTGACTATGAATTCTTGATATCTTTGAATCCCCAGTGAGCATGCAATTTCCAGATGTAAACTATCCTTAAATTATAGTTTTCTGCAATGGTAAGTACACTGCAAACATACCTGTTCCTCTCTTGTGTTTATGAAAACGAGATGTGAAGACTTGTCTTCACAGAAAAGTTTTGCATCCTCAAAAATTTCTTTCTCAACCGAAAAATAGTAGCATTTGTCTGTGAAGTTCTTCCAGTGAGGCGGGCAGCCTAGGAGTGCAAAGGTTTAAAACATTGACTTAAAAAAACAAAGAAAGCACTCTGTCTTTCTTCCGCTATGTTTAAGAGGCCACAGCTATGGCCCTGCTTCCCTTGCAAGCCAGGAGCAGCCCCATCGTCTGTGTATGGAGCCCATGACTGTCGTTCACAGACATGCTGGGAGCAAAGACCAGTATAGGGATGTAGACTGCAGAGCACACAGTAGCTAAAACTGTATAATCTGGAAAATATCTATGCTGGGTCTTTGTTCTTCTGTGTCTGGAATAGTCTTTACAATGACAGAAATAACAGAAACAACAATACAAAGCAGTGCAGGCACAGGTGTTCAGCGTCAGTCTGGAATCATATGGAACCTATAAACAACCAGATGGGAGAACCCAGAACCAAAACTGGGCTATGGGATAACAAGGATGACCCAAGTTGTACTGAAGGAAATCAAGTGGAATCAAGTGTGGGTCAAAGGAGAGAAAAATAGGCTTGGTTGCAAAGCCAACATTTAGGGTTTTACCAAAGGTTTAATCATCAGAGGACGAGAAGGCACCATAACACCTTCTCAAAAGGAAATGAAATCTGGGCTTCAGTAACAGAAAGTTCCATCTGCATGTTAACTGAGGGATGGTCTTTCCCCAGGGTGAAGGGCATAAAATGGGGACAGGACAGTCGTGGGGAGCCCAGCCTTGGACTTTTATGAAGGAAACGTCTGGGAACACGTTTGTCCCTGAGGACCAAACTCAGCTGAATAAACGAGTGCCAGAGAACCCAGTCGTGTTTAGACAGAAACGTGCGCCTGAGTGGCGCCACCTGGCGTGGAGGCTGTGAAGGCAGCAGGGCCCTGTGCCTGCCGCACGTGCTGCCTTCACTGCCCAACGAAATGAGGCGGGAGTGGAGGGACTGTGGGGTCGCACGCTGGGGGCCGCCCAGCCAGGAGCCCACGCACTGCTGGGCCCCTGGTGGGAGGAAGGGCTCAGACTTACCATTGGCCTCCGGTGCTGCGGTTGGCTCGTTCTGCAGGGCCTGGGGAACCACTGCGCCCGATGGACCTGGGGGGCCGGGGGGACCCTTGGGGCCCGGCATGCCTGGCACCCCAGGCAAACCCGGCAGCCCCCGCGGTCCCGGCACCCCGGGCTCCCCGACAGTCCCCTGCAGTCCCTGGAAGCCAGGAGGGCCCTGGGGGCCTGGAAGTCCATCCTTGCCTGGGGGGCCTGGGGGGCCTGGGTCTCCATTGGGGCCCTGAGGGCCGGGCTTCCCAGGGGACCCGCGGGAGCCTTTGGGGCCCTGCAGGCCTTTGGAGCCTTTGCCGCCGCGCTCTCCAGGGGGGCCGACTGGCCCAATTGGGCCCCTCTCACCGGCGGGGCCAGGTGGCCCAGGCTCCCCCTTTTCTCCTTTCTGCCCCTTGTTGCCAGTGGGACCAGGGGGGCCCTGCTGTCCTCTGTCACCTTTGGGACCCCTGGGGCCAGGAGGACCTAAAACATAAAAAAATGTAAATGGCATAAACATAAAATCCACCGTGAGTCATAGTGAAGAATTTATCTTCCTATAAAACCTCCAACTTAAAAAAATCTAGACATACAAAATCTATGCAATAAGGAATGCTTATTATTTTACCATGCTATTGTTGATGGCATTTTTTTTTATAAAAAGCTTTCTTTACTAAGTTTACCCTTCCTGCTCCAAGCATTTGGAATACATCTTAACAACACACCGCTTTTGAGTATCTGTGGATGTTTCAGGGGAACGGACATCTTCCTGTTGACCCTGCCGCAGTGTGACTCACATCATTAACTTGGGCCCTTTTAGTTGTCTGGGACCGTCTGTCACCAGCAGAAAAGCCATGCATGTTGGGATCAGGATTCCCTCCTACTTACTTCCTCTTCTTTTCATTAAGTTGACAAATATTTATTGACAACCTATTATATGACAAGCACTGTGTAAGGTGCTTGGGATGAAGAGTTGACTTAGACACGAAAATGCCATCGAGCATTGAGAGGCACGGTCCTTTTCATTCCCTCACCACACCAAGCCCACCTGGTGCTCCTGTCCCCTCTGCCAGCATTGCTGCAGGGACACTGCTGTCCTTGGGGCTGACCCTCACCCATCGAGGACCAGCTCAGAGGGACGGGAGGTCTATGGAGAAAGCGCTCCCCTGGCCAGGGCTGAGGAGGGGCAGTGTCCGTTTCTCCAGTTTGTTTGTCCAATAATGCAAATAGGGAAGGGGAGATAGAGAAGAACTAGGGGGGCCGTCTAACTGGCGGGGGAGAAAAAATGACACCATTTTCCCACCAAAGGAGGAAAACGCAGTCCTCCCTAAAAAAAGCAGGGGAAGAAGGAAGCCTAGTGCCTCTTCATCCTGTAAAGCAGCTCCCTTAACACAGGACTGCTTTGTTTTCTTTGAGTTCTCAGGGGTAAGAGGCCATCTGACACCCATACACCACAACCAGGATTTGTGTTGTGAATGACTATACACTCGAAAGTTCGAGGTACTTTTACATAAACTATGTCGCCTGACCTTCGTCTATGACATGTTATTCCCACAGCACATCTGAGGACAGGCAGGGCCAGAGATGTCAAGCTCTGTGTTCAGGGTTACTTAGCTACTCAGGACAGATAAACCCGGGGAACAAGGGATGGGCAGTCACAATCTAGTCATGGAGCTGGGACTGGAATCCAGGTCCTCTCCTGTTGACATGAATGGATCTCAGAGGACACTGTTCTCAAACTTTCTACTCCCCGGAATCTCAGAGTTTTGGAGATCTCCTGATTCTACATGAATAAGTAAAAGAGGCCCATGCTTGTTCTTTCTTCAGAAGCAGAAAGCCTTTCTGGCTGGAAGGGTGGAAGTGCTGGGGGGATGAATGGTGGGTAGGCCTCCCACCCTCAGTTTTCTCAATCCCCCTACACCACCACCAACCCCTAGCTGGTCAGGACAGAATGGTGCAGCAGCCTTCCCACCTCTGTGTGGGATCTCTCTGCCCTGCTCCCCTCCTAGGCCCTGATGGACCTCACTGTACCCTCATACATGGCCCCAAGTCCATCCCATCCATCTGCTCTCAGCAAGAACCCAGGCCCTGGACTCGCTTTCCTTATTTAAGGCTACCCATGATATCACCCATGGATTTACTGGCAGGACCCTCTACTGAGCTGTAAGAGAGTTTACGCTATACTAGGACTAGCTTCATTGAGACCCTTCTAGGGTTGTCTGCTCCATAACTGCAAGACTTTAGGACGAAGCACCCTCTCCCTGAACCCGACTCATTGACTTCTGCCCACCAACTTCTGTTGGCTCTTCTCTATCATCAGCTCTCCTGGGCTCTGGGTCCTTATTTCCATCTCATCATTGGATGGTCCATTTTCTCTGGGATGTCCTGCCAGTACCTCCAACCTGGCAGGTCTAAAACTGACCTTATCATCTCTTCGTTGTTATGATGTCTTTCCATCATCCCTTATCCCACCACATCATCATAACTGGCTCTCCCTTTCTGCTGCTCATCATGACCCTAGTGTGGGTGTCCTCTCTCTCTCCCCTCCCCCTACTCTGTCTTTTTGGTAGATTTTTATGGTAATCTCTTAACTGCTCTTCCTACCTCTGAGTTCTCTCCATTACCCCACTCTGTATCTTTCCCACATTTGTCTTCCTTACACACACCTCTGATCTCCACTTGTTCCAGAGTATTCAGCCCCTACTTGATCATCTGGTATCAAGGCTTTTGTGAGCAGGCGTCACATGTGTTTATTCCATCCTTCTCTGCACTTCTGCACATCTCTTCTCTTAGAATTTCCTCTGCCTGAATCCATCTGGAAAATTCCTATTCACTCACCATGTAATCCTCCCAGGTCACTCCAGATGGAAGTTTTTCCTCCTTCTCTATTCTTTTAGTCCTTGTTTGTTCTTCGGGGACACTTCCTCATCTAGCAGCCAGCAGTGTCTGGCACATAGTCATTGTTCAGCGAGTGTTTACCAGATCAATGTGCATCAAGGGTCAAAAGGCCCAGAGAGCTAATGCTAACATTTTGGGCCCCAGGAGACACCAGAAAGGAGAGATTTTTTCGGGAATGGTGAACTGCCTGGTGTCCCTCAGTTTAGTCTAAGAAGTATAGCTCCACTCAATCTATATGTCAATTGACCCTGGCTCCCACTATGGAATGATCATGGGGAGATGTCTTTTTTAAGAAATGATCCAGCGGTCTCTTCATCTGCAATCTGAGGTTTTTCTCTGTTTAACCTGAGGAGGTTCATTGAATAGTCCAGCCTATTTAGCAAAGATAGGGAAGGTGGATGTTCACTGCCAGATTCACCTTTTAAAAAGGTATATTAGTTCCTTTGTGTAGTTGAGAAATAGTGTCCTAGAGATTAATAGCGTGGAAGGTGGCATGTACATTCCCCATAATGGATGTAGCATTATGGAAAATTCTAGTGGAACAACACTGACAATAGGCCAAAGCATATATACAAATTCTAATTTATTTGGAGTAACAGCAAAAATGAAAGTAGCTTTTCTTCTCAACTATTTCTGTTTTCTGTTCTATGTTTAGCCTTAAGAAATCCAAATAATGAAGAAGGTCTGTTGGGAAATTCAAGCGGTTTAAAAATTCTTTATCCTTATTCTCTCTACAAATTTCACCAATAATTAGTGTTTCTCAATCACTCACATCTGGGTGCTATACTTGTAAGTGTATGAGTTTACCTGTGCCCATGAAATAGGGACTGTTCAGGGGCTTGTCACCCTGTTCTGACACACCGATGTGGCAGGAGTTGTATTTCTTCCAGAACACCTTTCTCTGGTTTCTGACAACTCCAAAGACACACAACTCTCTTCCTCCCTTGACATGAATCCAAGACGCCCCTTACCCAGGGTGACAGCTTTTCATTAATCTTATTTCTTTCTGGTGTTGGGTAGTTCATGGTGTTCAGCTGTTGCCCTCTGAACTGAGGTGGTTCTTGAATGTCCCCACTCACTCCACATAAGCTGTGGCTTATTTTAAGAATAGCGTGAAGCATGGATCCCGCAGTCAGCACAAAATACCAGCAGATGCTAATTTAGAGATCTTGTGAAGGAAGGGAATAGATATTGGGAGAATATACAAGTTTTTGCCTTTGACAAAGGTCTAACATCCTACTTATGATGGATTTCCCAGCTGGATTAGCACAAAAACCGAATTTTTCATACGAAGTACTAAATCCATCACAAATAGGTTATCTGTCTCTCTCTCACCAATACTCAATAAGGTTGAGTATTGGTGGCTGTGGACACACTCCTGGTAAGCACACTGTTAATGCTGTCTTCATCCACAGCTGCCCTGGCCTTGGGGAAACCATCACTGAGCTGGAGCAGGAAACCAGCGCTCTGCCTTCAGATGCTGGGCTCTGTGAAAATGTACTCTGTGTGTCCCATACATAAAGAGAGTCATATAATGTACTTTGCTCATTAAGACCTAGAAATTTGCTGTTTATTTCTTTTTAAAAATCACTGAGAAAGAGAGGTAAAACCATTTAAAAGTCAGCACTAGACCCCCTAAAAAAGTTGATTATTAATGCCAGGGGTGTATCTTCCTCTAGGACCCAGGACACTAGTATCACTTATTAGCATCTGGATGATCCCAGGCTTTTAGGTCTTACTTGAATCTTTTATTGGGCAGCTGTTGAAGTGAAAGTAAAGTGAAATAAAATATAAGCCACCTTTTGTGCCTTAAAACCAAAAACACTGAGATATATGACGTGGGAGTTTTTGTGAGCTTGTGCAGTTACAACTTGAATTCAGGATCAAGAAAATGGCTACACTACATGTGGAAGTACATGTGATGTCCCAAACAGAAGCAAATTTGAGATTTGCTTTCAGTGCCAAGTGGGTGGCTGCCTGGCTCAGCATTCTGAAATGCCCGGGATACCCATGTTGCTGGTAAAGCCATCACAAGCTCCAGAAATGCCCAAATATGACTGAGACCCAAGCACTGAGCAGTCTCTGTTTGCACTGCCAGCAAAGCCCCCTCCCTGTGTTCCCCAGACTCCAGAGCTGGGAGCCGTGAACACCCGAATTCTCTAAACAAGGAGTTCAAAGAGGACAGAAGATTTGAAATCTCTGTGCCCTTTCTGCTTTGGCAACTACACTGCAGGCCTTCAGAAGGGCCCAGCCCCAGGTCCCACCCCTGAGATAAGGTTCCAATTTGTTTTCCAACAAAACAGGAAGTAGAGAAACCACTTTAATTCTTACTGCCATCCAAAATCTTGAAGACTTCATTTTAGAACCACTAGTGGTAAGGTTGGAGGATAGAGAAAAAGAGTAAAATAATCTGATGCATTTTTCTTCTCATTTAAAAATCTACTTTGAATGCAACTGAATTAAACATTTATTAAACACCTACAATATGAAAAAGTTATTCTGCTTCACTGAAGTGAATATAGAATGTACAAATTAAAAGGAAATTTAATCGATATTATATAGCAATTGTTTTGAAGAATAATTTGATTCTTGACTTGACTCCTGACTGTTTAAGACAGTCAGACTTCTAGGAAGCCACGAAAGCTCCTTGTCCACAGAGGAGGGTATATTTAAACCACTGTTTCTCACCAACTGCCCATAGTCTGCTTCTATACCTTTGAACATGAGCTCTCAAGGATCCCTAGATAGCAGTCTTGTTTGGGGAAGTGTACCACGAGGGAGTACGGTAGGCAATGAGAGAAACTGAAGCCTCCTGCCTGATCCACTTTGCTTTGTCCCCTGCCCCTTCAGCTTTCCTATGCATCTTTCAAGGTCCAGCTCAAATGTTAGTTCCTTGATGAAGCCTAAACCAATTGTTCTCTTGAAAATAAACTCTCCTGCATTTCAACCTCCCTGAATATATCATCTGTTCTCTTGAATCATCATAGGGCAGCAGGGTGCCATTGGAGGCACGGGTTTGAGAACTAGACAGACCGAAGGTTAGCACTGTCTGCCATTTACTAGCTGCTTCATCTCAGATAAGTTACTCAGGCTCTCTCTGTGCCTCAGTTCCCTCCCCTGAAAATGGGGAATGCTGGTAATTCCTATCTCAAAGAGATGTAATAATGAAAACAGACAATTTATCCAAGTGCTCAGCAGCATGATTGGCATATCGCAGACACTCAATAAATGTGGATTACAAAATGAGTGAAAAGGGGCCAGCCTGGTGGCGCAGTGGTTAAGTGTGCCTGTTCCGCTTTGGTGGCCCAGGGTTCACCGGTTCAGTGTGGATATGGCACCGCTTGGCACGCCACACTGTGGTAAGCATCCCACATATAAAGTAGAGGAAGATGGGCACGGATGTTAGCTCAGGGCCAGTCTTCCTCAGCAAAAAGAGAAGGATTGGCAGCAGATGTTAGCTCAGGGCTAATCTTCCTCAAAAAAAAAAATTAGTGAAAGCTGTTGACAGCACCTGAGTCTGACTCTTCTCCAGGGCTGAGCACCAGGAAGCCAGCAGGAAGTACTTTTGGACCCAAATCAACCTTAACCCCATCTGTACAATTTTATTCCTTGTGCACATGAGGCTGTTGTTTTCCTGGGTGCAATGTACTGGGTGGGGCTACAGCAGAAGGGAAACCTTGGATGGGAACTGAACTTACTCACACCTGGGTATGACTATTAGCTAACTCCCGCCGGGCACTGCATTAAGCGCTTTACATTATCTCATTAAGTTCTCATAACCTCTAAAAGGTAGACACAGACGAGGAAACTGAGGCACAGAGAGGATGAGGAACTTGGTACTTGTATCCAGGTCTGTCCCTGTCAGATTCCAGAGCGCTTGTTCTTCCTTACTAAATCTTACGTCTCTCTCAGAAGAGCGGATGAAGGGAACTCTGATCCTACTGGGAGGATGCAACTGACATTCTCCGTAGCTTGCGGAAGACCTCAGGATGTGAGGTGAATTCCTACCCAAGAGTGTGTGTTATGAGGTATGAAGTCCTCTGTGTCCATAATTAGGATAAAAATCTTTGTTATTTGTAACAACAAAAAAAATAAGGCTTTCATAACTAGGTTTTTTAGTTTATGGATGTAGAGATAATTGTCAGGATTCAACATGTTTTAATATCTGTTTCCACATTGTCATCTAGCTTCAGTGCAATCAGTCAGCTTCAGCTTTCACTTCTTCATTAGGCAATTGTCTTAGGTGGTTGAACTGTACAGGCAGCATCAGGGTTCATTAAGTGTGAGTCACCAAGAATTTCCCAGAAAGCATTAGAGTATTTTGAATCTTGCAGAGGCAAGCCCAACATAAGCCAATGTTAATCCCGTCCTGCTCCATCTTGCTTTATCCCATCCTTCCCTTATCCTCAGGGATGGGAGTTGCATGTAGAGAAAGAGGAAAGGCACTAGAGAAGAAGCATGGAAGGAAACGCTTGCATTGGGAAACGGAGTTCTTCCCTCAGTCCCTTGTGCTCTTGGAATAGCTAGTGGGCATTCCTGTTCTGGAGGAAGTTGAATAGGTTGAATAGACAGGGGGCAACTTGGTTGACTTGAGAAATTTCTCAGGTCAACATATAGAAAGTGCAGGTAATGACAAGACCAAGGATAGATTTAATATGGGAAGGCATATGTGAAAAGGAAAATAGCATTCAGAAACCAAGGTCTGAGGCATCTCAGAAACACTGAGTCAGAAACCTCATTCTAATAGACATCTTCCACTTAACAGGCCACTCTTTCTGTACCTCCCCAGTCCGTACCACCATCCACTGGTTGCTCAAGCTAAAAATTTAGGAGACATCCTGTTCCTCTCTTTCCCTCACTCCTCACAGCCCATCCATCCATCAACCTTGTCCAGCCACACACACCAGCCCCTGACCCTGTGTTCAATTTCTGTCCATTCCCCATCCCCCACCCCTACAACACAGAGGTACCACTTGGCTGCTTCTTTGGGCTTGGGATACTGCGGGTAGGGAATTCAAGGGTCCTGGGCACCAAACATGGTCAAGAACGGGTTGGCATGGGCTCTGAATACTCAGCCCGTTGAGCCTGTGGATTCCTCGCCTTGGTGGGGCATGGCTGGAGGAGGCCAGTCAGGACGTTTCACAGCAGGGCCCTCCTGTGCAGAGAAGGGCAGGGCTGCCCTTGAGTCTACCTCCAAGACTCCTCCTGAATGAAGAGACCCACTTCTATCATCTCCACCGCTACCATCCCATTCTAAGTCACCTATAACTGGTCCATAGCCTCTCACTGGACCCTTGCCTCCACACCCACTCTCCCGAAACCTATTTTCCTCCCAGCGCCAGCATTTATATTTTAAAAATATAAATCAGGTCATGTCACCACCTTGCTTAAAACCTCCCCCTCACACTGAGAATGAAATCCCAACTTCTTGCCCTCACAGACTCCTTCAGCAGCAACTGGGGACAGGGAAGAGGGACATCAGTTTCAGTTAGTATTGATGGGGTTAACAGCCTGGGCTTTGGTCCCACACAGCCTGGCCTCAGATCCTGTTTAGCTACTTGTCATTTCTGTAAGTTTGAGGAAGTTCCTTAGACTTCTCTAAGCCTTAGTTTCCTCATCTATAGACTGGTGATGATCCTGTAAGTGCCTATCTTACAGAGCTGTTGGCAAGACTCACTGGGATGGTTCGGGAAAAGCACTCAGTCAACTCACAGTCAATGTTAGCTGATAAAAATAATCAGTATGATGGAAACATTAAAGCCATTGTTTGATCTTCAACTATAAGTGTTCCATACACTTCCTTAGCTGATACGCCATGCTGTCTATAAACTAAGGATGTCAGAAGTTTCCTTACAGAAAATAAGCTAACAATTAAACTAATGGAATAGTAAAACTATGAAATTTATAGATAGAAAATATCCAGAATACCATGATAGGATTGTCTAAGATACTATAATTGCAAGAGAAATTTAGAAAGCTCTCATTTTATTAGATTGCACATCTGCTAAGATCTGCCCTCATTCTGAATTTAGGTCGAGAAAGGATAGGAAAAAAAGTAAATTAAGCACTGAAGAGCTTTCTCATCATCTGCAAGCCCATCCCTTATTCGGAGGATGACTCACACCTACAGTGTCCCTGACTCCCAACTCTTCAGTCCCTCTCGAGTTTGGGCACTCATATTGCTAAGGGAAGCCATTATATTTTCAGGCAACACCAATTTTTCTAAGAAACATCATATAAAACCAAAATTTATCTTCCTTTAATGAACACCCACTTGTCTCAGTTTCACCCTCTGGACATCCTCAGATATCATTTAAAATCTCTTCCACATGATAGCCTTGTAAATAGTTGTAGATGGCTGCCCTGTTCCCCCACTAAGCAGTCTCTCCTGTAGGTTAAATTTTCCGGATCCTTCAATCCTTCCTCACAGCACATGGTTTCTATACTCCATCATCCTGGTCATATTCTTTTGACCATGCTGGTCTGTGAATGTCCCTCTTGAAAGAGACTCCCTAAAGTACACACTATTCTCCAGGGGTTGTCTTGCCATACTGAATGGAGCAAGATTATCACCTCCCTCATTTTGGATACCATGTTTTTATTGATATAGTCAAAAATCACATTAGATTCCCTGGTAGACACATTTACTTGCTTACAGTCAACTAAAACTACCATGCTTTTCATGCATACTTTCTTTAAGCCACGCCTTCCCATCAAATTTGTCTGTTTGATCTTTTCCATCTACAAGCAAGATTTTACATGTATTTCCTATCTATTTCCTTTTGTTGGCATCTCTTTACTCTTCCAGCCTCTCAAGATCATTTTGGATTATGATTCCATCATCCGCTAGCTAGTATATACAGTTTCATGTCACACAAGTATTGGATTATTTCCAATAGGTCATTCATATCTTCATGCTAGTCACCGACAAAGCTGTTGAACAGGGCCCTGCCAATGCCATCCAGACCTGCCTCTAGGCTCATGGGGGCACATGAACTATTACTCTTAGTACTCGGTCATTCAACCAATGTGGCGGACACACCCTAGGTCACCCCCAATGACTCATGCCCTGTGTAATCCCTTCCCCTTGAGTGTGGAACCTGTGTCTTGTTTCTAACCAATAGAATATGGTGACGGTGATGGGATGTCACTCCCTTGAGTAGGTGACATTATATAAGACTTCACCTTTGCAGACTGGAGTGAAAGAGACTCCCTTGCTGGCTTTGAAGAAGTTGCAATGCTGTGAGATAGTCACATGGCAAGGGACTGTAGATGGCCTCTAGGAGCTGAGAGCAGTCTCCGGCTGACAGCCAAACAGAAAACAGGAACCTCAATCTTACAGTTGTAAGGAGATCAATTCTGCCAGGAACCTGAGGGAGGTGGACATGGACTTTCCCCACTTGAGCCTCTGATGAATCCTCAGCCCCTCAATGAGACTGCAGCCTGGTGAGACCCTGAGCAGAGGACCCACCTAAGCCATGCCCAGACTCCTGGCCCACAGAAACTGTGAGATAAGAAATGGGTGTTGTCTTAATCTGCTGATTTTGTAGTAATTTGTTATGCAGCACAGAAAACTAATACAACCAATAAATCCATCAAACTGTGCTATAATCCAGCATCTATTTCTCCATCCTGTTCTAAAGGGTATCAGTGCCAAATGCCCTAGTAAAATCCAGATATGCTATTTTTCATTCTCCTAGTGTAAAAAATCTAATAACTCTGTTAATGTGATGATATAAGATTAAGTTCACCTGCTTTCTTCTTAGTGCATTCATTCTGATGATTGCTGCTTTCCTAAAAGCTCACATATTATCCTTTTAATAATCTCTTCTCAGGCTTGAAGACAAATTCCTCATTTTACATAATTTGTAGAATCCACCTTTATCCCCTTTTTGAAAACCAGGATTGCTTTGCTTGGAGCCAGTCTCCTGATGCTCTAAAATTCTCTCGATTGTAAGCTATCTGAGGGCAAAGACCATCTGGTCTTCTTTGTATACTCCATTCAGAGTACTCAGCGCAGCATCTTCCACATAGTACTTTCAACTTAAAACCTGTGAAAATAGTTGCTAACTGGAACATACTATTAATATATAGTTGCTGCAAATCTTCAAAAGTAGACTTAATCTGAGCCAAGAACATTCACTTTATGTGGATGACCTGGAAGGGAGTAAAACTCAGATTTTGTATGCAAGTTATGTTGCTTCCTTTCTCTGCGGCCTTACAGTTACTGTGATGGCCAGCCATCCATCTGCTCATAACACTGGAAACAGGGATCTCTTAATGGTAACTCTGTGACCTAGAAGAATTAGTCTTGCTTTCAAAGGAGTCAATTTATAGTGGCATTGAAGTAGCTAGACACTGAGAAAATCCAAATTAACCAATCTTTCATTCAACAAATATTTAATGGAGTGTCTTTGAGCACTGTCCATAAAGTCTTAGTTATACCTCTCTTCAAGATGTGGAGCTTAATTCCCCTCCCCCTTGAGTGTGGGCTGGACTTAGTGACTTATTTCCAAAGAACAGAATATGGTGGATGTGATGGTATGTGACTTCTGAGTTTAGGTCATAGAAGGCATTGTAGCTTTCTTCTTGCTTTTTTTCTTGGATCGCTTGCTCTGGAGGCAGCCAGCTGCCATGTTGTAAGGATACTTGAGCAATTTCACATGGTGAGGAACTGAGGCCTCCTGCCAACTGGTGTGTAAATGACCTATCTTGGAAGCAGATCGTCAGCGCCAGTTAAGGCTTCAGATGGCTGCAGCCCTGGCCAATATCTTGACTACAACCTCATCAGAGATACTGAGCCAGAACCGCCCAACTAAGCTACTCCTGAATTCCTAATCCATAGAAACTATGAGATAATAAATGTTTATTGTTTTAAATTGCCAAGTTTTAGGGTAATTTGTTATACAGCAATCTATAACTAATACAATATAAATTCATAATTTTCACTTACCTTGTAGTATCGTAAAGTTCTTGATAAGCTGACCATGCTTTGAGTCCACCAGCTTCATTTCTTCCATAATCACTGATAAGTTGGCTACTTCAGTGTCTAACCTCGACCTCATCATATCTTGTTGCATCCTGAGAGAAACAGAATCCAAGCGGATGTTGGCCAGTGTATTATTCAAGGAGGTCAGATCGTCCGTGTGTTTGGTCAGCGTATCCGTGCAAGTGGTCCTGACTTCATTAAGATTGCTGGTCAGTGTCCGAAGGTGGTGAGCTGTGTAACTGATGTTGCTGATGATGTTCACAATATCCGTCTCAAAGAGCTGGAAGCGTTCTTCCAGCTGGCTGAACTTGATGGCCATTCTGTTCTCCGCATCCCTGTGTACATCCTGCAGGTCTTTCAGGTTCTGCTCGTTGGCTTGTGAGGCCGTGGTGATGTTGTCCATCTGACCTGTGAATGAGCTGAGCTGGCTGTTCATATCCTCCAGGGTGTCGTTGTTGGCTTTGGCCAAGGCAGAGTTATTGGCAGCCAACGTCTGCAGGCTCTGCACTTTCTCCTTCAGCCAATCAGTGTCCTTCTTGGCTTGAAGGAAAACCTGCTGTAGATTTTGGAAGTCGTTCTTGATTCGCTGGATGGCCTGGCTCGTGTCATCCACAGACCGCTGCAGGTTAGTGATGAGGTTCCTCTGCTGCACCTGGGTCAGGTTCAGGTTGTTGAGGTTCATAATGACCACGTTGTGAGAATACATTTGGCTCTGCAGATTGCCCTGCAGCACGCTGGTATCTTGTTGCAGATTTGTGACGTAGCCATTGTACGCCTGCAGGGTTTTGTTCACAGTGGTGATGAGGAAAGTGTTATTCTCCAGAGTTTCTTTCAGTTGACTCTGCCTGTCCACCAGTACATCCCCACTCGCCTGCAACTTCTCCAGCGTATCTTTGTTCCTGCTGGTCTTCTCTGTGATCTCACGAAGTTGTTGTCGAAGATCCAGAATGTCTGATCGGAAGGTGGAGAGCTCTGAGTTGGTGCTTATAGCTTTCTTCCCAGTTTGGTCCCCTGGAATAAGGCATGTTTGTTACTTAGATTGGTGGTATGGACAAGTGTTCAGGTGAGGTCAAAGGTCCCAACGAGACTTAACTGGTATGCACTGTATTTCAGATATAAAATTTGTGGGATATGCAGACTGCTCTGCATTAGTAAAGTCCACATATCTATTAAAACTGGGTCCTGGGGAATTGGAAAGGATGCTGAGAATTAGGACCAACTAACTAGGGTCAATACTTTTCTTAAAGAAGGAGAATTTACCTGATTCTAGAGCACTGGGCAGGGTGTCAAAAAGGAAATAACCTACTGTTGATTAAATTCACCAAAATTTCTTTTCAAAAAATGAAAACAAAAATCAAAGGATAGAATAGGCTGGAATCTTTCATTTTTAAAATTAATCTCTACAATTCTTCTATGCAGTTTAAAATAATTCAAATAGGAATTTACTGAGCATTTTATAAAAGAGCTTTTAATAAAGAGTGTTTGCGGTTCTTTCTAATCAGGATAGGTCTTCAGATTTTATTTGGCACATAACAGTGTTTTGGGTGGGGAATTGAACTCCAAAATTGGTCCTTAACTTTAAAATTTAAAAATCTTCTAATTAAATCATGAAGAAAGATTCAATATACAATACAAAAGTTTATGTCCTTCTGAGTGAATATGGATTTACAGCAACATCATTCCAAAAAGCTGTGGTCATTTATACAAAGCAGAGTCAGAGGATTCAACTTTACGGCTACTCTCATTGCAGATTACCTAATTTTTTCAGGTCGCTTTCCACTGCTGTGAGCTTGTCGTCATAGGTTTGGCGAGATGTCTCCATGCCACCTGTGACATTGTCCATTTTCTCTACAACTGAGATGTGGAAATCAATGCATTAATAAACATACCTGCTCAAATTTTATTTTTCAGTTTGAACAAGAGATTCTTTCGTTAGAGAATAAAGGAAATAGACTGAAACAGAGTATGAATGAAATCAAATATGAGGAAAAAGCCATTCTTTTAGAAAAATAAATAACCTACTTGTCATAAAACCCAGTGGTAGTTTACTTGTAAATTAGAGAATTGTATGTTTTTAACTGTTCTCATGATTCGGTATTGCCTTTTAGAAACTGTTTGGCACTCATTTGTAAATTTTTATCTACTATGAAAGTCCTCAATCTGTATCATTTCCTATATTAATTTCCACAGATGGAAGCATAACACTGTGATCACTTACAAAATTTCATCACTCATCAGATTCCCTACCATTCCTGGCAGGTAGGACTCACTCACCTAGAAGGAGATTCCATGACAAATAACGCCTACCTCGAGTCTGTACACAGAGTCTCCGTAGAAGGGGTGCAAAGTCAAGAGTGTCTGCCCCTCTCTATCATGAGTTCCACCACTGAGGCCTGGAAATCTGCTTCTCCTTAGGGACAAGGGAACCTGTAGTTTATCAGTTCCCAGGAAGATGCCTCAGTGGGTTTCCAAACAATGATTTACCAAGAAGGCTTTTTTAAAAAAAATCATTTTCTTGATTATACATGAGAGGGAAAGTTAGTGATGTGGTATTAAATAAAAGCTTCTGTTCTTATTCGTTCTCAGAAGACAATAATTCTCTACGGTTGTGAGTTCAAGTTTGTTTTTCTAAAATGTCTAATAAGAGTGTATTTCTCCTGTGGGATCCAACCTCTAGCAGCTTGGGATTAGGTCTGACTGTCCTTCTTGGTATCAACAGCTTTTTTTTAAATAGTGGCTTTTTTTAAGCATGACTATGCTTTGCCTATTGTGAGCCAGTGGATCCAATTTATTGGATTCATCTAGTGTTCCTCCTACGCATGACTGTGTGAGGAGATTCTCCTGGCTCCAGCAGCAAGGAGAAGTACATGCCCACAGGTCTGCAGGACCAGAGTGAACCAGCTCCTCCGCTCCCGCACCATCCCTAGAGACCGCCTCGGCTCTCCCTCGGCTTCTACACTCTGGCCTTTATGAGATGTGAGCGATGCACCAAATGCTCTTTCTCACCTGAGCCTTCTCAGATGTTCTCCTTCCCACCTAGAATGTTCCTCCCTGGCCTCTTCACCAAGCTAAGCCCTACTTGCTGTTCAAGACCCAGCTCGTCACTTCCTGTGGGACACCTGTGCCTAAATGCGTCTTACCGAGCTCTCTCGGCAAGGAGTCCCCTCCCTATTGTGGGACTTCTTCACTGTGTTGTCGTGGCTTGGTGACTAGAAGATCTCTTAAGGCAGGGAAATTTGCCTTGAGTTTTATCTCCAGCTCTTGGCTCAGTGTGT
Source organism: Equus quagga (assembly GCF_021613505.1). Classification (NCBI taxonomy): domain Eukaryota; kingdom Metazoa; phylum Chordata; class Mammalia; order Perissodactyla; family Equidae; genus Equus; species Equus quagga. Next base: position 53,102,364 of record NC_060275.1, on the reverse strand, counting down.
GGCATTTAGTAGCTGTTCAACACATACTTATTATGCCATTTATTTAAATAAATGAGAACCTGCCTGCTGGCTGCCGAGGCCTGTGAAAAATTGGCCGAGCCAGAGGTCACGCAAACACACACACAAACCCACCAGCCCAGGGAAGGCTCGGCACCCGCAGCAAGTGTGACATTGAGCTGAATAATTATTGTTTTTAAAAAAATGACTCTGTAGCCACAGAGGTATAGTTACAGTAATCCGCACCTCAGGGTTGTTTGATAGGTACTCCTAAATCCTTGGGAACTCTGAAGAACAAGATGTTTCAGCTGCATTTCAGCAAAGCTACACTTTTAAAAAATAAAACACAGAATGTTTACAAGTTTAGGTTTGGTTTTGATTCTCAAATCAAAACACATGCCTCAGTCTGTCCTCAAACCACACGCAGTCCTCCCTTTTTCCTGGAAGCCAAAGAAACCTCTCACTATGCTGACAACCAGTCATTTTCTACCCTCTCTGATTTTTCTTCCATGTGTGTTTGAGAAAGAACAGAACTGTCGTCGATGGATAATTCAAGTTTGCACAGAGTAAAAGGAACAAATACATTCACTTTTTTTTTTTTTTTTTTCCTTTTAAAGATTTTTATTTTTCCCTTTTTCTCCCCAAAGCCCCCCGGTACATAGTTGTGTATTCTTCGTTGTGGGTTCTTATAGTTGTGGCATGTGTGACGCTGCCTCAGCGTGGTCTGATGAGCAGTGCCATGTCCGCGCCCAGGATTCGAACTAACGAAACACTGGGCCGCCTGCAGCGGAGCGCGCGAACTTAACCACTCGGCCACGGGGCCAGCCCCCAAATACATTCACTTTTAAAAAAAAACCTGTTAGGTTTCTCTTCGGTGCAGCAAGGAAACTATTTGCCTTGCCCACAAGTGCTAATGAACTAGTTACATGCACTGGGGCATGTGTGTCTGTGTTTAAAAAAAGGATCTTAGGGTGTCTGCCTCATGGCATAGCAGTTAAGTTGATGCACTCCGCTTCTGTGGCTCAGGGTTCAGTGGTTCGGACCCCAGGTGCAGACCTAGCACTGCTTCTCAAGCCATGCTGCGGCAGGTGTCCCACATATAAAGTAGAAGATGGGCACAGATGTTAGCTCAGGGCCAGTCTTCCTCTGCAAGAAAAGGAGGATTGGTGGTGGACGTTAGCTCAGGGCCAATCTTCCTCAAAACAAAACAGGATCTTGGTATAAAGCTGCAAACATTAGGGTTGAAAAGCTGGCAGCTTCTCACTGCATAAAAATACTAGACTGACAGAGATCCAGAACCAATACCTGCTGTCACAGCACACAGCATTTTCGTTGGTTTTTACTCTTATCAACACAAATTCTCAATCAGGAAAACACGGGCAGAGCTGTCCTCTCTCTCCTGAGAAACTCCCAGTCTCTAGATGTCGACTCAGTTTGTAGATGATTCTCACATGAGGAAAATGGACATGAGACACACAGGGTTACTAGCTGTCTGCTTCTTCAGGGGCTCCCCTTTATTGGAAACTGTTTCTTGACAGAGTTTTTCTTCAGAATATCAGTACTTCAGGTTACACCTGAAGATGTGTCCCTCTTCAAGTTCCCAAAGCCAACTCTCTGGGATAATCTGACAAGAACATCTCTTCTGTAAAAGCACTTTGGTATCATCCCTTAGCCTGGGCCACTAACCTCCTCCTCCCTTGTCTTGATCCCGCCCATCCTCTAAGGTCCACTCCAGCCCTCCCCCGACACTGTGCTAAGCCTTCCCTGATGGTTTGATTCCACACCACACCAACTGAGCCTTTATCTGAATAGCAATAGGAACAGCCTCTATTTATTGAGCGCCTACTCTTTGCAAGGTGCACTGCACCACACTGCAGTTAAACCTTACAACTCTTTAACAGATGAAGAAATTGAGGCTCAGAGATGTTCAGTAACTTGTCCAGAGTTGCAGAGTTTGGAAATAACTAAGTGGGATAGCAGGCCAGGAGCTCTAACTCCAAATCCATGCTTTCTCTGTAATTCCACATTGCCTTTCACTTAGCATTCCTTTTTCCTAAATCTAGTTGCCTCCAATAAAAATCCCTTGAAGTGAAGGATTGTGTCTTCTTTATCTTCTCTTTACAGGCATCATCCTCAGATGTTTACTAAGCATCTGCTACGTATATGGCACAGTGCTAGATACTGAGGACACAAGAGACACAGTTCACAGGCCCAGGCCTTGAAGACAGGGAACAAGAGCAGAGCACTGAGTTCCTATCCAGTGCTCACGAGTGTCTGTACCAGACTGATCATGGTCCTGAGGGGGGAACACAACCCCCCTGGTACCTGAGACTCCCCAGTAACACCCGTGATACTCCCAGGGAACGCAGTAAAGACCTCTCTACCTTGAACACTATTTCAGGTTTCATTACAGAAATGTGGAAGATCTGGTTATAGAATGTTACCCTGGATTCTAACAAGAGCTACACGGTGTGATCTGATGCACATCGGAAAACTTTCTCATCCAGTTGGAATCACTACTTTGGCCTCAAGGTAGACATTCTATGAGTAGGAATGTTGAGTCAGAGATTCTCACTGAGAAAGATTCAGATTTCTGCCTTTCTTCTTTGTTCTAACTACCTTAAGATAGATGCCTGCTGGGCAGGACAACTGGGTGGAATTTTCCTCTTCAGGGAATGTTCTGGAGGAAACATGATCCATTGAACTTAGGAGACGGCTTCTACCATGGAAGCTCTGTTGATGGATGATGAAAAATCCGGGGCGAGGGCTGGCCCGGTGGCATAGTGGTTAAGTCCCCACGCTCCGCTTTGGCGGCCGGTGTTCGCTGGTTCGGATCCCAGGCACAGACATGCGCACCACTTATCAAGCCATGCTGTGGCAGGTGTCCCACACATAGAGGAAGATGGGCACAGATGTTAGCTCAGGGCTAAACTTCCTCAGCAAAACAGAGGAGGATTAGTGGTGGATGTTAGCTCAGAGCAAATCTTCCTCAAAAAAAAAAAAAAGGCCCAGTGCAAAGGATGCATCACGCTGTAACCATCCAGGAACGTGCTTTCTGTAAAGTGGCTGACGTGCCTCCCAGTCACAGCCACTGTACAGACCTGTCTGGGTGACTCAGCAGTTCTCTGACTTGTTCAGCAAATTCTCTAGAGGGAACTTAAGTTTCATCCTAGCTTGTAGCTGTGTGAGTGACATAAAAGGAGAAGAAAAGGACAGTTTTGAGGAAAACAGTATGGAGTTGCCTTTGCTAACTCTGATAAATAAAGGAGTTTTTATTTTATTTCCCTTCAACTTCTCCTTCGGAGAAACATCGTTTCACTAAATAGTCCTTTTTTTCTTTCTTCCTTTTTTTTAATGGAGAGCTTCTCTAGACTGCAAAGGGAGACGTGTGAAGGGAGACTGGGTCTTGTCTTTCTGCCTCTTACAATGTTGGGTCACGAGAATCTCCTCAGCAAGAAAGAGGAATCATGTACAAGCAAGGAGAAAACACATCTGGAAAACAGCAACATTTCAGTTCACTGGGGCTGTGTTTGGAAACCAAAACTGCATGTTGTATTATCTTATTTTTGTCAGCAGAGGCCTGAGGGATGGGGGCCTTGAAGGGGGGAAAAGAGGGGCGAGAACGCCATTCGCCTGTATTTGTCTTGCTCCCTCAATCTCTTCTCCCCTCCTCCTGCTCAGTTACACCCACAGGGCGGGCCCAGCGGATCCTCAGGATGTTAGGTGTCCAGGTAGGGCTTTGAGGTGTGGCGATTGCGACGGGTCCCCGGGCCTCGATTTGACTGCCTTTCTAGAAGTCAGTCCTAATCTACAACTCATGCATCCATCCATCCATCCTCTCATCAAATTATGCAGTAAACTTTATTGGTACATATTAAGCACCATGAGGCTTGGGGCTAGCGGGAGATAGAACAAATGAATGATGGTCTCTTGCCTTCATGGAACTTAAAATTTGGGTGGTGAGACAGACAAGCCCACTGGCCATAATGAAACAGTGTGACAGAGGCTAAGAGTAAGCAAAGGTGCTAGGGAATAAATGGGGGGCCCCTAACTCGGCCTTCAGGGGCTTCTTGCAGGACACGTGTCTAAGTGAGCTATGAGGGGAAAGGAGGAGTCATTCAGGTAGCGAGCAGCGAAGAGGTGTTCCAGGCAAAGGGACCAGCACATGTAAAACATGTCAGAGCCGAGAAGGGCTTTCCATTGTCATAAAAATGGAGGAAATATCTGTACTTTAAAAACAATGAGCAAACAAACAAAACCCTCTCCTTTGGATCTTTCTGTATAATTCTGAAGGCATAAAGATCCTAGACCTTATTTCCTTCCAGAGGTAAAAATTACAAAATACCACACGGTGATACGCTCATCAAACCTTTCTCACCTCCCTTCCAGTAGTCAATGTTTACTTTCCTGTTATCACACAGTACTGAGCCAAAAGTTACTTATTAAATGGCTGTTGTGGGGCCGGCCCATAGCCAAGTGGTTAAGTTTGCAAGCTCTGCTTCGGCAGGCCAGGGTTTCACCAGTTCGCATCCTGGGTGTGGACATGGCACCACTCATCAGGCCATGCTGAGGCAGTGTCCCACATAGCACAACCAGAAGGACCTACAACTAGAATATACAACTATGTACTGGGGGGCTTTGGGGAGAAGAAGAAGAAGAAAAAAAAAAGATTGGCAACAGTTGTTAGCTTAGGTGCCAATGTTTAAAAATAAACAAATAAATAAATGGCTGTTTGATTCCAAGCTTCTCCATTATCTGGGTTCAGTAGGAAAAGTCCTGGAGAAGTGAATAATGACCTGAATAACCCAGGAAAGGAGGAGAGCCAGTCTGAATTACCTGGGACATAAAATGCCCTCCTTTTTCCCACTAGGTTTCACTCCCACCCTCTGTCCAACCGTCGCCGTGACTTAATAACCTTTCTTAACCCTTACTCTCTTAATCCTAGGTCAGGTTAACTCATCACAAATGGATGAAATGACCTGGTAATTTTCCAAATTTCCACTGCCAAAATTCATCAGTCAACACACTCCAGGATGCACATAACTTTGCATGGATGTGGCCTTAGAGATGGGACTTGACAAGCCTTGACTATATTGAGTATTTTTAACATGTTTTGTCATTTTAATGGCTAGAGATGTATAAATGCAGTTATGAAGAAGTGAGAAACAGAGAGAGAACGCTACTTACGTCCTGGGACCAAGTATAGGACCGGTGGCTGACTTACATCATCTTTGCTCAGCCCAATCACTTTTAAAAGTGGCATTATTATTGCCCTTTTATAGATAAGAAATCAGAAACTCTAAGAGGTTATGATTCATACCCAGGTTACATAGCCATGCACAGGACTTAGCATGATGCCTGACATACCAGCTAGCACTTAATAAAGTACACAGTTGTATTACAAGTGGTGGAATCAAGAATGGAACTTGGGGACGGGTCCAGTGGTGTAGTGGTTAGGTTTGTGTGCTCTGCTTCGGCAGCCCGACATTCACCAGTTCAGATCCTGGGCGTGGACCTACACACTGCTCATCAAGCCACACTGTGGTGGGGTCCCACATACAAAATAGAGGAAGACTGGCACAGCTGTTAGCTCAGTGACAATCTTCCTCATCACAAAGAAAAACACAAAGAAAAAGAACTGAACTTGGACCATCTGGCTCCAAAGCCCATTCTCACTCCATTACACTGTATCTCAGGAAACTACTAAACAGTGGAAGAGAGGTGGGAGGAGTTAGTAGATGGAGGGGATTCACTTTGACTCTTTCTCTTCCAGGTCAAGTCGATGGGCTAGAACAGAGACTGGAATGTGTGGGAATTCTCCTCTGTTAATCTGTCAGTTCTGAGGGAAGGCAGCTGAGACGGCTGCTGAGTGAAGGATTTGAAGATCAGCAGACCCACGTCTGCCTCTTGCTGAAACCAGACGACGTGTCTGTCTCACGTGTCTTTGATGGGGAGGCTTCCACGGCTGTTTTCTATAAGAGGGTTTATGTAGTTCATGATTCTGAATCATGACACCTTCTACCTGTGGTGTCTGGAATGGCTGTAGGGGGTGGGGAGAATTCACTTTGTCTGCAAGTCTGGAGGATTCAGGCAAAAATCCTCCACTGACCTTAAACCAGACACATTGAAAGAATGCCTAACGTCCCATAAAGTATAGTTGAGGTGGCGGTGCTGTCTCTGTGTTTAACTTCCACAGGGCAGTATTTTCATGGAGCTATATAAACAACAGTGACCACAGTAAATGTGCTGAAGAGAAAAGGGGAATTAATTGGCCAGTCCCTTGGTGAAGTAAGTCATATCCCTGGAGATCTTGTGTTTGGCTTTTCCTCTGTCAATACAGCTTTCCTGTGTGCTGACTCCAGGGTTCCCAGAGAGCCTCTTAGAGATAAGAGGAAAACAGATTGAGGAAAAGGGAGCAGCAGGAAATAGGTAGGAAAAAGCAACAAAGAGGAAAAATCTTCATAACACATAGAGGACCATTATTATTGTTGAAATGAGTCAAAGGTATTGCTTTTTTCCCCCTTTCAGTTCCTACAGCTACAAGAAGCTCAAGACACGAAGATGGAACTTAGGATATTGCTTAGTTTTGCCTCTGAGTTGTATTAATGAAAATACTTGATACTTACAAACGGGTTTTTTTTAAATGATTAAATTAATAAAGGGAAACTTACTATTTGGAAGGAAAAAGGAAAGAGTACTTACCTTTGTATCCCAAAATGGCTACTGTGATTGTTAGCAAGGCACACAAAATGTATAATAAAATGATAGAAAACTTCAGTGCCCAGTTATTTTTACATTTGGTACATTGCGTTCCTTCCTGAATATCTGTAAGAGAAGTCAAATTTTAATAATAGTAACCAAAAAGCATTCTTGAAAAGTATCTTTTTGCATTTTGGTTCAAATACTATGACTAAGAATAATTTTTACATATACCTTACTATAGGATGAGTGGTATTTTAAAATTAAACATACCACTTTAGCAACACAAGCACTTTAAATATTGCCATTATGTTGCTGTAATTTAATATGTTGTATTTAATATGACTTGAAAATAGCACATAACTTTGTCTCACAGAATAGTTTCAAATCAAATTTCATTATGATAATTACAATTATAATTTCTATAAAAATCTCTACATGACAGAAGATTTAAAACACTCAAATCTACTTGTTTCAACCATTACTGGACCTGTAGCAATTCCAATACAACCAGCCAAAAAAAATCGTGACTTGTCCCTTGATGTTTGTTTCAGTGGTATGCTCCAGCGAATTCCCACTGGCTTGCAAGAGTCAATTGTTAAAATTGTAGCAATTTGGGGAGCTGGTTGTTAAACTGTTGGTAGCTTGAAATCAGCCCTGGAGGGGGTATTTACACCACAGAAACTGGCAAACACTACAGATTATGATCCCCCTGACCCCCTAGAAGTGGTTTCCCAGCATGCCACTGGCTTAAATGTACTATAATCTACAGCAGAAAATATAGGTAATTTTATGATTAAAATGCTCCTATATATCCATTTTTGTACGTTACATGGATACAGAAAACAGACACTGACCCTTATTTATCACAGTGATTTGAATAACAACTATGGAACAACTAGAAAAACTAGACAGTTTAGATAAGAGGAGGTCAATTTTTACTGCTCACAGTTCAACTTTTTGAAAGACATTCTAGTCTAAGTGGTAAACCACCATCACTTCTGTAAGTGACTCCGGAAACTAACCCATAAAAAGGAAACTTTCCATTGGATCGATTAGAAACACAGAAGACAAGACTGTGGACATTTTAATGTGAAAATCACATGGTAAGGAGTATTGGGAGATTCCTTATTTTCCCATGTGTTTCTTACAAATAGCATCCCCCAGGAGCAAAGGCATATAAAGGCCTCATCTCCTATAATTGCGCTCAATAACTTTTGATGGGTAAGTCGTGAGGATTAAGCCACAGCCAAAGTTTCTCTCTTCTGGTTTGTAATTTTACACATAGTGCCCTTTTTCAGTGAAAAGAGTTCTTCAGCTGTGTTTAATGCAAAATGATGAGAGAAACAATGACTCAAAGTTAACTTTCAGGGTTTAACCAGTCCCTCTGGTGTTCTGGGCTACAGACCAAAGGAGAGGAGGTCCAATCTGCTTGTTTCATGATTCAGAGCAGTGATTCTCAAACTCTGGGGCACTCACTTGAAAGGCTCATTAAAACACAGCGTCTCTAATTCAGGAAGTCTGAGAAGGTGCCTGAGAATGTGGATTTCTAACAGGCTCCCAGGGGCTGCTGATGCTGCTAGTCTGCGCACCATGCTGTAAAATGCTGCTCCTCAAACCCTAAAGAGCTCACAAATCACATTCTTGAAATGCAGATTCCAGTTCAGTAGGTCTGAGGTAGGAGCTAAGATTCTGCATTTCTGACAAGGTCCAGAAGATGCTTTGTCAGAGAAACACATTTTGAGGAGCTAAGGTTTAGTTTAGCAGATGGGCATGCTGGATCAACCTTTGGTTAGGCAATCCTTGAAGATGAAGCTGTAAAGTCAGATCCATTGATCAAACAGACCTAGAGTAAATCAGTTTCTTTGCATCACAGTTTTCCCACTCCTTTTCCTTTCCATCCTTTTTCTTTAATTGCCACCTAGATGTCTCAGCACTACCTCTCATGTCCCAAATGGACGTTGGTACTAGCCCTGCCAAACCAGATCTCCAATTTCCATCCAAGTTTCTTATTTCCATTCAACCTCAATACTACTACCATGCCAATGGTTAAACTCAAAGACTTCTCCTAAAGTCTTCTCTTGTACTCATTCTCTAATTCAATCAGTCACCAGCCCTGCTAATCTTCCTGTAGGATATTTTTATCATGATCATCTCATCTACAGTTCACTGATGTTCATTTACTGCCCACCCTGTACCAGATTCTGAACTAGGTACTTTATACATGGCATCTTTAATCCATAAAATAACCCCTTAAAGAGACAAGGTAGTGACAGCTGAAACGGCACCCCTTATACACCACAGCTAGGATTCAAACCTGGGTCTGCCTCCAAATGCCATGATCTCTCCACTACGCCATGGTGCCTCTCTCTGGTCATTCTTTCCTCTGCATTTCCACTGCCACAATCCTAGTGAGAGATCTTTTAATCTCAGTGGAAACTTCCTCTTCCATTCCCACTGGAATCCATCCTCACCCTGTACTAAGATACTGCTATCCTCATGACATGCCAAAAAGAAAAAAAATGCAAAAACACCTTAATGGCTCACCATTAGCTAAAGGATGAACATACAGTCACACACATACACCTCGCATGTGCACACTCTTACGCTCTCTATAATCTGGCAGTTTAAAATGAAACAAAGACCCCTCACATCTAGTTAAAATGAAAATATTTTTTGTAATTGGGAGAGGAAGAAGCATGGGTAGACCCACGAACATGCCACATTTCATGTTCAGAAACAATAAACTTGCTTTAGTGGCAAGTGTCAAACACAAGAGGAGGATAGACACAAGGATGCTGGAGGGGCCTCCCACAGAAAGACTGGATGACACTTTTATGGTTGATGGGGGGGTGTCATTCCTTTTAGATTTTAGGACCGCAGTGGATGAGCTTTTTACACCTCTCCAGGGCTGCTTCTCACATTCCCTGAGAAGAGCCCCAGGAGATTTGGTCAGAGGGGAGATCGTGGTAGATAATAGAATCTGGGGCCAGAAGGTTGCTTAGAGGTCATCTGGTCAAGCATCATTGTGTTATTGATGGGGAAAGTGAGGCCGGCAAATTAAAGCAGAAACAGAAGCCACGCGTCCTGACTCCACATGTAGGGGTCTGTCCCTCCCATCCTGGCCATGTGCAAGCACTGTGTTTGCCATGCAGATCTGCTCCAAGATAGTTGTCACTAGTTCACATTCTGAAGAACAGGGTCACTTCCTCATGAGGTGCATTTCTCATTACTGACTGTATCAGCATTTAATCAATATCAGATGGCACCACCTGGCCTCCCTTTCCACTTGACACACTTTCTGTCTTGTTTCCCCAACTCCCCCCAAGACTTATTTTTAATAAGAGTTCTGTTTTATCTTTCCTTTTCTGCCCTCCGCTGGGAGGACATCTGGCCAAACACACGGGTGCCTATTACAAAGAGACCCTGCTGCTGGCTCATGTAGCTGGGGGACCCCCTCCTCCTTGAACTTAGATGGTCACAAAAAACATTCACGAGAGATATCCCCCTGTTACCAGCCTTTGTAGTGTTTGTTTTCTTAGCATTGCTTTCCAGAGACTGGGGACTTTGTTCCCACTGGAGGGGGTGGGGAGGAAGGGCAAGGGAATGGACCTGCAGAGTGCTACGGGTAAGAGAGTCAGGTTCAGGAAGTGAAGCAGTTTTGCCCCTAACCACCAAGAGATCTAGCTCATCAAAAAACCTGGCCCAAACAGCACATTTGTAATTCAGCAGGCTACAGACAGAATATGCTGGAAGGTTCCATGCTTTTTCATTGGTTATCCCTGGTGAACTGTCTCCCACTGAACTTGATTCTTGGCTCACGTTTGGAATGTATCTTCCAGTGTCCAAGTCTTTATAATACAAAAAAAGTTTGGGGGCCAAGTGAAGCCTGAATCACCCTGGTTAACTCCTTGAGTATCCTCCCGAAGTCCAGAATGGGCTAACAATTTGGTCCCAGTGCCCAAACCCAAAGTTCCTGGTGTTTCCCTATTTCCAACAACACATGTTTAAAGTAAGAAGGGTGGGGGCCAGTGGGGCCACCGATCAGGGGCAGTTAGCTGGGTGGAGAGAATAATTTAAACACTGCAGGGAGGCCAATGCAGAGGGCCAGAAGAGTTCACCAGCAGAGAGAATTCCTTTCTGCTGTGGTTCTCCATAAAGAGCCCTCCTAAGTGCTGTGGTCCAGCCTCCAACCCAGTGAGTTTTTCCAGTCTTCTTGGAGAACAAAAGAGTCTCCCTCACTGTCATATTTTTCTGCCATGTATATCACCAAAGGAGGGCTTGTCTGTTAAAATGGATAGATGTTGATCAATGCCCTTCCTCCTTAAGTGAAGGCAGCACTGTGGGCGGGTGTGGGGCACTCCTGGTCCATCTAATTATCACAAGTGTCTAGAGCCTGGTGGTGTTGCCATAAAGGCTCATGTTACCAAAGAGAAGCTTCAAAAAGCGGGTGGGTTGCAAAATCCAGAAAACCACAGGGTTTGATGTGAGATTTGCACTGGCCTTTTCATGTGGTTTTTTCATAGTTATTAATCTACTGCCTGGTGGCATATATTCCCATAAGCCCAGGAGAATGATTTGGCTCTAACAGTAAAACTGATGATTCCAATCAATTCCTACAATTAAAATGCCCTCAAAAGCAACAAAACAGCAAGAGCTCACATCTTGGTTAGCTATTTGCATGCTATACAGTATCACTAGGGCAAAAGTTAAATACATAAAACACTTTATCCTGCAAATAACTAGCTTTTCCTTATTATAAAGGCCATTTACTAAACGATGGGATATGGATTTACTTAGTGAAGAAATTCTTACTAGTGAGTAATCTAGTTCTCCAAATGCAAATCGCAGTCCTACATACCTTATTACACCAAGTTTCCTAAACAATGTGGAAAATCATGAAAACGGAAGCAGGACGAGAATTGGAAATGAAATCACTTTCTGTGCAAAGTAAATGAAGCCTTACAGCATCTCTGTATTCACAAAGATGTAGTCAAACCAGAAGAATTATTTAGAAGAGAGTTTTGTGAGTCTGAAATTTTCAGCATTCATTCTGAGCTTATATTAATATTCTGCACCCTTACCAAGGGTACAGTTTTTTCCATTAAAAAGTTTTCATGTATATATACATAAAAAGGCAGTCCATTCTGGTTTGGTTTTAATGTTTAAAAAAAGGAGTATGTATTACTTATTTAACATTTATAATTTATACTTTCCATTAAAAAGGAATTGTAGGCAAAAGCCAGATGTAATGATGCTACTCAGAATATACAGTGTCTGCCAGACTATAGAGTGTCTTGAAAGAATGCCATTATTTTCCCTTTGTGGTTTTTATAATAAGACATCCTTTATTGTATGAACTGTACACAAATGCTTTCAATTCCGAGGAGAGGAATCCTTGCTCACTGGGGAGCTCAACCATCACATCTCTTACATTTGTCTCTCCTGGCTGGCCCCTTCCTCTTGGCCCCCTTCCTATTCATTTTAGTCTATGGGCAGAGAGAGAACTGTCAACAATCCTGATGATACATTTCAGCAACCCTGACTAGTTCATTATCTGGCACTACCAAACAATGTCCCTCAGTGATTAGGCACTGAATCTTTTAATTAAAAGGACTCATGAAAATTCAGCCCCAGCTCGGGCCATCAGAATCTGTTGCATAATTGAGCTGGACGCTTACACTGCACAGGTATTTGGAGGAAGGCCACTAGACATTTGCCTGGTGGTGAAGTTTGCTATTGCTGTGAAAACACAGAGGAATTGTTGAGGACTGCTGCCATTACTGAGGATCTGATATGTGCCAGGCAGCCCCTCCTGGTTACTTACAATCCCTTTAAGAATCTCACACAGTAGGAATTCTGACCCTAATTTTACAGATTTTAGGAAAGTGGGGGTCAAAGAGGTTAAGTATCCAAGCCAGTGAGTGGCTGAGCTGGGAGCTGGACCCCGATTATCACACAAGCTTATTGACTTCCAGAAATCGATGCCTAACCAGATAAACTACAGCAAGCTGACAAGTTAGACTTGTAGAAACGTTCTGTCAAAAAAAGAGGTGCACAAACTTCCTTTCAAGTGCTGACAGATAAGCCTTTCTCAGAAATGAGCAGTAAAATTTAGTCTCCAGTAAGTTAACGATTATAGGCCTGAGGCTTCTACAGGCTGTAATTTCTCTCCTACCATTTTGTTGTGACACACTTGAGCAGCAAATTAATTCCACCCTAAATAAATGCTCATTATCTCTGTGAGAGGTCAGGCCTGGTGTGGAGGTTTGGCTGGTAAGGTCTGTTAGCTCCTCAGGGGAATCACCCCCAATGGTAATGAAACTTTGGGAACAGGGTGGGCCGGGAAGAGAAGGTATCTTTATAACTTCAAGGTAACTATGAGACACGCAGGGGCGTCGCTCAGTTTAAGCTTGAAACTAAAACAAGTTGGTTGCCCCTATTGACTTTTCTCCTGAAGTTCTAGTACACTGAAATAGGAGCCGCAAAAGCCAGTCTCCAATGGCTCATTCATCTATAGACCCAAACAACTGGTGCTGGTTCCAGCCTGCAGTACTGGGTGGGATAAGGTAGTGGAAAGGAGGAGGTGAAAGAAGGATTTATTAGATGGTGATAAAACATTAATTAAGCTCTAGCCTCTTAACCTCTCCCCCCTTAAAAAAAACCTGCCTAAAGTATACTGGAAAAAACAATTTCTTTTACAAATAACAGCTTGAACCCATGGTTCAGAAATCCACAGTAATTTTCCACTGCTATGGTAACAGCTCCAGGTGCTCAAAGTAGATTCTAAGATGCTCACCAGCCAGCATCCTCTGACCATGCAGGTTCTCAGAGCCTCAGGGCCAGGAGCAGCATCAGCTGTCATCACAGCCAACATCTCTCTTACCAATGAGGAAACTGTAGCCCAGTGAACTGCACTGCCTGCCCGCTCACACACGGGCCAACCCTGGCTTTAGGACTCAGGTTTCGGGATTCTCCACCAGAGTTCTTTAGGCCAAAACACAGCCCACTTCACCACACTGCTTTCTTGCTGCATCTCAGTCATTAATTCAAAAAATAAATATGGAGCACCCACTACGTACCAGGCACTGGGTGTAATCGGGAACGAAACAGACAACAGTCTCTGCCTTATCAAACTTACAATCCAGGGGCAGAATATTTTAACATGTTAGCAGGTGCTAAATGCTCCGGAGAAGGATAAAGCCAGGAATGAGCGAAGGGCATGTGGGAGAAGAGGTTGACGGCGGTTGTAAATTGGTGGTCAGAGAAGGCCTGGCAGATTCACATTTGAGCAAAAGCTTGAAGGAATGTGGGAAAGAGCACCAGGGTACCTGGCTGGGCGCTCACGGCAGCACCCCAACCTCTGCCATTCCCTCTCCCTGCAACACCTGTCCTCTCCCTTTAAAACCTGACTCACAAACCTCCTTCTCAATGAAGCCTGTTCTGCTCAGCCTCGCCCCAAGCCCAGCCAGGCCTGAATCCCTTTGGTACCCATGTGGTTCACATTGCATAAATCTAGGCTCATTTGTGTGCTTTTCAATTAATTTAAATGTCATCTTCATGGCTAACACCTCCTACAGGTATGAGAATTTAATTTTCTCCAGTATTTCTTTTGCATTTTTCTAAACAAACCAGCACCCTCGAGTACTCGGCTCGGCACACAGTTTAACAGCCACAGACTGGAGTGTGGATCCCGGCAGCGGAGGAAGCCTGCTGCCTCGCTCCTTCACTCCCTCACACAAACTGGAAGCTCTCAGGGGCCGGATTTCACAACCTTCTCTCCCTTCGTGTCTAGCTTTCTAGGTGACCAGTGACATGCTGATCTATGCCGCTGTCTTCCCGGCCAGGGTACAGATGTCCTGGGAGAGCCATTCAGCTCAGGGGCCTGTCAGTCAAAACACAGACACTCAGGAGAACACCTTCCCCCAAGCAACCAGGGACCCGCGGTCCGAAAGGAGGAGGTCTCTTCCCATGGCGGAGGTGGGAGGCAGTGGGGTTTTCCGCCTTCCTTCAGGGCCTGTCTCAGACTGAAACAAATCCCAAGGCCTAAAGCTGCACGGGAGCCTTTCTACAAGTCCCTCAGCACTCAGGAAACTAAATCTGACAGGGCCAAGAGGAAAAAAGTAAGCCCACAAGCCAGCACTTGCCTTGAGCGTGGTTGCCTTAAAAAGTGTCATTTGGGGGCAGCTAAGGAGCCAGTATAATGATGGTGGGGACCCTGCTGGGCTGAGCGGACAAGTCTCAGTTAATGACAGTGTACCTGTTGTTTACACTGGCGCAGTGTTGGGGCATGTGGGAATTACGCTGTGCAGCAGGTGCTGGCAAATGAGGCCTCAATCCATTCTCTCTCTCAAATACCTACTTGATTTTTTTAAACCCACAGAACTAGTGTTTTAAAGAAAAAAAAGGGAGTGGGGGCTTCAATGTAAATGAAAATATCAATCAGCCTGAGAGACATTCCTCATTCCTCCATGAATATGTGTTTTTTACTTTCTTTAAGTGAAGACTATAGTTGAGGACACTTCAATTAAGGGAAACTGAGCCAAGACAGTACTGTCGGTGTGTTAAAGGAATTCTCTATTCTGCCCTGAATGTAGCCTCAGTTCTGACGCTTAATGAGAAATGAGTCAATCGACTTGAAATGACCCAAATGAGAAAAAGTTGGCAAATAAATGATGAGGAAAGTGGGAGGGAGCTGTTGTATAGACTACTGGCCCATGGAGGCCGTGAGGGGAGTGTGGCCCCAGATTCAGTGAGGAGCATCCCATTCACAAGCTTGTTATTCATACTTCTTATCAAAACTGGACACAGGACAGAGAGAGGAAGAAATCTGCATGGGGCAGACAGCCACGGTTGCAGAGTTCAAAAGAATGAAACTGGAAAATAAAAATGGAAAATGACTACACAAAAAAGTCAGAAGGCATGCAATAAATTATAATTGAATGTAAAGTAAGTGGGAAAATGTACGTTTATTAAATTTTCCATGCCTTTATAAAGAGTTCATAAAGGACTGTGCTAAATTTAGAAAATTGTTTAAAATGGAGATAACTAGATAAAAAGATAAATAAGTACATACATTTGTATGGACACACACACAGAAAGTAACTTTCTTCAGACAGTGGAGATGTTTTTAAAAAAAAGGATTTCTAGGGGCCAGCCCAGTGGTGCAGTGGCTAAGTTTGCATGTTCTGCTTCGGTGGCCCAGGGTTCGCTGGTTCGGCTCCTGGGTGCGGGTCTACACACTGTTTGTCAAGCCATGCTGTGGCAGGCGTCCTACATATAAAGTAGAGGAAGATGGGAATGGATGTTAGCTCAGGGCCAGTCTTCCTTGGCAAGAAAAAAAAGGAGGATTGGTGGCAGATGTTAGCTCAGGGCTAATCTTCCTCAGAAAAAAAAAAAAAGGATTTCTAGGGCAAAATTCAAATCCACAATTTCCCACAGATTTCTCAGAGTGTGCTGGAGCCAGCTTACACTGACGGGTGAGAGCCAATTGGTTCTCTCTCTCATAACTCTCTGTTCATTGACTCCAGTTGGCAGCTCGAAATTGGTCATGCTGGGAGTATTTATACCTCAAAAATCAGCAAATGCTATAAATCAGGGCTTTTGCTTCCTCGAGAGCTGCTTGTTAAACACTTGCCAGCACACCACTCAACCTGGTACAACTGACCCATCACATTTAAACAAGTCAAACGACCGCTCTGTCCATGACGAGTAATCGCTTGGGAAGTTCAGGATCACTGGCGCAGCCAAGCCTGGACATGGTGGAGATTCTACTGAACCACTGTTCTTTCTCTCCCCCTTGAGGCTGCAGAGGTACCATATGCATTCTTATTAGAGATATTTGTGCACATTAGATGGCTCAAATTCGAAACTTTCATGGAAATTTAATAAATTTCAAATTCATAATCTCTGTGCAGTGAGATAAGCTTAGATTCCCAGTGAGGCTGACAATGCTTAGGGCTCAATTCTCACATCTCTGTTAACCTCACACCACAGATACAGGTTTGACTTAACTCTGACCAATCACCCTAAAAGTGAATTCCCTTCTCAGGTAGAGACAACATGCAGAAGGATAGGCCTGATTGGTCACTCTCCTGAAGCCACCAGGGCAAAGTTAAGAGATGGAGCCCAGGGGAATCGGCCCTGGGACAGGCAGTTGTGGAAGACACATTTGGACTCGGATAGAGGAATCACCCAGAGGAAGGGATTTCGAATGACTACCCTCAGTCTGGAAGGTATTCTCTTTGCCTCCTAAAATCATGCAGGAATTAAAACCCCATCAGCTAGGCAGAAAAAATCCAAGAGTCCAAATGAGCACGAAACTTCCGAACATTCATGAGATGTACAAATGCCTGTGACAGCAACAATCAGACTCACAGACGGAAACAGGAAAAAACATTAGAAACACACCAGCTGAGCTGCAAATAGTGGAGGCAGAATGCCTTTTGAACTTGACCTCATACAGCAGAGAATTGCAAAATTTGGTCAGGGCCACATCAGCTCTGGTCTATTATTCAATGTAGATCAGAGATGCAGAAAATATATGCACAATTTCATACGATATGAAATGCTTAGGGTAAAATCACTTAATTGTATTTCATACTCAAAGAAATAAATTGTGTGTCCTAGATGGCCAGTAGCTCCTAATTAGGGTTGTAAACTGGTTAAACAGGCTGAAAGAAGAGGCTTGGGACAAGTTCTTAACAACACTGTCCAATCCACACCCAGCTCAGGTTTTTCTCTAACCCAGTGAATGTGGAATTTGGAATTAGTATCAGAATGGCCCACTAGAGGAGTCACTCATATATTTCTCATTTGCAGCATATATTTATTGACATTAACTCTTAGTAAACTGTATATAGTGTAGAACATAATGTGAGGTCATTGCTTACTACTCTTTAAAATATCCTGTGGTAAGAGTCCCTCCTGGTTAACAAGAGGTACTTGTCTTGAGTGGCCATGACACAATGGGATGCTGGAGATGGGCTCAGCTCGGCAGACCAAGGGCACACACTCCTTCTAGAATGGGGCCCGAGCAGGGCTCTTCCTTCTTGGGGCAGTGCAACCTCTCACAGCTCTACTGTTGGGAAAGGCGCTCAGAGTTCAGGTCCTACTGATGACGGGTCAGCAGCGTCGTCTTGCAAACACAAAGAGAACACTATTTTGTTACCTTCACGTTATGCATGCCCTGAAGAGGAACTGAAAAAGAAGGATTCAGTGAGTCACAAAACGTCTGTTCCTAAATGAGGAATAAAACGAAATCTGAACTTAATAGCTTCAGCTACTATGCAAAGTTCCTTCCTGCTGGAAAGCAGTTGTGTTATAGCAGCAAAGCTAGTAAAGACAACCAACCACCTGTAAATAAACCTACTGGCTGCCCTGAAACAATCTGTCACTTTATACAGCACTTAGGGGAAACAACACCTAATAAACAACACCTAGTAAAGCAAAGGAACATACACTACACTGAAAGGAAAAATACTACCTACCACTGTGGTCATGCCAGTGCTTATAAAATTAGAAGCACTAATTTATTGGGGTAAACAGTGCCCCAAATGACTGTGTGACTGTATATTCACTAAATTTTATCTCTAGGACTATTGCATAGAAGTAAATTTTGGCTCTGAGGTTGGGGGGAAGATCTGTCTGTTTCCACTCCTGCTTATTTCCCAGACACACATCTCAACCAGACACAAATCATCTAAGAGAAATGTTTATCCAAGTGGAGCTGGAGAAGGCAGGGGCTCCGGGCAGGCCCTTGGGCTCCAGGAGGGCTCCCTCCTTCAAAGGCTTCTGCTGGACAGGCCTAGGGTAGGATGGAAAGGATCACAGAATAGGGGACAGAAACAAGAAAGAAATTTTTTTTTTGAGGAAAAGAGCCAAGATTTGTGAAAGAATAAGAGAAAGGAGAGAACTGTAGCAACAGGGAGATGAAAATACATAAGCAACTACAGGCCTCGTGAAATAGACCATTTGGAAGGTTCCTACCATCGAGTCATTATGTCCCAACAAGCTGCAAGACCCTGAGGTGGAGAGTCGGTGCGTCACTCATTGAGACACAGAGACGATGTGGATTATTCCTATTAATAATGAAGAGCAGCTTCTGGAGTGTGAAGGGAAAACAAACAAGAGCATGAAACGAATATTTGCACAACAGTCCTGTAAAATTACCTGGACATCTAGGGCAGAACCAAGCAAGTATGTCACATAAAGAAATAAGTACCAATCCAGCCTCTACCATTAAAATGCAGTGATTCTTATTTCCCAAATGGCCGATCTACCTCCAATACTAAGGTTTCATGTCTGTATACCTGGTCCTCAGAGCAGGGTGGTATCTCAGCTCCCACCCCCTCCCATCAGCCAGCTGCCTTCATGAGGCACCAAGACTGGGGACCAAGCACTGCAGCTCCACCCGTCCGTCCAATGCCCCGACTCGGGCACTGTGTCTAGACAATGAAAGCATTCTTCTTTAAATGCATTGCAGAGTCAACTCCCCTCCCTCCACCCATCCTCATGAAACACAAAATAGGTATTAAGTTGAAGAGACCAAACTGATTCCATTCATTTTCATTGCACTGTCTCTAGTAAGTCAAACGCCACAGTCCGAAAGTCCCTGAGCCACAGCGGGGAGCAGACTGTGCAAACCTTGAAGTGGGTGCAGAAGCAGGTGGACAAGAGAGTTTCCTACCTCTATCATTTTGTAGGGCACACCTGAGAGTGTTACCTACTGACCCTGGTAATGTAATTCACACAATGTTGAGCAGTCAGTGATTCAAGAGTATACCTCAAACTACTTTCTGCCAATGGGACATTTAATGTTGTGACACAGGAAGTATACTGACATCTCGCGAATAGGGGATCCATTTTTCAGTCTGATCTCCCAGCAGACAAAGAGTAAACCTCCTCCCATTCTTAAAGGAAACATTACAGCTCTGTTGCAAAAGATAATGACTCTCCCTGAGAGGCTGATACTGTTAAATTAATTAAACAAGGAGGCCATTAGACTGAGGTGGCTCTAACGCCTGGCAGCCCATAAACAAACCAAAACCTAAGCCAGAAATGCCTCATCGTTAGGAAATCAAAACCTAAGGACAACCAATCACAAACAGCCAACGAGGCTTTAACTACAGCCAATCAGTAATTTCCTTTCTTTGCTTCCACACCTTCTCTGTGTAAGTCCTTCCCCTGACTCCTGTTGGTGGAGCGCTCCTAACCACTTCTGGTTGGCCGCTGCCTGACTGGAATAGATTTTTGCTCAACTAAACTCTTAAAATTCTTACTATGCCTCAGTTTCTCTTTTAACAGTATATTCAAATTCGAGAGGAGCACAGACCACAGCTGCCCTGTGACCAGGACAAAACTGACAGGGTGGTGGTGGTGGTGGACAGGAACACAGACTGAATCTGTGGCGAGGGCATGTTTCATAGTTTTCCTCTTTTTAAATTTCCATCTTGATGAAAAATGTGAAATTCCTATGCAACTGAAGAACAAGTAAACAGACTTCTGTTTCATAATTTATATTGCTGATCTTATCTACTATCAGATCTAAACTTACTTGATGTTTCCGATGGTTATACTTTCTCCCCTCCACAGCGATAAACAGGGGGCATGTTGACGCTCTGACCCTGATGTGAGAAGCAGACATCTCCAGTGAGACTAAACAGTGGGGGAAAGGGCAGTGTGGACATACGGCAATGGATTCCAACAGGACCAGAATGATTTCCTTAGCCATACTGATGAGGGGTTTTTACCAATTCCTTAGTGAGGAGGAACTGAAACCTGATATCAAAACTCACTGTATGTCCTTTATAGTTTATTGTATATAATTATGTACCATAAACTGTAGGGGGTTTGCATTCCAGGGCGTGGGATCAGTCATTCCCAACAAATCCTTTTGTTGACTTCTCTAAGTCCCAGCTAAGAACTCCTTGAGGGCTTCTCTGAACTGGGAAGAACTGACTAAAGTCGTAGAACTCTAGTGCTCAGGGGGAGCAGCAGCATCCCCACTGAATTCCGCCTGGTGTGCTTCAGGGACAACTGCAGGAGCGCATCAAACAACAGACACACTGGGTGCACCCTCTCCTCCAGTACCAGAGGACGCCAGTATGTGCCAGCGTGACTTTAGGAATGTCTATCTCTACTGTACTGCTGTCAAGTCACTACACTTCCCTGTTAAGTTTTTCTCTTTGTTCCCCTTCCGAGCCTGGACCTCATCTTGCATGTGGGCCCTGTTCCACGAAGGACCCAAGAGGATGGGGGGCTTCCAAATACCTAAGGTCCAGGTTGTTGTTTTAAACCACTTGGCTCATACGCGTGTCTGTAAAGCACTGCTAGAATTGGAGGTGTTTCAAAGGCAATGAGGAGCATATGAGAATAAATGATCTAATACAGCGAGTGAATTCCTGGTGATTTAGTCACTGAGCAAAGAGGCAAAACAGACCTTGAGTGATAGTACACCTTGATGTCCTCAAAAATACATTCCACACCTCCTAAAAGACCATCATTTATCTTTCTATCTTGGGAACACTATAAGTAATATTTGTCAAACATAGGTATTACAGATTGTTAATATTAGGGAAGTAAAAGCTCCCTTTAAACCCCTTTGAAATGTGTACATTTTCACAAGCTTGCAGACAGGCTAATGCACTACCACATCCAATGTTGCAAATATGGCCTGCAATTGCGATGAAGCCATTCAAGGGACAAGCAACATGAAAGCTATGACCTCTCCCCAGAAAAATGCACACAGACATACATTTGGAGGTGATTTCAGGAGTTCCATGAGCTCCAGAAGCCACCGATAGACCTGAAGCTCAGAACTCATGATGCCTGGCTTCTCACAGGAAGTATGAGGATATCATAATCCGTTCCCCAAGGAATTTATAGGTGCTAGTAAGTTCTGTGTCTGTGACACTGAGAGGACAATTCCATTGATGAACATCTCCACCCTCACCCTTCCTCTCCATTGATTCTCTTGGTCGCCTGGCCCAAGCAATATTTATCTGTGAGTCCCTGGTTCCAATGACTAATTCAACACAGTTACAAGTGTAGACCACAGTTGTCTATGCAGCCAGTTAAGAAGCATCATCAAGACAATGCAATGCAGAGAGGCAGCAAAGGACAGAACCATCAGAAGAAGGGAGGAAGCTGGACACAGAGACAGGGGAAGTTGGGGAAAGTTCATCTGTTGCTAAAATCAACAAGTACAATGTTGACAGTGGAAGCCCAGATGTCCCGTGAAGAAATGTCCTACTCAAACAGTCTCAGAAAGTTGGCAACTGTCTTTGTGGGAACAACAGCAGGAGCAGCAGCTGTGGTGAAGGAATCAGAAGGGTCCTTTCTACACATCTGGCTTCCTCTTGATCATGTCCCTCCTCTGCTCAAACTCTTTGGGCAGTTTCTTCTTGCACTGAGACAAAGAGCTGAGGTCCATGAGGCCCCACAGCGTCTACTCCCCGACCCTGACCTCTCTGACCTCATCTACTCTCCCCCTCGCTCCTTCTACTCCAGTCACAGTGGCATCCTTGCTGAACCCTGAACACACCAGACACGTGGCCACAGGACCAGAATGATTTCCTTAGCCATACTGATGAAGGGTTTTTGCCAATTCCTTAGTGAGGAGGAACTGAAACCTGATATCAAAACCCAGAGTATGTCTGTTTCCTCTGCCTGGGACTCTCTCCCGTGGACACCCTCACAGCTCTCTTTCAGGTCTTTACTCAAATGTCACCTTGTCAGAGAGGTTTTCCCTGATCATCCTTTTGGAAATTGCAATATTCCCCCCACATTATCCATCCCCCTTTCCTGTTTTATTTTTCTCCATAGCACTTACTACCACGTAACATATTATCTATTTTACTTATCTTTTGTGCTCCCTCAATAAGACTATAAGTTTCATGCAGGCAGAGACTTCTGTCAGTTACATTCACCACTGTATCCCCAGGGGCTAGAATATGACGGGCACAGCACCAACCTCACGGGGCTATTGAGAAGATGACATGAGTTAACACAGGTGAAACACCTGAAGAGCACATGGTAAATAATAAGAAGTAGGTAAATATTTGCTATTATTTTGATTTTTCTTTTACACTTCATGACAAACCTAATGACCAGTTATTATTATACCAATTTTACAGATTAGGAGACTGAGGCTCAGAGTAACCTACTTGAGGTTACACATTAACAGTTGGCAGAACCAGGATTCAAACCCAGATCTGACTCTACGTTTTGTGCACTCACTCCCTTCCCTCTGCTTTGGAAGCCCTGGGATAGAGGAGAGGCAAAAATCCACTCATTCTGGAACAAGCTCAAAGCCTGAGAACGCTCTGGCCAAAGCGGGTGGGGTAAGGAATAAAGCTTCCAGAATCCAGAGACTTTATCCCGCACGAATCTGCAATGGCGTGTGGCATTCTGTTTACTTCCTAAGTTCACCAAAAAATGTAATGGAGCCTGCCAATTAAAAAATATTTTCATGACCCCAGAAAATCTGTGTATTTGGAGACATTTACTTTAAACAGTCATTCCACCATAACAGGAAAAAGAGGGAGAGCAGAGGAGTTTATTATAACAGCTGCTTTCATACCCCAAACAAGGTTCTGGCTGTTTTTGGCAGGTTGTACTGTAGTAGAGTTGGCAAGAAGCTGACAGACTGCACGAATTTCCTTTCAAAAGATCATTCTGCTTCCTCAGAAAAACCCATGACTGGCTATATGGTGTGAACGGCACATGTTTGTTCCACCTTCGTTCCTCTGTCCTCCTAGGGCTACCACCCCAGCTGGGCCGAGAGGGGGCACAAGTCTGTAGAGCAGAAAGAGTGTGGGCTTTGGGCTTCTGAAGACCTCAGGGAGAATCCAATGTCTCCGTTATGAGCCGCTCGACTCTCTGAGACAGTGTCCTCGTCCGCAGGGCTATTACAAGGATCAGAGGAAGGCAAATGCAGCTCCTCACACACCACCAGGTACCGCTGGAGCTCTGGTTATGATGTCGTTATTATCACGACTTTAGAGAACTAGAGGCCCAATTTCCTGAGGGCTCTCCGGAGACCTTCCATTTTACAAAATGCACAGAGCAGAGTATGTAAAATGCAGCTCCTTTCCTGGGAGCTTTTTAAAGTGACTCATCTGCACTCTCTTCCCTTTGAACCTATAGAGTGGGCAAGAAATGGAACAAGGATAGATGCCAGGGACCCCTGCAAGTGTCATTGTTCTTGGGGTCCAAAAGGGGAGGAAGGGGAAGGCAGAGAAGGGGACCTGATGGTGGCTTGGAGGGTAGGGCTTCACTGGGTTTTAAATTAGAAATCCTACAGGAAGTGAAAGGCTCCTGGCTCCTACACCCGGGCTGTGCTGGACCGCACCTCCTGCAACGCTGAGCGTACAGAAAGCGGCAGACGCCATTTCAATGCTAATGGCTTCCAGATGGCCGGAGAGCAACGGGCATGTGATGCACTCAGAACAGGTGAGTTCACAGGATCTGATGCCCAACAGTCAGGCTGGTGGCCCAAACTCATAAAGAACCCAAATGAATTAGAACCGGACCCCAGCCAGACTGGGTCCCCTAGCTGGACTGACAATGTGTGCTCCAGGATCCCAGTAATGGGCATACCTCTGGATTCTGCAGGGTCACAGTTGGCACGAAAGCCACCTCTCTCCCTCCTCCAGCAATGCTTGCTCCTGAGCATCCAAGTCTGAGACCCACAAAGAGCAGAGACTTTGTTGCACAAAGGAAAGGAGCTTCTCAAAGCATCTCGGAGATGTGTGCTGAGCTAGCTTTTTGGACCTGTGCTCTGGTGGAGGGAATCCCTGACCACTGCTGGCAGCTTTGACGAACTATTTTTGATTTCAAAAGACTTTAATGCTTTTGTCTATTCAGAGCCTGAACTTGGAGCACTTACTGTCCAAACAAAGATAGGGAAGCTGGTGAGTAGCACAGGGGGCGTGGAGACAAGGGGGTACCCCCAGCTGGGCACAATCAAGCCCTCACTTCTGGGCTTGAGCCTGGCCGGGAGTGGGGTTGGGGAAAAGTGGGTGAGTGAGTGGGTGGGGCTGCACTCTGACAAAGGGCTATGGTTTAATTCAGACGTCAAAACATCTCATATTCCAAATATCAGTTCAACCAAAAGGAGAACATGTGATTGTACACAACTTCAGCCCTAACCCCATATCCGTGGTGATCTTCCAAATGCTTGGGCACAGGCACTGATCAATAAGAAGGGATACACCACAGTGCTCCCCCGCCGAGTACCATCCCTGCCTGTATCCTGACAGAGACATGTAAAAAATACCACAGCAATTACTTGTGGATGGAATATCCCAGAGCAGCCAACACTTTCCACTGTTGACACGGACCTTTCACTGCCTGGCATGTTTCCTGGAGGGCACCCTGCTCCATGGTAGCTTGGCCACACATAGCTGACAGTACATCAGAAGATGGACTACATGCCCCAGTTGTGAATTAAAAACAAAAACTGTTATAAAAGCAGACAGACAAATGGCTATTTTAAGTTGCTCCACTGTTTCAGTAAAGCAGCTGCAAGGACAGGTGCCAGAGCTTGGAGAATATGCTTCTATTCTGGTGAAACTGTGTAAAACGCCAAGTGCATTGCTCTGTGAACCAAGACACTCAGATGTGATTGCCACAGGTCCTTCAGCAGGATGACCAACATCAAGTCCCAAAGGGCGTGATTAGTGAGGGAGAAAGGAGGCCAACAGCACCCACCTCCCACCTCCAGGAACTTACAGTTGAAGTCTTTGCAATTCTTGTCAAAGTCGTAGATAACTGGCTCCTTCCATGTAGCAGTGTGTACTGCTCCATGTGGGGGAATGCTGGGTGCCAAAGGATCTACTAAGAGAATCATATTTTGTCTTGTCCTTTCAAGACTGCTGACACCGTGTATTTCTTCCCAATCTATTCTCCCTTTTCATTCCTGGATGCTACCCTCTCAGTTCTCACCTTTCTTCCCTTCTTTCCTATACGCTTGCTCTCCTCTGCCGTCCCTTGCATTCTTAACAGTCCTACTTCTTCCTCCCAGTTTTTTCTTTCCACCGGTGCCCTCAAGAACCTTATATCCAAACCGCCAGAAAGAACCCTGAACCTTGGGTGAAGACTGAGTAGGACAGCTTGGTGGACATGTGTAGGCTGGTTTCCAACAACACGCCCTCCCCGACCCAGGGTTCACTCTGTTTGCTTGAGCAGAGCTGGGCGGACTGTTCAACCCTTTTATCACAACACAATCTTCACTAGGAGAAAAAGTTGTAACAGGGAAAGAGGTTCACTTACTCCTAACCAGGTCCATGCAACCTAAAAATTTTGGAAAAGTGAAGGAAATAGAGGAAAACCAGAGGGAAAAAGGACGAAATAAAAGGAACAAAGAGCAGAAGAGAAAGACAACTTCAGAGTGATCACAACTTATTCAGGTCAAAGTTCAAAATACTAAAACTGTTTCTAATGTTCCACTAAGTAGCGGCCTCTCAGTGCCTCTGACAAGTGATTTAAGAGAAGTGGTCTGCTCCCAAGGGGGCTCATGAATCTCCATGCATGATGGGCCGATCGAGAGTCCAGAGTCGCACTTTGGGAAGGTGGCAATGCAAAGGTCAGAGTACGAGGGAGGAGTTCATCCATCAACCATGACAGGCGAGCATGCCCAGGACAGCGCACAGGATGGGAGCCATCTGGCAGCTTTGCTTGCAAGACCAGATTAAGAAAGCACCAGCACAGAAACCACAAAGGAGAAGATGAAGCTGTATTTCCGGAGGAAAAAGCAAAGATTTCTACCCAAAGCTGAGGTAAGAGCTTTATTTATTTTTTTCCAATGATGAAGAAAGAATCCTACTTCCCTCTGATTCGGATTATTTTTAGCATATATGCCTCAGCTTCAATGCCCAACATGTCTGGCCATGTCTTTTCCCCAGCCTGAAATTTTTCAGTAGCTTCCCATTGCCTAGAGCATAAAACGCAAACTCCACAGCATGGCTCCTGGGGCCTGCATGAGGAGCCCCACCTGACTCTTCCCCTTGCCTTCTTCCAGCATCCCTCAGCTCAGACTTCAGAGTGCCACTATCTTCCAGAGCACATTATATTGCCGCAAACGTCCCTTGCACGTGCTTTGCCCTCTGCCTGGAACACCTTCCCCTGCTTGCTTGCCTCCCCAAATTTTACTCATTCTCTGTAACCTATCTCAAAACTCTAGCTCCTCTGTGAAGCCTGACTTCTAAGGGGGTCCCTCTCTTAAACTCCCACTGCACTTGCACACCATCCCATTACATGAATTATCTCTCATTGTAATAAAGACTATCTTTTCATCTTTTTGTCACCAGTGTCTAGTGCACAGGAAGTGCTCCAAACATATGCTATTAATATAGCATTCATTTGAATGCTACATGTATACACAATTACACATACACACTGTCATCACCTCCTGCATCTCGAGGGTTGTGGGTTCTAGTTAGGACCCTGCCTTGAAGTTTCAGACCAGGGCCCCAGAGTTGGACAGATGCGATGGAACAGAGTGAGTGGTATATCAGAAACCAAGTTTGAAAGCTGAAAATGAATGGCTTTAAGTGCTTAGAGACTCAAATGCACAGGCCTCAGCTTTCAACTCAGGCAGAATATATATATTTGAATGAGAGAGGGGAGCAGACCAAAGCAAGTGAGAACAGAGGGAGAGGGATCCAGGGTCTTGGGCAGTCTCCCACCTGGTCCCCTTCCAGCTTCCTGGGCAAATGGCCCTGCCTGGTGAAAAAATCTATTTCCATCAATTTGTTTAATTCCATTTCTAATTAGCCGTTTCTCGAAGAGCCACAGAATGTCAAAGGTGCTGGGATTAGCAGTTGAGACTTTTGTACATGTCAAAGCCAGCTGAACCAGATCCAGAGTGAGTCAGGTGAGCACAGGAAGGGACCCCTTGCATTCCACAGCACGTGCACAACAGTGCAGAAGTGGGTAGTTGTGCATGAAGGAATTTTTGAAATAGACCATTGTACTGAGACATAATTCTGCTTCAAAATCTCAATTGTCAATAAGTCTGGCAAGAAACTGACAGGAGGAGGAAAGGATATCTAAATCTCGAATGTTCTGCAGTTCTCAAGTCGCATGTAATTTGTGTTCCATTAAAATAGCTTACCTCTCATCAGGAAAATAATTGCTGGATTTATGAATGTCAAGAACTCATTATTTGGGCATATTAAACAAGCATACCAGGTTTGTGATCTTCTAGAGATCTAAAAAAGCAGCTGCCACCCTGGGGGAGACAGAAGCCTTACCAGGAATTAGGAACGCACTGCTACAATTATCTGTAATGTACTCACGATGGAGCTGGAATGATATTTTCATTACCATATTACCAGGGACACTATGGGTTAAACAGGTATTACAGATAGCCAAAAATAAAACATTATTTCTACAGCAAAATGTATCTTTAAATTATCAAACATCTGTCTTACAAATCACCTTTCCTGCTTCAAGTTCGGGGCTACCTGTAGAAATCATTCAGACACACTGATGAAGAAAAAATCCCCTTTTCTTTCTACTTTTCATGCCCAGGGTCAAGAATATAGGATCAATTAGTTTCACAAGTGTACGGTCTGACTTAACTACTTTATATAGCAAATTGCTCAAAGGCAGGAAGACAGTTTCCTAAGTTTTCTGCATCTTATCACAGTGGAGCAGGATTTCCTAACCTAGCAAATGCATGGCATGTAGAAATAGGATTCAGAAAGACTGAAAAGCTAGAACTCTGGAGGAAACCCAAAACAATGAGATTCAATAGGGATGAAGGGCCTTCCTTACCTTAGCAGCACGGTGTGGTGGCCATCCTGACACCCCACTTATTAGTGCTTAGCCCCTCTGAGCCCCAGTTTCCTCATCGGTAACATGGGCATAATTACATGCACATCACAGGACTATTGTATAGGTTAAACGAAATCATGCATTTACAATGTATATGGTGAATGTGGCACGTATTGGGCAAACGCGTTGCAGTTCACTCTTCTCCTTTTAAAATGCAATTCCTTTTTTGGGGTCTCTGCCTGTACACCGTCTCATCTACATCTCCATGCTGTACGTTTTACATGACAGTCCCCACTTGAGAAGTCTGTGGTTTTCCAGTACCGCCTGTGACCTCGTGGGAAAGTCCAGCTAACTCCAGAGTCTAGGATTGGGAAGCTCAATGCTATGGCACACCTAAGCCTCATTCTCCCACCCAGACTTTATCAGTATGAATGGTGAATTTTTTAATTAAAAAAAGAAGCAGGGGCCAGCCCTGGGGCCGAGTGGTTAAGTTTGGTGCTTTGCTTCGGTGGCCCAGGGTTTCTCTGGTTGAGATCCTGGGCATGGACATGACACTGCTCGTTAAGCCATGCTGAGACAGTGTCCCACACAGCACAACCAGAAGCACTCACCACTAGAATATACAACTATGTACTGGGGGGCTTTGGGGAGAAGATGACGACAAAAAAAAAAGAAGATTGGCAACAGATATTACCTCAGGTGCCAATCTTTAAAAAAAAGAAAAAGAAATTGCCAAAATATAAGATGAGCGTAATGGCTTGATAGTACCATGAGGGCAAAAGACCTAGGAGTTTGAGTAGCAAATTCAATATGAGTTCATGATCTGGTGCAGCTAATGTATAACACGTAGTGCGACGGAGGTGGGGAGAGGAGTGATATGTCAGGAGGGAGAAGTGTATCCCCCCATCCCAACTCCCCGAATGCCTCATCATAACATCCCAGAGAGCAAAACGAAATAATATTTGCCAGAAACATGATAAAATATGGGACATAAAAACATGAGCTCAGCTAGCTCTGCCGTGAAACTTAAATTATGACTATAATGGTTTTGTATCAATGTAAAAAAATTCAAGATTAAAACCTAAAAGCCAAGAAACAAATATGAGTTTCAGCTTACGGAGAGACCTACAAATTCAACAACAGCTTGTAGCTTCTCCTCCACCCTAACCACCCTCCCCCACTCTCATCCCTTCTCCACACTCAACCTGTGCAGCCAGCAATGCCTCTGATTGTTAAAGACCTTAGAATAGTGGTTCTCAACCTCAGCTACATTTGATATACCCCAGCAGTTTTTACAAATCTTGATGCTAAGACCACACCCCAAGCCAATGAAATCAGGATCTCTGAACATGGGGTCTAGGCATCGTCCAGGTGATTCCAGTGTGCAGCCAAAGTTGAGACCAACTGCTCCAGAAGGCTAGTCTGACTCCAACCTGGAGGATGGTACCAATTCTGGGCCACAAACTGGGGGAAGGTTGAAAGAGGTTGGAGGCTGTTCAAAGAAGAGTGACCAGGACAGCGTAGAGTCTGATCTCTGACATAAGGACATGGAGACAAGGAGGCTCAGGGGGATATAATCATACTTAAAATACCTGAAGCCCTGTCACCTGTAAGAGGAAATGGTTTTGTTTTCCCTGCATTTCTATCGAAGGGTGGGAACTGGAGAGAAATGGATTTCAGCTCAATCTCAGGAAGAACTTTCTTATAAGGAGAACTTTTCAGAGAAGTAGGCCTTGAGCGGACTTACAACCTACAGCTGAACACGTGCGAGAGCAGACTAGCATGAGGCC
The DNA here is from genome assembly GCF_021613505.1 of Equus quagga. NCBI lineage: Eukaryota > Metazoa > Chordata > Mammalia > Perissodactyla > Equidae > Equus > Equus quagga. The sequence goes on along the minus strand of NC_060275.1, from coordinate 53,072,095 downwards.
CGTTGCGCAGAGTCTGTGGAGGGAAATTAGGCATCGGGTGAGGGATTAGGCTGGATGACCTCTCAGGTCTGGTGTAACTCTGTGATTCCAGGTGTCATTGATTTCAGAGGCTCAATGGCTAGTAACAGACTAAATTATCAACTTTGCACAATGAAGAAAAAAATTTTAACTCTGGAGAACAAATCCATTATAAACCTTACCAAATGGACAAACATGAGTGGGCTGGGACACAGGAATAAACCCAAGAAGACTGAAATGCCCAAAAGTTCTTTCCACAATACCATACAATTCATTAGAACAATTCAAACTACAGCAATAGAAGGCAGCTACACTGAACAGCCTCGCGGCGGCAGCTCTCTAGCAGGCTCTCTGCTGATTTAGGAAGGCAGACACTGTGGAGGAGACCCCTGCTGTTTATATGGTTGTCCAAGTTAATTATCCCTGTATTTTCAGATGAAGTGAATGGTAATCTGTTTATCTAGGTCAAATATTTGCAGCTGCCTTTGTCCCTTGACAGTCGTATGAAAATACATAGTGTTGTCCTTTTGGGCATTATAAAAAAAGATCAGGTTAAAAAAATAGTATCCACTTCTTTATAGGTTCAACACAGTGAGCCCTTACTTCTGAAGTACTCTAATTACTGGTTCAGAAATCCTATTCTAAACAAGTGGTTTAAAATGGGATTAAAAAAAAGAAAAGAAATTTTGAATTCATGCCATATTTTTGTCTTGAGTTTATGACTATGCTTCCCTATAGAGATAATGAAAATCTGGCCTCTGGCCTCTGCAGCCACTCCGGAGAGGAGTAACTTTCAACACACACGGAAAGACGCATGGAGCTGCCATAGACAGTGAATAAAGTGCTGGTATCGGTTACCAGAATGAAGAGGGGTGTCAGAGGGGAGGAAGAAACTTTATAAGTCACAATGTATGTGGAGAGGATGTGATTAATTTAATCCACAAAATAAATACAATCTTTGGAAGAGTAAGGTGCTTCTTAATGGCATTTATCAGATGTCCTTTAAGGTTGGTCTCTCTTTGGACTAAGTCAGAGCTAGCTGGCGACAGAATTAGGGTGGATAAGCCTACTATGGAGAAAGTTAGGATTACCAGGGACCCTGCTGTGGGTAGGGGTGGGGAAGAAGGCCAGGCTCTGGTTTGGCCCTTGAGGGATGGAGCCTTCAGGGAACTACAGAATCTCTGAGTGGTTAAAGTTACAAACTTCCCTCTGACCATGTCTCTTTGAGCCACTTATTCTGTGCCAACTAGATCCAATGTATCTAGCATTACTGAGTACCAACTATGCAAGGCACCTAACCAAATGTGGACATGCAGCGATGACTGGAAGACTAAGATGTGCTTGCCACCATCTTGGAATCCCAGAATGATAATGCTAGAGGACCTCCATACTTAAAGCACTGTCTGTGCACCAGCAACATTGGCATCACCTGGAAACTTGTTAGATGCAGAACCTCAGGCCTCTCCCTAGACCTACTGAATCAGAATCTGCATTTTAACAAGCTCTTTAGGTGATGCCTTTGCTCATTAAAGTTGGAGAGGCATGTTGATAAAAGATCTAAGAGTTTCTATCCTCTCATTTAAAAAACATTAAGGCTTTACTTTTTAGAGCAGTTGTAGGTTCACAGTAAAACTGAGGGTAAGGTACAGAAATTTCTCATGTACTTCCTTCCTGCCCCCCCCATGCATATCCTCCATTAACAACATTCCGCACCAGGGTGGTACATTTGTTACAATTGATGGACCTACATAAACACATCATAATCACCCAAAGACCATAGTTCACACTGGAGTTCATTCTTGGTGTTGTGCATTCTATGGGTTTGGACAAATGTATAATGACATGCATCCATCATTATGGTATCACACAGAGTAGTTTCACTTCCCTAAAAGTCCTCTATGCTTTGCCCATTCATTCCTTCCTCCTCTTAATCCCTGTCAACCACCAATCTTTTTACTGTCTCCATAGTTTTGCTTTTTCTAGAACGTCATATAGTTGGAATCACACAGCATGTAGCCTTTCCATATTGGCTTCTTTCACTTAGAAGTATACATTTAAGTTTCTTCCAAGTCTTTTCATGGCTTAAGAAGCTTATTTCTTTTCAGTGCTGAATAATATTTCATTGTCTAGATGAACCACAGTTTATGTATCCATTCACCTATAAAAGATACTTGGTTGCTTCCAAGTTTGGCAATTATGAATAAAGCTGCTATAAACATCTGTGTGCAGGTTTCTCTGTGGACGTAAATTTTCAGCTCCTTTTGGTAAATATCAAGGAGTGTAACTGCTGCGTCATAGGGTAAGAGCATGTTTAGTTTTGTAAGAATAACCTCTCATTTCTCAGCTACAAAGCTGAGGCCCAGAGAAGTTAAGTGTGTTGCCCGAAGTCACACCATAAAGTCATGGCAGCCAGGTCTAGAACAAAACATTTCCTAATGCTTCACCAGGAAAGACACGTTGTTATGGGAAAAGAATGAATATAGTGGAAACCAGGGAGGCCTGAATTTGGAAGCTCCATGCCTCAGTTTCCCCACCTGTGGAAACCAAGATGCTTATACTTCCCTAGTAGTGTAACTGTGAAGATTCAGTGAAATGATATACCTGAAAGTGCCCAAGGTGCTCAAAAAATTTAACTTCCCCAATTTTTTTTGTTCCTACAGCACCTTCTAGGAACACTGAGCCTCGGAAGAGGCCAGGCGTGTAACTGACTCAGGCCTGAGGGCTTCTCCACGTGGTGGGAAGTTATTTGGGCAAAGAATGCAGAACTCTACTTCATCTGCTGAAGGGTGGGGGGCCACGGTGCTGCCCATGTTCTTTCAGACTGTTGTCTATGCTTTATATAGATCCCTGGATGCTTCCAGTCCTGTTTTCTAACAGAGTGACATGCTCACTTTTGGCAGATTAATTGCACAGCTGCCTTTTATTGCCAATAAGCTTGGGTCCCTGTGAGCTGTGGCCTTAATTATTTGTTATTTCTTTTTCTAAGGGGGATAAAGTACGTCCTGCTGTAAGCTGGTGTTCTCTTGCATCAGGACAAGAAACTGAAGAACGTACTGAAGAATTTATCACGTGGCAGTGACTAGAAGGAGTGCCTTAGAAAAAGCAAAAAGTTAGCAGAGGCTACATCAGCCTTGAACTAGCCTTTTCCCTCACTTTTCTTTATCCTCTTATTCCGTCATTCTCATCCCCCCGACCTTCAAAAAAACCCCTGCTTAAAGGAAGCCGAGGAGACATCTGCTCCCGGTCTAAGCCTCCTGCTGAAATTTCCAACGAGTGAAACACTGTGATTTCCCTCTCCCCACTTAAGAAATGTTTGAAGGCTTCTACGCCATAGTGCAATCCCTCAGTGATGTTTTCTTATGCAATACTTGAGAATTGCTCGATCTCTCACAGCACCGTTGATTCAGAGACAACCACATCAACGGTTAATAATAATGTGCTCTAGGAAAATTCAGAGTCTTTGTTGACAGCATTTACAGAGTTAAGCAAAAATCATTTTGATGAGTGTAATCACTGTACAAACCGTGTGTAATTATAAAAAGCTTCACTATCTCATTGGATTTATCAGTTTTTCCTCACATGTGACAAAATTAATGTCATATAAAGCAGAATCCTGCTTGCTTTTTACCCTACCAAGAAATATTCAGTTCAGCCAATTACTGACTCTCTCTGACACTGGGGATCTAGGGAAATCAAAGGAAAATTTAATCCATGAGAACACAAAGGTCTGCTTTAGCCAATAGTTTTAGTGTCTTCCCCGTAAAATAGTTTACCAGATCTGCGCTAGGCAGAGAGATGCGAGTTTCACCTTCTTTCATTTCCACCTTCGAGTCAAGGGGGTAGTGAACTGTAAAACAGTCTCAACTGGACAGCAGGAGGGACAAGGAATGAAAAGAACTTGGTAATAGGGCATCTACGTAATTGGCCCTTGAAAAAAATCAAGCTTAAATGGAAATTTTTAAGAATGTTAGTAGCCCTCAGCTTCCACAGTGGCAAGACACAGTACACTACTTATTACACTACTTTATTATGGTCAAATACCACCTCATTTTAAAAAGAGGCCTTGTAAAATTGAACTAGATTGATGTCTTTATCAGAGTTATCTGTATAATCTCTAACTAAATCCGTCTAATTGGATCATCCAAAAAGACTCTTTTGGCCATTAGTCTTAATTAGCATGGCGCCATCATTACTGCGCATGCTCATGTGGCTTCCAAGTGGGAGCTAGCATAATCCATCAGCTTCTTTATGAAGAGATTCACTCAGTTTTTGTTTGTATGAGAGTCTCCCCAAATGCCAACCACACATCCAGTGAAGTTTGTAAACCCCAGTTTTAATATGCTGAAGCCACTTCATTACGTGTGGCCGCTCATGTCTGACAGCCAGTATGTCACAGGCATGAAGTAAATAGAGATCCTGCTGGAGAAACAGCTAAAGGTATTCCTGGCAATGATGGTCTACCAACTAATTAATGTGACATTAAAGCCAGCTTTTGCCACAAAATCTGATTCTGGGGACATTTGAAGAGGAGTAGACACATCAGTAAATGCAGTAACTGATTGTGCTTATAAAATTCTCACCCACCGTTGCTGTCTTTCTTTCAGGCCAAAGAACCCTTAGGAGAGCACACACCTTCCCTCCCAGGGTCTGCTATATTTACATTTTCAACACAGAAAGAGGTTTATCTTTGGAGTCCTCCTGCCTCCATCTCTGCATTGCTCTTCTTTCTCCTGGACACACTTTCCGCACCCCCAGCGTGCTCACGTGGCCTGCCAGCGAATCAAAGCTCCTCACTCGATTCCCTCTTTCTCAATTCTCCTTGCTTCCCAGTACCTCTTCCTCCTGTAACAAACCCTCCCCCTCCTGGAGAGTGTGTAAGCCAGGTGTCAGAAAGAAAGCAACCTTATTGTATTATTCACAATTTAGTGTGAAGATGGAACAACTCACTGCAACTCTTCCAAGAGTATTAACAATTGAAAAGATGAGCTTATTGATATAATTGAATTATAATTGATTGACTTTAAGCCAACGTAACTTTGGAAAGGAAGTTACTTTAGGCAGAAGTAGGAAAATGTGTTTGAAAAACAAGAGAGAGATATATATTCATTTCACACACACCCATACCCATACACACAGAGAACCATGAAATAGAATACTATGCAGCAATTTTTTAAAATGAGGCATCGCTATATATACTAAAATGGATATTCTCCAAGATACTGTAACAGCAAGCCCCTTTTGGACTTCTTTAATCCAACCACAAGGTCACAAATAAGGTCATTGCTCGTCTTCCTCTACTAATTCAGAATAATCACCCCTCCCCTCCTCCTACTCCCCAGGAGAATCAAGCTCACTCAGTGCCACCCACAGGCTCAAGCCTGAAGAATGGAGCTGGAAACTTGGCACAGCACTTCTGAAAAACTGCTAATCCCAGAGCCCGACCAATGGATGTGGAAATCTCATTCATGGTCAAAATCACACTCACAGATCAGGCCACAAATGCAAATTCATTTTCCGCCATGGTATCCACAAAGCTCATCTATAGCTTTCTGGCGACTGGCTTTTGTTCTAAGGGATAGGCCAAAGATAAGATCCTGATGGAATTCTTTAACATTAAAAGCACAAATAAATAAAAACCAAAACACTGAGTGAACACACTGCCAGATTCTTTTTCACAGGATGTCACCTCAACCTGAGCAGTTCTCAGGACCCATAGGTGCTTTGCCCAGCAGGGGACCACACTGTTCCCAATCACATCTGCATTTCCCAAGAGGAGGCTGAAGGTGTTCCCAAAATCTGGGCAAGGAAGCCAGTCCTGCTGCCCAAACCTTGGTTACATTGCTGGGAAGGAGAGATGGTCTATGCCTCTCCTCTTATGAGCTGTTTTTGAAAGAGAGGCAAGATGAGAAACTTGAATTAGAATCTTTCAAAGCACGAACTACAGTCTGGAACTCAGATGTTTTAGAATATGTTCCATTAACTATTTCAAGGCACTAAGGATCATTCAGCAAATGATTCTCTTCTGTGCTCAAAGATTAAAAAGATAGAGGCAGTGATGCCTTTGGTGCATGCACTGTACTCCCCAAGAGTTAAAAAGGACTTGTTTTCCTCGTGCTGTTGTCACTGTATAGCAGCAGGCCACATAAGGCACTGGGGCACTCCTTGCCTGCTTCACTGATCGGACAGACATAGTCCCCACAGCAGCAAACTGGTGTTTATCAGGAAGCACCCATGCAGGTAGCTGTGGGCAGCTGTGTGTTGACAGGGAACTGGTTCCACTCTTTCTTCTTCTTTTTTTAACCTGAATTTTCAGTTTTATTGCAAAGCCATTTCTAAACAATGGGTTTTCCAAAGCAGTCTCAGGTTTGGCTGTCAGAGGTCTTGTTCCCACTGACTGAACATGAACTCTGACAATTTGGGGGTCGGAGAGAAGAGAGCTCTTTGGTGTGTAGCTACTTTCATCTTGTAGACCCAGTCTCTGTAAATTTCTAATGTTTTGAACTGAAAGAGACTTAGGAGATGATACATTCTCTCATTTTAGAAGTATGTGCAGATGACAACTGGAAAGGAGTGAGTGGTAATGTGTATGCCCAAAGAGAGAAGAGAACAGGAAAGAACATTCTGGAACATTTTACTCTGATGGTTTTGGAGATGGGTTGCTTCTGGAAACCTTTGGCAAGTAATTGCATCAAAGTGTCTCAGTTTTTCAGTGCACACACAACATGTATTGAGTTACCAAGTCTGCCTATGATACTGAGATCTGGAATCCCCTTCTCGGCTATAAATTGGGAATTTGGGGGACCTTATTGAGATCATCTCTTTTGAGCACCTGTGGCTCTCCAGTTATAAGTACTCTTGTTCACTGGAAGGAGAGTCCTGTCTTCTGGGACACTATTTACAATTTAGTGCATTGTGCCAGTAGTGGCATCAATGTCTGAAGTTTACTTCATATCTTCATATTTTCAGAGGGAACAAAGAGAAAATACCATCTATATCCACAAATTCTCCATTGCACACCAACATAACTAGATATGAGTTAGCTCTTTAGATGTTCAATGAAAAAGTAGGCAGAAGGCGGCATTAGTTTATTTTTACTTAAGTAGACTACTCAAAAAAGCAATTATTATAACTTACAGAGTTCAAGTTCATCCTTCTATTTACAGTGAGTAAGGACCTTTGGGGAGATTTGGTCACTGAATATCAACAGGTAAGATTATTTAAAGTTTCTACAATGTTTGTGAAACTACCTTGCATTATACTGAGAACATACACAACCACACACTCATATGTGGCAACACACTTTATATATTTGGTAAATAGAGGGTTGAAAGAACAAATCGTTGGGTTGTCTCCTGCCAGTGTATAACGCGGGCCATCCATGGGGTCCAGGGACTAGGGAGGGCTTGTCTTCCCACAAACAGATGCATCACTTTAGCATCCCTGCTGAAGAAGTTGATATTTTTTTCTGTGGTTAACGGAGGGGCAGGGCACTGCCATACTTACAGTGGGTTTGAATTTTTTTCCCAATGGGCACCACCAAAGCCTGGTGGCTGCTGAGCATGGTTAACATGATCTACAATTCACTATTCCTTTGGATAAATCAGGTGAGCCTGGGAAGGTAGAAAAATAACTGTACTAAAATCACAAGACCTGGGCTATGATCCTGGTTCTCCTACCCCATGTCCATGCCAACTTGGTCAAGCCTTAGTTTTCTCATCTGTACAATGGGATAATCATACCAGTCCTGCTCAAGGTCTTTAAGCAATTCAAATTAGAAATTGGATGAGAACGATGGGAATATATCTTACAAATTGTACAATGTTGTATAAATATGTGGGATTTGTTATTTATTTTTGATGAAATTTACACTCTTTTAGCTTAGAGGCTATTTGGTGAATGCCACAAGCCTTCTGAGACGAAAACAAAACACACACACACACACACACACACACACAAACACACCCCTTGAGCCTGTGAGACCTAGGTTTGTGTTTCACACAGTTGCTTCAGCTGCTAAGGAAAAGGGCCAAATCTCAAAAGATGCTCAGTCTACAGCTTTACTTCTATAATGTGAGGGCTTTTTATGCATCACCTTCAAACTACAGTTCACAGCAAAACATGTGCTGTCAGGTCAGGGAACTCGCCTTAGTACCCCAGCCCTCATTCCAGGCCAGTGTGAGCTGAGCCACGGGGTTGCACTATTAGTCCAGGATGACCAATTACTTTCCTTCCATGATTAAACATCTTTGGAAAGATTTTTTTGTTCGTTACATAACCCAAAGTTCAAACTCCTTTGTTCTTGAGGTCTTTGCCAACGAACAGAAGCTCAAGTTCGCTGCCTGCTGTCCAATACTTTTTAAGAGCCCCGTTGTAAGAAATAATATTCATGGGTGATTGCCTAAAAGATACGAAGAACTTCTATTCCTCTAGATACCCTAAATTGTATCCATACATCAAGCCAAAGCATCAAAAAGCAGCAGGCTTAAGCTGAATTGTTCTGGCCATGTGTAGAGCTGTTTTTACTGAATTACACTTTGGCAGTATGCCATTGGCTTGCATTGAGGGACATTACAAGAAACAGTCCTATAAAAATTGCTAGTGTAGGGATACTGTTGAAGATATTTCCACTATATCCTCACACTGAGCCTTTGATGAGAATCAGTGAAGAAGTTTCCCTTGGCTCTTAGTTCCAGCAAAAACCTGTTTCTCTTGAGCAACTGGCTTTTTTCATATGGGCACAGTCAAGTTCACATTTCCCTTTTTGCTTTGGCATCTAGGAAGCTCAGAGTCAAATTTCTGTCCTAACTCTAACTACTCACTGTACATAAACTGTACGTAAACAACTAACTGTTCATGGTGTTATATTATTTTTCATCCCTTGTATTTCCCATGCTTTTATTTCTTCTTTATGGATTCTGCATTGTTGTAAACTCCCCTGAATCTTTTTGAGAACAAACGTGTATTTAGCTCATTGGCCCTGCATAAGGCTCTTCCAGATCCCAACCTACCTTTCCAACTTTGTCTTTGGCCACTTTCTCTCATAAATCTGTGATCCAGTCACACTGACCTGCATCACACCTTGACTATGCCATGCACTTTCACGTTGTTCTGCATCTGCCTGTGCAGGGTCTTCTGCTGAAATACCCTTTGCCCGTCTCTTAGCCAGGTGAAATTTTGGCAGAGCTCAGTTCCTGTCTCTGGTCCTGTATAGATTTTCATCCGCATCACCATGTTGCACTTACATTATATTTCAGTAGACTACACATCGGTGCCCTTCGCTGGATCAGAAACTCCTTGAGGGCAATGCCATTTGCACTTATCTTTGTATCTCTGGTGCCTAGCCGCAGTTCCATATATACAATAGGTGCTCAAAAAACATTTGTAAAATTAATGAGTAAATGAATACTCCTCTTTCAGCACTCACACCCGGGCCCCTTGGGATGCTTGTTACCAAGGCTGACAACAAGATGCATTTCAACATTTGCACAGGCTTCGTAGCAGTGGTTGCTGGAGGCACAGGTGCAAGTGGTGGTGCCTCCCAGCGTCTGGGGTACCTGGCTCCATCAGTCCTTCCTCAGAGCAGACCCCAATCCTCAAACTTCCTTCTGGAGACAGAAATACTGGGATGCTTTTCTCCCCACAACATTTGCCTATGGCATTTGATACTTGCTCAATTTCAGCTGTCTGCTGCCGATGAGGCTGACACCAGAAGAGCGATCAAATGAAGCCAGAAACATAAAAAAGTGCACCTGATTCTGTTTTTGTGATTCCATAGGACATGGGAGGAAGCGGTGGGAGGTAACCTGGCGTACTGGGGGCACAGAGGGTATAAGCATGCACATAAGTGCTGAGGAAAGTTAACACCAGAAACCAATTATTCAATCAATTTTCCAAACACTGGGGTGGCAATGACACTCCCAAAGCCTCCCTTGTTCTTCCAGGGCCAGAAGGCTGTGCTTCTCATTGTTCAAGAATCCAAAATATCCACTGGATGATGAAACAAAACAAGAAAATAGCCTCATGGTATTTAAAGCAGAATTTAACCTGAAACATATCAAAGGGCATGGCACAGCAACATTCACTGCAGTGAGCAGGAATTGTCTATCCTGACGGGGTTCCTGTTTTGCCTCTTGTTTGGTGTTTGTTTTCCTCAAAACCTTACAGTAAAACAAATGTGACTGGTACTGTTCCCACAGGAAGACCATTGAGTCTGACACCTCCATTTTACAAATGACAAGCTGAGGCTGTGTCAGACACCCTGACTCGTGTAAGGTTACACAATGAGTTTCCAGCAGAACCAATACTTGACCCCCCAGCCTACTGTTCTTCCAGGATATCATGCCAGCTACCTCTTGGGAGTCATCAAACACAAACTAAGTACAAATAACCAGCAGTTCCTGGGAGAACAAGCCAGTCCACTAGTTTCTATATTGATGCCAAATCAAAACACACACACACATACAAACCCTTGTACTTAAGGGCTAAGAGACTCACTTAAAGGTCTGAGCCAGTGACTGATGGGTACAGGGACAGGATCAAGGTCGCAAAGAGATGTTGTACCTTCAAGCCTGGCATCTGTGACTGTTTCTGCAAACACTCGGGAGAGCCTAGCATCTGTTGAACCAATTGCTGGAAGGAGATGAGGTGAACAAAAGCCAAGCGTGGAAGAATGCAGTAGGAATCTAGGACTCAGGCCTCCAGCTCTGCTGACAAATGTGTTATATATGTCACTTGGCAATGGGACATGGCGTGCATCAGCAAACAGACACTTAAGATTTCTGTAGTTGATCTGGGAGGGCACGAGGCCCTACAAACAGTTCACAATTCAGTTGGGAGTGTCGTAAGGAAGACAAGAGTATTGGTGCTTTATAGTTTCAATTCTGGCACAACATCCCATTTTCAGAGGGCCAAGTATTTCCACAATTCCCAGGCACGCACAGCATAAGGGAAAGGCTCATGTGTACCAACTCAACCACGGAAAGAGTACTAGACATTTCTGAGTTTCTGATTGCTGTTTTTAAACAATAAAAACATGGATAATAATCCTTCCCAGAAAAATGTGAGGTTAAAAGTTTAATCTGAGTTCACAGCACACACATTCCAAGGGGGCACTGTACTTGGGGAAATTACTCACCTAGAGTTTATATAAGTTCCGAGGCGATTAGAGTCAGCCGACAAATTGGAGCCAGAACACGTTTACATTTCAGGCTTAAAATGTAGATTCCTCTTACGGAAAGAAAGAAGGGGGAAAAAATCACCCACCACCCAATGTTTCTTGTTAAGGGACCAGACCCCATTAAGTGTCAGTCCATCATCTGAAAGAGTGTGGAAGATGCCAATACATGACCCCCCTCTGTCTGTCCCTCTTGAAAAGCACACGTCCCATCTGCTTGCTATCAGCATTTATCTCGCAGCGTGTGTCTGACTCATTTGAAAACTCAAAGCACATGTTTACTCCTGCTGAGGAACCAGCCATTACCGCGCAATTTACAGGCCCTCTGCAACCAGAGCCCACTGCGATGGAGAGAACAGCCAAGGAGCTGCTCTGGGCTCTTGGCGCTGCTAGGTTTGATTACTTTGCTACCAGCTAAATGGAGATGACACCCTCTTCAGCCTCCAGCGAGCTCTCTTGTCACTTTGCAGTCTGAGTCACAACTAACCCTTCCCCTTCTGCGCTAGTCAGGGTGGGTGAGGACGCCAAAGTGAGTGTGTTTGGGAAGGAGTGGCAGCATGTAATGAATGAGAAACACACGGCTTGTTAGTTTCTGGAAACAAATGGCATTTATGCAACAACTCAAAAAGTCGTTTTCACAGAACAAAATCAATGTGCTCTTTCTTTTTCTAAATCCCTGAAGTCTTTGGGATGGATCTTAGTGATTGCAACACATTTTTCACATCGGGCTAATCTGATTTCAAGCAGCTTCTCTAACAATGTTAAAGGTGAGCACAACGTGAACCTACTTGACCTGAGCTACACAAAGCCACACTCCAGGTTGAAAAGTAAAAATTCACCACACTTAGCTTTTTGTCCATTGGATATTTTTTTCTGATTTTGGCTCTTTTCTCCCAAAATTCACAGCAAGGCAAGGCCATGGCGAGTCAACATGGGTGCCTTTGTGTGAGTTAGAAAAAGGTGCCCCTCCGGTGGATCAGCCCTCCAGGAGCCTTTCTGCAGAGCAAAACATGCACAACTGAAAGTTGCAGCCCTGGCAAGAGCTCCAGGCCTTTTTTTTTTTTTTTCGCCAGAAAACTTTAAAGGTGATGGAAACTCTAAAGTTTGTTTGCCTTAACTGGAAAAGGCCACATTAGGATGATTAAATGTGAGAGGCCAAAGGTTTGAATCAAAACCTGCCATACACCTGTGTGTGTGTTCTCTGAATGCTGAACCACACAAAGAGCTGGATGGAGAGGCTGGCAGGAGTTAGCTCTACCTGATGGGCCTCCAACTGGCCAGACAGTCCAGTAATACTCGGTCTGTCCTCTGAGGCCACCCTCACCTTTGAAGATGCCATATATATTATCTACACAGGCTATTATCATTACTTAATACTTCAAGGCACAAAACATACTTAGAGTGAGATTATTATAACAATTATACATGTAAATTTTCATCCATACTTCCCGGTGATATTTTAATAATTTTGAAGGTTTTTTGGCCAATTGCTTGGCAAATCAAATTAGACTGTCACTGTTTCTACCTTGTAATGCTGTCATCTTGTAATGCGGTTGGCAAAGAGTTTGTGGTAGGAATAGCAGAAGTGCCACCTCTGCCGTTTTTTGTCTGTTTGGTTTTCTTGGGGACTCTATTGTTAGTGTGCTACCTTTAATCCATGCTTCCTCTAGAGGGGTCTTTTTAAGGCATGTGTCCATTTTGTGAAGGTTAAAACTAGATAATACAATGGTAAATCCATTAAACCAGGTATAAGTAACCATGGCATAGAATCACTCTGCCTTTTAATTTCAGAACTTAGAGTCAAAAAACTGGCTCATTCATTCAATTAGGGTTAATACCATGTCACCCAGCCAGGAAAAAATGCAGAGGATTTGGGGCCTGCCAGAAAAGTGATAATTTCACAGTTGATTCCACTCTACATCATTTCTGGTTTAGAGTATTTTCTACCAAGGGAAGAGAAGTTACAGATATTAAATATATCCAAGGGTCTTAAATACCTCCAAAGGGAAGCGGGTACGGTATATGACTTAACTTTCTAGGTTACAAAAAAAATTAAAAAGCAGGGTCTGTCTGCACACATATTTCCTCGAAGAGCACTTCAGGAAAGCATGGGAACCACAAGTCACTGGAGAAAGATACCCTGTCCCGTCTCCCATTACACACTGCTTCTCATTCGGCAATAATATCTACAGTCTTAACACCTTCAGTAAATTGATTTTGTCACCCCATTCTAGGTTTGAAAAACATTAGAGTTGCTATATACATTTTCAATCTCGAGAGTCACAATTTCTAGTTTTAGACTTTATCCAAGAAAAGCAACCATTGTCAAGATGAAAGGAACAAGCGGCACATTCCCCTTTCCACCCACTTCTATGGTAAAAACACAAGATCAGCGGATTTCTCTGACGTTGCCAGTGAGGACTTTTCTCAAATGCTTGAAAACAACTGGCGCTTCTGACCCAGGTCTCCTGTCCAGGCAGGAGCCTCTCTCTGAGGGCAGAGGCAGGTCTGTCCATGCAGTGGGGAGGCGGCAAGCGCAGGGCGTGGGTAGCTGACTGTAGCAAGGTCAGCTGAGGAAAATCTCACAGACGGGAAGATTCAAACTGTGAAAGAGTGAGAGGAGCTAGTTAACTGTAAGTTAACTCTAAGTTAGCTCATACACCGAACTGACTCCATGGCATCAGAATGAAGTTCAAAGAAGTCAATAATTATATAAAGAATAACAAACTGACGTTGAAGCCAATCAAAGATATGGACTGAGACATCCGAAATCTCCAGGCTTTAGGGGGAAAATACGGGAGCTGACACCTTGGCCCTCATGTTCCACATGCTGCCTCTTTTCGCGCTACTTGGAGGTGCTTATACACTGATCCTAAGTGTCCGTGGACTTAAGTAATACAAGAGGGAAAGAAAGAATTCAAAGCCGGTCTCACATGTAGTATCCAGACCTAAATCCTAACATAAACATATCCAAATTCCTCTGATCTTGTTACCAATTTAAGACAACAGAGCAGGTCCAAACAATGCCAAGGATTTCAGGGCCACCCATGGACACCAGGCTACTTTATCAGCAGCTCAAGGCACTGTTTATAGAAAGCAAAACCAAACAAAACCAACAAAAAACAACACAAAAAACCCAAATCTGGAAAATGCACTACAAAGTCTGAGGTTGAAGACATTTTCTACCCTACTGGTCTCAGGACCGAACTTCAGATGACTGGGTGGCGACCACCAGTGCTAGAGACCTGTTGTGTGTGGCAAGGACATGGCCAAGAGAGCGACTCACTCAAAAGGGTACTTTTCCTCACTCCCCAGTGGGCAGCTCTGCGCCCCTGCATGAACTACTCCTGCTAGCTGGAGTCCTTTCCTGTCACACCAGCCTGAAGAGCAGGCCACGCTCTGCCATCGCATGGCATGTCTTTCACTAATTTATTCACCCATTTAGCAAATGTTTATTGAACTCCTCCTCAGGGTCAGGCCCTGGGGATACACACATGAATGGAACACACACGGCCTCTACCTTCATTTGAAGCCTTCTCTAAGTCTCTCTGGCAGGTTGTTTGCTTGAGTTTTAATCCTGGTTCAAGTGCGGACGCTGTGGGATAGAACGGTACTTCATGCTATTACTAGTTGTTAGTTACGCAGAGTTTTTAAATTCAGGCTGATGCTGAGTACTTGGAAGGAACAGGCCTCCGCTGCGGCCGGGGCAGATGTGTGGTGAAGCACTTGGGAAATTAATTTTCATCTGTTTCACAGTTTGCTTGGGACTAGCCCAACTTATAACAGACCCCCATTCTTGGCTCAATCCTCAGACAACCCTTGTTAAAGTGTGTGTGTGTGGCGGGGTGGCGGGTGGGGGGTGACTGGAGAGGCTCTATTTATTCAGAGTCTACAGAAAATTCCATGACATAGTTTTAGCAAGGACTTTCAGCATTCTCTTAGTATAAATGGTTAACCCTTTTCCTGTCCATTTAGGTCCTCGCTGCAGGTCTGTTGGTGACGCCAGGGAGGAAATGAATTGCAAAAAGACAGTGGCAAGGGAGTATCTAGGAGATGGAAAAGGCCCAGATAAATTCTAATCTGGATAATCTCTGGGTACTGGATAATGAAGCACCAGTGTGCTCTAAAAAGTGGAGCAACTTTTAGTCCAACTCATGCCACTTGTGTGTTCAAAATTTTATAGGGTAAACAGATCCTTTAAGTCTGTCATAAATTCGTGCACTTGGAATGACCAATAATGCATACTTAAACATGTAATAGAACTTGAAGCAAAAGAGGGTTCAGGGCGTGCAGGGGAAATGAGCTAGACCACTCCTCTGGTATGGAAAGGCCGTTGTATTTCATGTAGGATTGGACCATGCTTCAGGAAAGCAATTTTGGCTTTAAATGGCACATTTCCTTTCTTCTTTATTAGGCTTCCTGAAGGGTTATTTCACCCCAGGTACTTTCTTACACTGAGTAGTATTTCAGCTGTACTGTGCAAACCCAGAGATCTTGCAGAGATCTCAGTAATACTTGGTATGTCACTAATGGTCAACAACCGGCAGACTGTGGTTCTAGAATCCCGAGATGCATACTTGAATCTGTGATGGATGTTTATAACTGTCGGAATGTGTCTTCAATCATCGCGGAAATGCCAGAGCACATGGCTGTCAGTTGTGCAATGTAAGACGTGACTGACTGTGTTTCTTAAGATGGCGGTTTGTGTCCTTATTTATTATTGTTCTGGTAACATTTACTATTTTGGAGGGTTTGTTGTTCCGTTTTAAGAAATAACAATTTGTGTATTTTTTTTTTTTAAAGAGGTAGCCTAAACCTTTTTTCCCTGAGTTTTGGAGCAAGGCAGCATCTGGGAACATATGGTTTTAGCTTCCTGAAAAATAAACTTTTCTTCCTTATTTTGTTAAGCTGCATACTTTATCCCTGGTGAAACGAGGACTAGATTAGTTAATGGAATTTTATTTCCTTGGGACTTCTCTACATGGGGACATCAGTCTCAGCAGAGCCTCCGGAGGCCAGGGCTGAGGGGATGCGGGCTATCTCGCACACGACTGTCTTCTGATCCTGACACAACAGTTCTCACCCGGGAACTGCAGAGGCTCTTGTCAGTATTATTTGCATGCAGGTTTGCTTCAACCTCCTTACTATTTAGGTACCTAAAACTAGTTATTCATGAGCAAAATCAAATATTTTCACTTGCACTATAGTGCTTCAGATCTGTAACCGCTCACATTGGCTGGTTTTGTACATAATTCCTCTGTAAAATCTCTAGCAACTCTGTCACTCAAAGCAATGCAGTTACCTTTGGCTTCCTTACAGGGATCCAACCCTCATTCCAAGGGAAACAGACCAGGTTTTCAAGAAGCCAAATGGGGGCCGGCCCCGTAGCACAGCAGTTAAGTTCGCACATTCCGCTTCGGCCGCCCGGGGTTTGCCGGTTCGGATCCAGGGTGCGGACACGGCACCGCTTGGCAAGCCATGCTGTGGTAGGCATCCCACATATAAAGTAGAGGAAGATGGGCACAGATGTTAGCTCAGGGCCAGTCTTCCTCAGCATAAAGAGGAGGATTGGCAGCAGTTAGCTCAGGGCTAATCTTCCTCGAAAAAAAAAAAGTAGCCAAACGGTCCTTGACTTCTTAGTTGCTCATGACAGTACAACTGTTATCAACAGAAAAGACACTTTCTAATGGTCACCAAGGACTTGTCTTCAGTGTTCTGAGATTGTCTGGGACTAAAATTCTCCAGGTGAAACGGGCAGGGCTGGTGCCAGTGCTGGCCTGAGATTCACGATGCATCCTCTTGGCATCCAACATTCTTGTTTATGAAGTTGGACTATCTTATCCCTTAAAGACGCGAAGTACCTCAAGGGAATATGCTCAAACACTTGCTTCAGTATAATTCTTGGGGGGATGGCATTGGCCACATCGTGTTACATGAGGTGTCACAGCAGGTTTTAAGCCCTCTTTCTTCAGGGTCCAGGGACAGGAAGGCTGAAAACCAGCTGTGCTACATGATGACCTGAATCTCAGAGGACCTGAGAGGACCTTAAAGGGACATGCAGCTTCTGGAGGAGTTTATACTTGGCTCTCACAAAGGCCTCCATTCGAAGACAGCAGAAAGAGCTATACGCTGGAAGGCACAATTACTGCGCTCTGAGTCCAACTATGGCAATGCCGTGGTTTATGGTTTTCTCACCTGTAAAATAAGGGTCTGGGTATATTCAACAACCTTCAGAACCCCTTCCGCTTCTCATTTGTGTGATCCTGTAATTCTGTTCTACTTAGAATTATACTCTAGCAGACCATGGTACAGCAAAACTGCAATACTACATTATGAAAGAAGGTACTTATGACAGTTAACCAAGGCCAGACAACACAAAGGCTAACCAGAAGTGAAGTGGGAGGTGACTTCCCGTGTCTCCTCTACTGCAGTTAGGAAATCTAAAAGATCCAGGAGAAGGCTTGCCTTGTGAAATGTTCAACCTTAACATAATAAAGGGTCTTAGCAGGACTGGATTAGGGCTATCTCCACGGCTGGTATAACTATACCACCCCAACCCTGGGCGGCAGTAAAAGTTTGTTCCTTGCCTTCAGGTGTGTTTTTGGGAGCCTCTCAGTGGGTTGGGCCTCTGCACAAAAGCAGGAAGCACATGAATTGGGCATGAAGTGATGAAGCAGCCATGGCCTGAGTTACCGCTTTGGGGGAGGGTCTAAAGTGTTTCACAGGAAGTGTCCTAGGTGTCTGGGTTCCTGACAATGAGCCATCTATATTCACTTCTCCTTCAGGGATTAATTTACTCTGCCCTTCAAAAGGGCTTTTCAACTGCTCATCTGTAGTCTTAGCACTCAGAAGGATGCTAATCCTATTGAGAGGACTTTTAAATACTTGGTTCTTAAATACCAGACTTTAAGAAACAAAGACTAAGAGCCATGTGTGACCAGCTTATGAAAGATCCTGAAGTGAGGAGTACAAACCAGACCAAGTGGGACAAGATCAAGATAGACAGGACTCAGACTGGACCAGTGCATCACTGGCTAATGGTGACCAAGTCCTCAGTGAGATGGAACTGGCAACTTATAGCAGAACCCACCTTACCTTCTCTATGGTTTGTTGGGTGTATATGTGAATGGCAAAGTGTGTAAGGTTTTTACTTACGACAGAGTGTATTTTTAATTACTCCCAAGAAATCCCTTTGTTGTCTTCATACAGACTCTGGGTTAAAAAAAACAACTCTTTCAAGTGTTTTCATAGATAGATAACATGAATTAGGTGAACACTAGATGATTCTAAGAAAGAAAATTCTGATGCCCTGAGAGAGAAAATCCAGGCTAGCAGCACCCATTTGCCATCTGTCAATACACAGAGGACAGACAGCACTGTGTGTGCTGACACTATCAACACACACTTATATGCACAAAAGAACAAGATATTAAACAAAGAATGTTTTGTTGGTGGCATTTATTTTACCTTCAGTGACCCTTTATCACAGAACCTTCTGAAAAGACAGGTTTGACTGAAAACACATGAATATAATTTCTTTTGGAAATTTCAATCCAAAATATAAATGGAGTCGATATTACAGTTCTATTTCCATTAGTTAACCAAAGTGGAGAGCTGAGCACATTATCCAGTTTGGGCAAAAGTAAGAGAAAACTTATCCTTTCAAATCTAAAATGTCCACATCATCTCCATAACCAATTTCACCAGGTCTTTGGGCAGCCCTCTGATTCACCTGAAGCTGAGTAACCATGGACCAGGGATGGCTTACATTTTGTTCTCATGTACCTATGGTACTAAAAAATAAAAAAAGAAAAGAAAAGAAAAGGAGGTTGGAAAAGGTTTTCTTTTGCTGCTCTGGAATTGGAAGAATTCCAAGATCCAAGCAGGGCATCTTCCTTTTTTCCAAAATGTATTCCTGGCTGGTTTATTTATTTATTTTAAGTAAAATGAGAATAGCAAAGCCAACTGAAAATTATGCATGAAATGGAAATTCTGATGGCTTTATCTCCACACAGGGCAGCAGCAAAGTGCTAGTGTAACGTGGTAAAGACAGCTCAGCTAGATGAACTTCAGTGCCTTCTTTTGATCCCTCAAAATCTGTTTATTCTCCTGAACTGGAATAATTCCTGTGGCTTTGTTTGTTTATTAGCAATTGTTTTTCAAAGTTTGGAAAAATGCAGCAAAAAAATCCAAAAACAAATGATAAAACAAGAATATCATTCCTCTGCCTGCTGTTTACAAGACACTAAAATGAATTAAAATTTACTCTAACAATACAGAATCCCAAAGTGCCATTTCATATGTTTAAAGATGTTATCGGTGGGATAGAAATTTATGGGGAATTGGCTTATGGTGTTGTAAACCAACACTTTTTTGACCAAGTCATGAACTTGTGTTACTGAAAAAACAAAATAATTCAAAAGACAGGATGGAGCCACATATTAATTTAAAGCGAGACTAAGCGGGGCTGTATAAATTGAATGAAAAATTAGCCACCCCTACACAGGCCTTTCAACCAAGTGATCCAATCATGGTCATATGGCTGGTGGCCAATACAAATGAGTCACAGATATGCAACAAGGGGGACGTCTGGCTTACCTTCCCATCTCCCTCTCACCTCACCCCATCCTATTCTCTACTCACTACATCTACTGGGCTTTCTGACCCTTTGACTTTGCCCTCTTCCCTGGCTTCCTGCTTGCCCCTTGGACTGGCGTGGGACACTGGCCTGGCCCTGAGTGCTCCCCAGGACTGGCTTGCACCCCTCTCATCTCTTCGGATAGTCATCTCCCCACTTGGTGCTGGCCTCTAGACCTCAAGTTCAGCTTTGGCCTTCTGGCCAGCACCCTGAGCAGAGTGACCTCAGACCCCCTGAGGGACGACTGGACAATGTGAGGTAACAGTGGACACTGAATAATAAGGTACCTTTACTTCCCAGGCTGCTCTTCCCATGATGGGACCTCCTCAGCCAGGCTGTGGCTTGGTAGCAAGGGAATGTGTTCCTTGATCGCACAGCTACTTCTGTGGATGGGCACACGTATAGACGCCAAGAGTCAGGCCCGAGCTGGCTGAGGGAAGCTTAGGTGCAGGAATGTGTGCTGCTTGTGGCTGAGCCACATCCGCCCTGCATCATTGCTGATGTGGAACCTGACAGAGATGTCCCTCCAAACCCCCTTTGAAAGGAGCTTTCCTTGTGATATCTCTAGAGACATAAAGCATGAAAAACCTCAGAGACGGAAAAGGTATCTAGAAGTCTTAGTTTAAAAGGCAGTGTATTAGTCAGCATTCTCCAGAGAAACAGAACCAATAGGATATATGGGAATTGGCTCACATAATTATGGAGGCTGAGAAGTCCCAAGATCTGCAGTCTGCAGGCTGCAGACCCAAGAGAGCCAATGGTTAAGTTTCAGACTGAAAGCCAGGAGGCTTGAGATCCAAGAAGAGCCCATGTTTCAGCTGAGTCTGAAGGCAGGAAAAAACCAATGTCGCTGCTGAAGGCGATTAGGCAGGAGGAGTTGCCTCTTACTCAGGGAGGGTGGGCCTTTTCATTCTATTCAGGTCTTCAACAGATTGTCAGAGGCCCACCCACATTAGGGAGGGCAATCTGCTTTACTCAGTCTACTTAAATGTTAATCTCATTCAGAAACACACCCAGAATAACGTTTGACCAAATATCAGGGAACCCACGGCGCAGTCAACTAAACACATAAAATTAACCAGCAGCAGTGATGCTAAAGATCAGAGGAAGAGATGAGACTGCAATGTATCAATCCTGGCTGCACATCAGAACCACTGGGGACTTTAAAAGTAGCTGCCTGGGCCCCATCCCAGGCCAATCAGAATCTTTGTGGGGTGGAGCCTGGTGTAGTTTTTGAAAGTTCACCAGATGATTCTGCTGTGGAGTCAGAATTGAGAAGCTCTGGACTAAAAGGACAGAATACAATAAATGGCTAGACAGAAGATGAACAGAAGGAATCTAGTTGCTGGTGCTAACGTAGGAAATAAATTTTTAATAAGTCTTCTTCAGAATGCAAAAGGTTAAGTCAATTTCTTTGATTTTCAGCTTGAGAGTCTTTCAGGACGGTGTGGGGAAAACGTCCTGGAAACAGCACAGACTTGAGGATCTGAAGGATTTAGGGTCAATCCCAGCTCTATCACACAAGGTACTTCACTTCGGAACCCCAGATGACTAATGAGTAAACTTGCAGTAACGATCACTGAGACACTATTGAAAGGTCAGCCCGGTGCCTGGCCCTGATGGGACATCAGCAAACGTGTCTCTTCTCTAAACTTTGAAGGAACAAGTAGTATTAAAATTTGAGAATCAGCAACATTCTCATCATACATGTAATGCCATCTATGTTTTCAATAAATAAATAATACATTACGTACTGCACTGCCTTTAGCAGTCTTTTTTTTCAATCACCATCTTGTACAAAAACCTCCTGTAGCTCACAAACAGAAAAAAAGACATCAGATATTGAACGTGGAAAGGAATGAATGCAGGCTTAAACCTGAATTATTCATAGTTGTCTCAAAGCTGAAACTCTCCAAGGAATTGAAGTATTGAAAATATCGAGAAAAAGAAAAAAAATGGGGAAAGTAAAAGGGAAGAAGGAAAGAGATTTAAGGTTATTTCTTTAAGTCAAATTTCAGAGACAGGAAACAGGTCTAAACTCATTCATGTGTATAGAGTTGCTTAGGAAACAATTTTGCCACAACTTACTTCACATTAAAATAGGAGTTGAAATTCCTGACTCAAGAAATGATGATGCTCCACAATTATTATCAGCTTATTAATCTTAAATGCAGTCAATAATTTTTCACAACTGAAAAAACATTATCAGGTTATTGGCCTGCAGGTAAATGTTTTAGGCTCTAAAACAAAAAAATGTCTCCTTCCCCTAAAATGCAAGTATTCCTATAAAGAGTGCCAATGAGTTGCTTTACTTACGATTTTGCAGGTACTTTATTCACTTATGGAATCAGTCCATTAGATCATGGGCACACTTTATATAGCTTACTGGGACATGTTGACATTAGTCAAAGTGTGATCGAATTCACTAATTTGGTCCTATAGATATTTATTAATTATCTACCCTAAGTATAGGACTCCTCTCCAACTAGACAGTTATATCTACATCTATACACATAACCACATGTACATATTGTGAATATGTTTCACCTAATGGATTCAGAGTTACATGGGATTTACTAGGATTGGGCATGCAACAGAAGCAGGAAAGATCATCTCTGTGCTAGTTGAACTGTCAAGCTGACTGAGGCATGTGGTTGGGAGAAAACGTGGGCAAAACTGGCTTCAAATCCTGGCTTTGCCAACTACTAGCTGTGTGATCTGGAACAAGTTACTTAATTTCTCTGAACTTCAGTTCTCACCTCTGTAAATCAGTGTTAATAATACCCTCCCTGTAGTGTTATTCTGAGGATTAAGTGAAATTATGCATAAAGTGCCAAGCACATGGTCAACACTTTTCCCCTTACATAAATCTCAGAAACAAACGTTTTCTGCAGGTGGTTTGGTGTCCTTTTGGTTTGTTAAGTGGTGCCACATGTTCATAAAATATTGAGCTTGAAAAACCAAGCCAACTAAAAATTGAAGCTCCAGGATTCCACTTCCAGAAGATGAAGTAGACACACTTTCTCTCATTGCTCCTGCTAAGTACAAGTAAAACCTTGGACATCAGATATAAAACAAACAGAAGAAGACTCTCTCAGAGTGGAGGGAGGAAGGCAGATTAGCTAGGAATCTCACGACCTACGGAACAACACAGCACTGAGCTGTTCTTATTTCCTTTTATTTCATGTATCCCACACTTAGAGTTGAAGAAGCCAGCAACCTGGGTATAGACAAAAGGGTACAGATGAAAAAAGTCCCCCCAAAAGCATGCTCTCTCAAGGAAAGGGGCAGCCTAGCAAGACAGTAAACTTTTAAATAATAAATGCTGTGTTCTAGCCAAATATCACACACAAAAAACTGGCCCAACTTCTACCCATGCCAGCAAAGCCCAGGCGGGGAGCCTAGCCTTCCACCCTCATGAGACTATAATGAAGTGCCCCAACACCCCCACTGGGGTGGTGTCAAAGAACACCAGTGGAGAGTCAGGACTTTCACCACAGACTAGTGATAATGAGGCCACCCCCACTGTGGTGCCAAAGGAGACATGTGGAGAGCTGGAACTTCCACCTGTGCCCAGCATGATGATAATGAGCAGTAATGGCACCCCTCAAGTGTCAGTGGAGGCCGAGTCGGGGAGCTGGACTTCTGCCTCCACCTAGGCTGTAATGAGGCAGTGTCCACCTCTCCCTTGCTGAAGTTCTGTCAGAAAAAGCCAGCTTAAAACTGGTTTCAATAAGACCCAGAGTCTCATAAAATACTACGAAAATATCCAAGTTTCAATGGGAGTCCCTTGTCATACCAAGAAAGAGAAAAATCTCAAACTCAATGAAAAATGACAGTCAACAGATGCCAATACCACAATGACAGAAAATGAAGATTACCTGAGAAGGATTTTAAAGAAGCCATGATAAATTGCTTCAATGAGCAATTACTAATATGTTTTGAAAAAATGAAAAATAGATAACCTCAGGAAAGAAAGTCTCGGGAAAGAAACAGATGACCTAAAGAAGAATGAAATGGAAATTTAGAACTAAAAAAATACCATAATCAAAATAAAAAGCTCACTGGAAGGGCTCAACAACTGAATAGAGAGAACAGAGGAAAGAATCAGTGAACTGAAAGATAGAATAGTATAAACTACCCAATCTGTACAAGAGAGGGAAAATAGATTAAAAAGAAAATGAGCCTCAAGGACCTGTGGAACCAAGACAAAAATCTAACATTCATGTCATCAGAATGCTGGAAGGAGAGGAGAA
Source organism: Equus quagga (assembly GCF_021613505.1). Lineage (NCBI taxonomy): Eukaryota > Metazoa > Chordata > Mammalia > Perissodactyla > Equidae > Equus > Equus quagga. Next base: position 53,048,010 of record NC_060275.1, on the reverse strand, counting down.
AAAGGAGGGGCTAGAAAAGTACTTGGAGAAACAACTGCTGTGAAAACTTACCAAATTTGTCAAGAGACATAAACCTACAGATTCAGAAGCTGAATGAACCCCAAACAGGATAAAGCCAAAGAAATCCATGGCAGGACACATCATAATCAAACTGCTGAAAATTAAGCCCAAAGAAAACATTTTGAAGGCAGCAAGAGAGAAACACACTTTACCTACAGGAGAAAAATAATTCAAACAACAGTGGCTTTCTTGTAAGAAAATATAGAAGTGGAAACAATATTTTTCAAGTGTTGAAAGAAAACAACTGTTAGCCCAGAATCCTATACCTAGGAAAAACATCCTTCAGGAATGAAGGGGGTATGAAGACATTCTCAGAGGAAGGAAAACTAAGAGAAGTAGCTAGCAGACCTTCTCTGAAATAATAGCTAAAGGAAGTTCTCTAAACAGAAACGACAAGAGAAAAGCAGAAACCACGGAACGCTAGGAAGGAAAGAAGGACACAGTAAACAAAAATATGGGTAAGTGTAGTAGACTTTTCTCTTCCTCTTGAGTTTTCTAAGTTATGTTTGATGGTGAAGCAAAAATTTTTGACAAAGGTGCAAAAGCCAGTCAGTGAAGCAAAGACAGCATTTTCAACAAATAGTGCTGGAGTAATTGGACATCCATAGGCAATTCTCACACTTTGTATAAAACAACTCAAAATGGATCACTGACTTAAAAATGAAACATAAAACTTTTAGGGAAAAAGAAAGGAACATCTTCAGGATGTCCAGCTAGGCAAAGAGTTCTCAGACTTGACACCAAAAGCACAATACAGAAAAGGAAAAATTGATAAATTAAACTTCATCAAAATTAAAAACTTTGCCTCTGGAAAAAAACCCCGGTTAAGAGGATGAAAAGACAAGCTATAGAAAAATATTTGCAAATCATATATCCAACAAAGAACTAGTAGAGAATATGTATAAAGAACTTTCAAAAACTCAACAGCAGGGGCCTGCTTGCATAGTGGTTAAGTTCGGGCACTCTGCTTCAGCAGCCCAGGGTTCGCGGGTCCGGATCCTGGGCATGGACCTATACACTGCTCATCAAGCCATGCTGTGGCAGCATCCACATACAATGTAGAGGAAGATTGGCATGGATGTTAGCTCAGCAACAATTTTCCTCAAACAAAAAGAGGAAGATTGGCAACAGATGTTAGCTCAGGGCCAATCTTCCTCACCAAAAACAAAACAAAATCTCAACAGCAAAAAAGCAAATGATCCAATTAAAACATGGGCAAAAGATATAAAGAGATGTTTCACCAAAGAAGACAAAGAGATGGCAAATCAACTCATGAAAAGATATGCAACATAATTTGCCATTAGAGTAATATAAATTAAAACCACAATGATATACCATGCGTACCTATCAGAATAGCTAAAATAAAAGATAGTGACACCACCAAATGCTGGTGAGGATGTGGTGAAACGAGATCCCTCACACATTGCTGGTGGGAATGTAAAATGGTGCAGCCACTCTGGAAAACAGTTTGGCAGTTTCTTAAACAACTAAACATGCAACTACTACTATATGACCCAGCAATTGCAGTCTTGGGTATTTATCCCAGATAAAGGAAGACTCAATGTTCCCACAGCAATCTGTACACAAACGTTCATAGCTGCCTTATTCATAAATAAATATAGCCCAAAACCGGAAACAACCCAGATGTCCTTCAACGAATGAATGGCAAAACAAATCGTGATATATCCATCTCATGGAATATTACTTGCCAATAAAAAGGAATGAAGTACTGATACGTGCAACAATGTTAATGAAGTGCCACAGAATTGTGCTCAGTGGGGGTAAAAATAGCCAACCACGAAAGGTTATACATAGTATAATTCTGTTGATAGAACATTCTTGAAATGACAAAATTATAGAAATGGACAACAGATTAGTGGTTGACAGGGATTAAGGAGAAGGTGGAGGGGAGGGAAGTTAGTGAAGCTATCTACATAAGGGAAGCATGCGGGAACCTTGTGATAATGGACATTTTCTGTATCTTGACTCTCAGAATGCCAATATATCCTGGTTGTGATAGTGTACGTACCATAGTTCTGCAAGATGTTAGTTACCGTTGGGGGAAACTGGGTAAAGGGTACACAGGGTTGCTCTGTATTATTTCTTACAACTGCATGTGAATCTACAATGGTCTCAAAACAAAATTTAATTACAAAATTTAATGCTCCAGAGGTAACTTGCAAACTAGTAAAGAAAGTAAGCAAAAGCTAAACAAAACAAGCAAACAAAAACCAAACTCTTACACAAATACGGACCTTTAAAGAGAGAAGCATCCTTAATTATCAACCTGTTTGACTTCTTGATCTGTAATTGGGAAATGGAGGTCTCGAGGTGGAGTGACTTGCCCAAGGACAGATCTGGGACTTGACCACCACAGTCTTGGTCTGACACCCAGCCTGCAGGCCACAGCAAACGTGTGCAATCACCTGCCATTCTCTAGGAGGGAATGCAGGAACTATTTCCTTTTCTGAGCACGGAATATTTCACTTGGATTATTGCCCTGCGTCTCTGCACCGAATAAAGCTACTGTCACAAAGACAAGGGAGTAGCCTTGATTTTCAAAGGTCAATTTCAAAATGCATTTGTGCAACCTTGGAATCAAGTGATTACTTATGATAACTCCTCTAGAATTACATACATTGTAGAGCCAAGGTGAGGACAACAGACAGTGGCATGAAGCTTTACAATTTATTAACACATGTATTTCACCATTTCACTTGATCACAGCAACACTTCTGCGTGATGCAGGAATTATCACCATCTCCATTTTACAGATGAGGCAACTAAGGCTCAATAAAGCTCAATGGCCAACCCAGAGACAGAAAACTAGCAAAGTGCAGAACCAGGGCTCCTACCTAGATTTTCTCTGCTCAGTCACTGATGCCTTTTCCTCGTCTTGCTGTGATATTCTGATGCTGACCTAGAGATGAGACAGTACCTAAATCACTGCCAAGCTAACTCCATCCTCATGTGAATGCCACTCTCCAGACCCGAAGTTAGGCCTAACTGCTACCACCCCCACTCCAGACCTTCTCTACACCACCAAATCATTTTGCACAACATACTCTTATTTTTTGTGGTTAACTGAATTATAATTATTTGTTCAACTGTCTCATACTAGTCTTTGTATCCCCTACAATAGATATCCACTGAAGTGACTTATTTGTAAAAGTTGCCTCTCTTGTCCTGTACATACATTGGGCTGTCTTATCCAGTGACTTCTTTAAAGTTTAAAGGCTTTGGGATTTAGACATCCAGAAGTTCCCATAAGCACTGGCAAGCAGATTTGTGTCACCAGAGAAAAGGAACTGGCTCTTTAGGAGCTAAGAGAAATGGAATAAATAACACAGATTTTCTGACTAAATGTGCAATAACATGGAGGTTTATTCAGTTGCCTGTCATAGTGGCATGTGAAGCTAACTAGGCTGCAATTCACATCTGTCTTTCTTCAACTACTCAGTACTCTGGTGTTGAATATGTTACACTTAAAATAAGTTGGACTTAATAAAAATAAATGAGAAATGATAATTAATAGCACTAATTCTTAACCAGGCTACTGATTTTCACTGCCCTCAAATGAGTCATCATCATGATAGTAGATGTGGGTGAAATATTTTTGGGGTGGAGAGATGACGTTTAAACCTCTTTGTCTGGATTCTCCAGTTCCTATTTTCTTCTTTTCTTAAAGAAACCAATAGGACCAACAGATCAAAATTCAAACCTGACATGTTATGTGTGTTGACCCACAAAAAAATCAATTTGGGAACCGTTTCATCAAAAAGCAAAAGCAAACTGAAACTAGCAAAGACCAGCCAGGAATATGTAGTGAAGTCCTTACCACACGCTGGCTACTGTAGGTGACTGAAGCATTAAACAGAACTGGGTGTTATGAGGTTATCTAATGTGGAGGAAAGGAAGCAAAGAAAGATGAATCAGGTCAGAGGTTGAAAAGAAATGTAGTGGGAGAGTCACTGCCAGAATATCTACATGTTATGAGTCTAACTGCTCCCTCCACATTTTGGTTAAATGTCTTCTTATTATATTCTAGAGGAATTCCACAACTCATTGAAAGTTGATTCTGCCTCCTCTCTGGTAGGGAATCTCTTCCACCATGAGCAGAGAGGTAAGTTCAAGTTTTCATCCACACAACAAGGCTTTGGGACTCTTCCATGCTCTGCTGTGCTCCCTCGCACAGCAGAAACACTGTTCACATGCTTCTCCTGGAAGGGGGATCACTGAGAAGGCACCAGCTTTAGAGAAGATTGAGGTCTGATAGGTCTCTGTACTTAAAGTTAAAAAAAAATAACAATAATATTAAAGTTAGAAGACCTCTCTTGCCCTGCATTCTGGACAGCATGAGATGAAGTCTGGCAAGCTAATGGGGTGGAGGGGAGGTAGAAAAGAAGGGAGGGCAAAGGCATTCCAGGCAGAGGGTCTAGCACGTGCAAGGGCCTGGGTGTGTGGGAAAGTGTGCTGGGTTTAAAGAATGGCAGTAACTAGGAATGGTTCATTCATTCGTTAAGCACCTGGCCCAGGCATTGGTCTAAGGGTTATAGTGATGAGCAACCCAGACAAGGTCCCTACCCCCACGAACTTGCCTCTGAGATGGGCATGAAGGGGTGGCGAGGAGATGCACAATAAACAAAGTAACATGAAAATATCAGACAGTGATAAGAACTACACAGAGAATCAAAGTGGCTGCTTTTAGATTGGGTCCTCAAGGAAGTCAGGAGGTGATTATTACGCTGAAATCTGAATGACAAGGAGCCAGTCCTAGCAAGAACACTGGGAGACAGAGTAGCTGGTGCAAAGGTCTCAATGCAAGGAGGAGCCTGAGAAGGGAAAGAGGGCCAGTATAGCAGTGGGGGAGGAATGTGGAGCTAGCAAGTGTGTCCTGAAGCTGCAGCCAACGTTCAGAGTGATTGCTTCCATCTAAATGGAAAAATGGAAATGTTTCTTAATGTTGCTTCAGTTGAAATGAAAAACTAAATAATTTATTCCCTCGTTTCTCTGTGACATCTATAGATGTGAGATACGGGATCTGCCCAAATATTCACCAATATAGGTTCAAACTTGGGTTCCAAACTTCTGCCTTGTCCTCCTCACCTTGAGCCTAGCTCCGCTTCCCTAGAATACAGCCACAGCTAAGCCATGTTCCCAAGGCCATTGTCAACATGTCTATCTGGTGACCTGAGCCGAGACCTGTCTTGCCCTACCTTTTGGCCAGGAGGAGCTGATGGGGGGAAATGGATATGGTAGAGGTGCTGAAACACTGGAGCCAAGTCTGCTACTATCAGCATCAGAAGCATGATTAACAGAGGAGAAATTTCATTCCTAAGGCCTGCTGCTGTCAGCAAGTTCCAAGAGACACTGGCCTTTGCTGTAGCAACAGATTTCACATGCATCAGGAGAAATCACAACAGTATTAGTTCTCCCTGGAGACAACGTGGAAACCGCCTGTGATTAGAGAGATCTCCTCATTTCCTCTAATGATGCTGGCACTGCCCTGATCTGTCTGCCTTTCTCGAACCGCTCTGGGTTCTTCAGTCTTCTGAAGCCTCCCGTTTTTATCCCTGATGAGGATGGTCCCACCTTATACAACTAAGCCGTTTATATGCTATTCTGAGCCTTCAAAGGCCAAGAAACTGGGAGTGGGGGTGTGAGGGGTGGGGATCAGAGCGAGAGAAATCACAGGATTCAGAGTTTAAAGCTCTGGGCTTGGGCATCAGCTCTATCAGTTAGCCATGTGACCCATAAGCAGCTTACTTAACCTCTCTGTACTTCTGTTTCCCCATCTGAAAAATGGTGCTATTAACAATACCTCTCTTATGAGATCAGCATGTCGAACAAAGCAGATAATAGGTGTAAAAATACTTTGTAAGTATAAAAGCCAGGCAAACACCAAGTATTCCCCTGAAGAAAAGGATCTTCTCTTCATTTTAGGAGGTAAACATCCAAAATGATGATATTTATTCAAAGTCCTTACCATGCTCTTTGTTTTACTTCTCCCTATATTAAGGAATTCAAGGAGGCCATCGATGAAAGTACACAACTAACCTAATTTTGGTCGCGCCTCTGCCACCATCAATAGCCACGTGATCTGGGACACTTAATCATTCAGAGCCTCAGCTTCCTCATTTAGAAAATGAAGATAATAATACCCAAGAGCTGATACAGGGATCAGGTAATATATCTTAAAATTCTTTAGAAAATATCTAATAAATGTAAAGATATACATTTGGATATCCTCATACAATTATGTATTATGTAATCACATATATGTAATATTCTAGATGATTATGGAGTCACAATTTAAGTCTGAAGTCAAAATTTTTCCATCAAAAGGTGTGCCATCAAGAATCTTTATACCAAAAGAACTCCCAAATGAACTGCAGTTGAATATCTACCTTTTTAAGGCAGGTACAGAGTGAGATTTTTTTTTTTTTTAAAGATTGGCACCTGAGCTAACAACTGTTGCCAATCTTTTTTTTTTCTCCTGTTTTTTCTCCCCAAACCCCCCAGTACATAGTTGCATATTTTAATCATGGGTCCTGCTAGTTGTGGCATGTGGGATGCCACCTCAGCGTGGCCTGATGAGCGGTGCCATGTCTGCATCCAGGATCCGAACGGGCAAAACACTGGGCCGCCGAAGCAGAGCGCAGGAACTTAACCACTTGGACCCGGGGCCGGCTCCTGATCTCTTTTTTGTAGATATGCTAACCGCCAAGAATTACTGATTTGCCATTTGTGGTGGATTAAGGATGACCACAGATTCTTTGCTGTTCCTCCCATTGAGAGGTGAAGTCTGTGTCCCCTCCCCTTGAACCTGCAGGGTGAGGATGTGGGTATCTCTGGAAACTTAACCAACAGAATATGGCAGAAAGGACGCGGTGCCATGACAATTTCTAGGCTAAGCCTTAAGACGCTAGCCGCTTCTACTTTCTGACTCTCGGAAGACTTGTTCCTGGAGCCCTGAGCCACTATAAGTCTGACTATACCAAGGCTGCCATTCTGTGAGGAAACCCAAGCTGGTCACTTGGAGAGACCATATGAGGAGAGTCGTCTGGCCACCCCTAGGTTTTACAGTTCTGAGCCATTCCTGTCAACCCAGCTGAGACCCAGGATGGCAGCATGGAAGTGAGCTGTACCTGCTGTACTGTCTGAATCCCTGACCCACAGGACCAGAGACAGAAGAATAAAAAAATAACTTTAAGCTACTGCATTTTAGAGCGGTTTGTTTCACAGCAACAGGTAACTAGAAAATCATCCAAACATGAAATCATAAAATATTTGATACCAATTTATGGAAGTGTATGTCACTAAAATGAAATGTCAGCCCCAAAGTTGCTTCAGTCTTAGAACAGGGAAACATTTTCCTGTGGCTAGCTGCCAGTGGGTGTGTGAGAAATTATGGCAAACTGGAATGATTTCTCAGTATTTCCAAGTACACTGAAAAGGGGAAAAGCCTCATTAAGCACGTAAAGGAACAAAATCCATGCAGGCTAAATCTCTTCTGCAGAAATACAACAGAAAAAGTCTAAAAAAGGCCCTCAGAAAGTTTTTGGGTGAGGGAGCAGAGGTTTCTGGAATACTCTCCAAGGTTGAGGATAAAGGTTAAACTCATCATTGGACAATCACTTAAGGACTGTATAAATACTGCATCATTCATTCAAAATCATGTAGATCACTAAAGACAAATTACTTCTAGAACATATTTGGCAAATGATTATATAACTCCACAAGAGGTAACTAAGAAAGATTCAAACAAACAAATACATTAAACTCATTTGTATCGCATATATTTTTTAATATTAGGATGTTTTGACATCTTATTATAAAAAAACCTTTCTAGGTAAGGAGAGACTGTCCCTCCTGGGACTAGCCAATTCTTGGAGCTGGCAAAGGGCCCAGCTGGGTGCACGCCTTTGATATGCAAACTAACCAATCCAGAGCCAGACCTGGTCTAATCTGGGCCATACACCCCAGGAGGCCTTAATCATCCCAGGGCCAGGTACCAGCCAACTAGAGACCACCCCTATAGCCCAAAGCCCTCCAAAATTATTCAAACTAGCCAATTCTAAACTATTTACCCTTTTCTGCCTTGCCTTTTCCATGGAAACCCCAAAAAAGGCTGTGGTCTTATTTTACCAAACCATATCCAACATGGACATTCTTAGAATATCATTCAAAGGGTTACATGTTCAAAGACTTAGCTGAAGTCAAGTGTAGCTAGTGGGTGAGGTTAGGCTAGTTTAATAACTGTGGAATCATGGAGAGGCTTTTCTCTCCTCCAAGGCAGCCTCCTGACTGATGTCACTCACTGATGTCAGTGAGGCCCAGTTTGGGAGTGCAGATGGCCACCACGGCTAGAAAACCACCCCAGAAACCCTGACTTTGAAGGGAGGATTAGTCATGTCATCTTCCTCACAAAGGAGAACAGGTGAGAGAGTGCAGGAGAAGAGAAATTCAGCTGCTTAACTCCAAAATCCAGTTTTTCATGTAGTCTAGCAGAAAAACGTTATGTAGCTTGAGAAACACCCACTTCATTTAGTTCTTATAAATAAAATATCTCAATGGCTGTGTAGTTTTAAAGAGCGTACACAGCTTTAAATCGTATAGGGCTACATATCTTCTGAAAATGAAGCCTCTCTCTCTTAGTGAGTTATATTATATTAAGGTTATAAGCATATACTTTAATGGAAATACAAGATGAAATTGAGCGTCCTTGTCTGGTTATATAAACCAAATGTTTTATTAAGAGCCCATGTTCGTTGAGAGCAGATGGCGAAAAATGTAGAGAGGTATGACTCACTTCTACCTTGAAATGCTTTACTATTCTTTACCATCAGCAGAAATCAGACATCATATCTTCTAAACTGCCAAACATGGTACCTTTATTTTTCTCTGAGAAAGGCTATAGTGAAAACAAATGAATTGAGGTTTTTCATCCCTTTCTAGATCCTCTGCCTTCACCACTGCTCATCTGCTGGTAGGTAGATGAAGCAGGAGGAGGCAAACGTGAACAACTCAGAGGAATCTAGGAGAAATCTGGAGGTGTAATTAAAAGAATTACATGTCTGCCATTTTGTGCCTTTAATTTAGGAAGTCAGTGGCTTAAATCACCTGTTTCTCAGCATGAGTAATACACAGAAAGTCTGTGCTGTTGCCACATTTAAAGGGACTCTGCCACTCAGACTGAAGCTGAGTGGCATTTTCTTCACTGGATCAAAATACTTCAGTGATTCTTTTTTTTTTTCGAGGAAGACTAGCCCTGAGCTAACTGCTGCCAATCCTCCTCTTTTTTCTGAGGAAGACTGGCCCTCAGCTAACATCCATGCCCGTCTTCCTCTACTTTAATATGTGGGATGCCTACCACAGCATGGCTTGCCACGCAGTGCCATGTCCATACCCAGGATCCGAACCAGTGAACCCTGGGCCGCTGAGAAGCAGAATGTGCAAACTTAACCACTGCACCACCTGGCTGGCCCCTGCTTAAATGATTCTAACAACTGACTACTGATGGTAGTGAAACCGGCAAACAGTTAGCCACTGATGATTAAGTAGCTAGGAACTAAAGATGTTTTACTTTTTGCAATTACTGATTATAGCTTTTAGTTGTGTCTCCCCACGCCCCCTCATTGTTAACTGTGCTGCTCAGGCAATATGCCATCTGACTCTCACTACATTCCTAGAGGTAACATCTTCCTGGAGCCTGGGCCACCATGGTAACTGATGTTTGAGCTGTTTTTCAGGAATTAGAACCCCTTGTCCACTTCAGGCTGGTTGAGACCACCAACCCATCAACTGGGCCCGCGCAGACGTCCGATAAGCAACGTTTTAACATCAAGAAGCCAAAAACTCCACCCTCAGATCATGCCAATGCCACCATTTTGTGAACACGTGTCCTGTGAAGAGGAATGGATCTGACCACGCTTGTGCAGATCATCAATTACCTCACCTCTCCTCACCTCCAATCGTCTATCTCCACGCTTCAGATCACCTTGCCCCCTCCCCCATAAATATCCTTGAGTCTTCCTTTTCAGGGAAGGATTTGAGACTCATTCTCTCACTTCCTCACATGGCTGCCCTGTGATTAAACCCTCTCTGCTGCAATCTCATCATCTCGGTGTTTAGCTTTGGCGGCAGGCAAAAACGAAACTGGGTTTGGTAACAGTAGTCTTATCTAGACATTCCTGCCGTTGGGACCTTTCTACTACCTTCTTCAAAAAAACTCCAAGCTGCCATTCAAGCATTTTTAAATATTGTCAGCTCATTTCCTACATGAGGGACCAAGAAAGGGTTCCATGCATTTGGGTCATGCCATCTGGAGTGGGGTTAAAAGTTCTTACTCATCACGTCAGTTTCTGGACATCAAGCTACAGAACAGGCCTATCTGGTCGACTCAGGCAAATGTGTGGTGACTGTGCCAATGGATTCTTTCTCCTTCCCAGAATGGCCTCATTAGTTCTTCAGATGGTCTAGCAAACCAGTTGTTGCCTGAACATGGTTGTGAGTACACAGGCCTTTCAGATCCTCATGCCTGTCCAGCCCTATCAGGTGAGCAGGTCAACAGAGTTAGTGGCCTTCCTGATAGACCACTGGCTTTGTCAGGCAGTAGATAAACCCACAGGGACACCTACCATTAGGTGTAATATTATGTTACTATACACAATACTACGTTATTTACCAATAGCAGTTAGTAGCTAATTTGGGGCAGTTTAGTTTTTAAAAGTGGAAAATACGTAGTTCAGCAATGGCAACCCAAAACTATTCCTTCATTTCCGATGGCCACTTCCAGCGATAGACCCACATGATGTCCTCTTTTCCTAAATCTTCAGTTCAATTTCCTTATCATCATCCCACTCCTAACTCTCTCAAAGCCAAATGTTTGAGTATAATTTTTATGCCACTCTATTGACTGATTCACCTATGTGTTTGTTTAACACTGACTGAAGTACCAGACCATGAGTTAAGAATCGGAGATACAAAAATGCATACTCATTATAGGAAGATTTCAAAAAATGAGAAACATATAACATAAAAATCTGAAAGTTCCCTTTATCTTTCCCAATTTTACTCCCTCTCTAGAGATAACCATTGTTATCTATATTTCTCATAGCTTTAAAAATGCATGTAGGTGTGCACATGTAGTCTCTGCACTACATGCTAAGCACATACACATGCAAGTGTTGGGATGTATGTGTGTTCATGCACAATTTTAGATATACTACTCATGAGGTTAAAGGCACAAATTATTGAAAATTATACTACATATTCTTTTTAAAGCCCCACTCTGATCTTTTGTTTTAGACAAATTCCTCAGAGTTTGCAGAAAGAAGACACCACTGGACTCACAGCCAGCTGGCCCAGAGGCTCTGTAAATATTCTTCTCACTCATTCATTCAAGAAATACTTATTGGGCCCAGACCATCTTCCAGACATTGTGTTGACCAAGAGTACGAAAATGAAGATGGAACCTTACCCTCAAGTCTGGAATACAGAGGATTAAAATGAACATATGTACTACTTTTCCAAATCAAATTCTTATCTTTTTAGAAAATAACCTCAAAAATCCTCTTGGTTATAAATAGTTTTTTTTAATTGTATAAACCCTCAGGTGTTCTAATGATAGTTGTTCAAATATTGGCCTTCCCAGGTAACAAGACATGGCAACTCAGTATCAATGCATGTCTCCCCAGAAGAGCCTTAAGAAGCAACTTTTCAGGTAACGTGAGAAACTTTGGGCAGCTTTTACATCATACTAGCCACACATGTGCAGGGCTTGCCTGATGGGAAGGATTGCTGAGGAGCACTATGTGTTTTTCATTTCTTTATAACCGAGGTCAGCTCAGTTAGAATGTGCTGACGTGGTCCTGGGTTCAGGGACAAGGGAAGAAGTGACCTAGAGACCCCTCTGTACTCCCCAGGAGATCATTATGCAGGTTGAGAGAGCTGAGAGTTCATTTGACTTCAAGCTTTAATGCCATCCTTTCCCTCTCACCTTAGTAGAAGACAGTCTCTTACTCCTTCTTTCAACTAGGAAGGAAAGGAAAGTGACTTTGGAACGTGCTATAGATGGGCTTTTATAGCTACCACTAAACTCAGTTTTAAGAACAGCATCTTCTAGTGAGAGAAAAAATTATTCAACAAATGTCCCTGATCATTTTTCCATGTCGAGTGAAAGCCCAGTCATAAATTAGACTGAATACTTAAATCATGGCATGACCTACAAGTGACCTTTTGGCTTCCACGGGTCCAGCCAGCCTGGTGACTCCCCACAACCACTGTCACCATGGATCCATGGACGTTGTATTACAGAAGGAATGAAGGCTGTAGTGGGACTTACGTAACCCACAGACCCATCTCTATCCCAGCCCTCTGCTCACATTAACACTAAGCAGTATATCATTTAGAAAGGGGAAATGCGATCATAGCTTTTGCCCCCACACTGCTATGAAATTCCAGGCTTTTACATGCAGGAAGCTCCATGTTGATCTTGGCGTCTCCATGGGTTAAAAATCTTGTTTAAATGTTGCAGCCTTAGAATAGTCTTTGAGGTTTTTCTATGTTGTTTTATAAAAGGCTTCTGCCTGATTATTTACAGATGCTGTCTCTGAGAAAGCTGAAAATAGTCTCACTTAACGAATGCTAGAATTTGGAGTTGGGCTTCCCTTACTTTTTTATGGTGAACAGTTCAACAGAGCTCAAGCCCAAAGGTTGGCCTGCTCGTCCAGCTTTAAATGGGATTTCTGTCAGTGTCTCCAGCACTGAGGTTTCTGTTGACCTGACCTCAGCCCGTCAAGCAGTCATTCATCAAAGCACTCATTCAACAAATATTTGTTGAGCCCCACTACACATCCGGTCTTATGCCAGGTGCTGGGGACAAGGAGGTAAAAACCAAGGCTCAGCCTTGCAGGAGCTCAGTCTAAGGAGAGGAAGTAAGTCAACCAACAGCTAAAAGATGGTGTGATGAATGCTGTAACAGATAAGCAGAGCATGCTGGGGTCGCCTCACTGGACACAGGGAGGGAGAGGAGGTGAACTCCTCTCATTTCAGTTGCTCAAGCTCTCCTACCCTCACCTCGCTCCTTAACTCACAATAACAAGGTAGGACAAGCAAGGTGTGGTTCCCTTGTCTCCGTTTTATCTTTCTTCAAATCTGAATCAGGCCTCTGCCAGATTAAGAGCCCATTTTGTTTTTCAAAATCTCCAGAAAAGAACTTAGGGCAACCTTCATAAATGTGCCCAGAGCATTCTCCTACTTAGGAGACTCCTCTTTGGTCTCCATAACCACAGTCCTTGAGCTGTTGTTGAAGCTACTTTCTCCTGTGCCTGCCTTGGTGGAAAGCTGGCCTTTGTGGAAGCATCTGTCCATACTTAGAGTCACGCCCCCGCCTTCTCTTTTCCAGGCTAAGCGGTCCAGCCCCTCCCACTCAGGGCTCGTTCATCTCCTCTCAATGCTTTCAGTGTCATGTCCTGGACTCACTCCAAACCCTCCTTATCCCTTCTCAATTACAAAACCCAGAACTGGGCCAGGAAAGGAGTGTGCTGGGCCAAAGATTTTCCTTCCCAATTCCTACAAATTCCTTAGAGTCTCCACAGGCTGGTTAAATGAGTCTCTCTTTACATGATAACCAGGGGAGACTCTGAGATGACAGCACTAGAGGAGGAGTTAGAGGAGAGTAAAATACAGCCCTTATATGTTTAATTAGGGACACATGACGCCCATGGTCATCAACATTACCACTCCTGGCACCACTAACTTCTCTCCAGAGCCAACAGGACATGTGGGTGAATAGTGGAGAGTGCTTTTGGATTAACAGTAGTACCATAAATCACTGTTACTGAGTTAAAGACTTCTCCAAGTGATTTACAACTTGTAGTAATACAGACCTGGTGAGTTTAAGAACTCACCACTCCATCTCTCGTTCTATAGTCTCTTCTTAAAGAAAAATGAACCAAAATTTAAGGTAAGAGCAATAACATAATCACATCTCATCTTGGTATAGCATTTTTTATTTCCCAAAGTACTTTCCCACATCTCACCTCACCTAATCCTCACAATAACCTTGTGCAGTGAATCTTAAATACACTGACTTACAACTAAGAAAACAGGTACAAAGGTGTTAAGCGACTTGCTCGAGGTCACAGAAAGTATCAGAGGTAGGACTCAAAGGTCTGCCTCACCTCTCTCTTTTATGCTATAACTATTTGCAAAATATGTCATAGTTACACACCAACTTTTCATATATATTATTTTATTGGTCCTCAAAACATTCCTAGGATGCAAATAAGGAACTAGCAATAATAAAAACTGTGTAGGAAATGATTGTGAAAAATTTTGAAATGGATCAGAAGGATTAATAGGTATTGTCAATGGAAAACTAGACGCTGCCTAGCGGACCCTTCTGGATTATCTGATTCTATGAGGTCTCTGCAAATGTGGGTCTTTAAGCTATTTGATAACTTGTAAGTTATAGATAACTGAGAGCAATGTAAATGATTCTTGCCCATAGACACGCAAATGAATTTGGTCCGCTGGAAGTACAATTGATTTCCTCCTCTCTGTGGAAGAAGTCAGTTTTGCATTCACTAAGCCGATTTACTTCACAATTCCTGATTGCCTATCTATGGCACCTGCCCTTTGGATTCTCCCTTGAACTGGCTGCATCATCTTATTGATTGTCTCATTAATTAACAATTTAAATAAACCCGTGACACATGTTCATTTGATGTTTGTATGAAAGTCATGATTTTACCTTTTAAAAGAAGTATCCTCTAACAACACTTATTTAGCTCTTACTATAAGCCCTTACTAAGGACTTTATATACATTTAATTCTCACAACCACCATAAGGTACACACTCCTATTATCTCAATTTTGTAGATGATAAGACAGAGGTTCAGAAAGATGAAATAACTTGCTTGAAGTCTCACATTCAGTAAGGGAGGGAATTACTTCTCTCTGAGGCCATTGCTATTGATTTTTCCTTGGGGTCTGCAATATCTGGAACTAAATAACTAGGGCAGCAAGGTCCCTGACAGGTGGACACATGAGTCCCTCTTGAGCAACTGCAGATGGCAGCCTGCAGTTCATGCACTGTGAAGTTAAAATCATTTTCATTTGGGACTGATCAACCTCCTGCTGAGAGACAGTCTGGGGTGCACTCCATGTTATCTGTCTCCCACACCACGTGAGTCGAAGGAAGCTGGTATCCTGGAAATAGCACTGGCTTCATCCGTAGAAGATGGGCATTCTTGTCCCGGATCAGCTACTGACAAGCAGTGTGACCCTAAACAAGGCACTTAACCTTTCTAGTTCTCCTCTACAAAGTGAGGAAGATTGGATGGACAGAAGGGTAAGCAGGAGGACAAATTAAGCTGTGCCCACATACGAACAAAGACAACATGTGCTGACCCAGGGTAGCACGGTATGTGGGTCCCTGCCCTTTCAGTCAATAAACCCCAGCCTCAGGGGGAGAAAAAAATCCTCATTTTAAAACTGGTAAAGGAGCAAGAATTGCAGGTCACCAAGTACACTCAAGCAGAAATGTTGTCCCCTTTGCCCCAGCTGGGCAGAGCTGTCCTGGGTGATCTCCCAGGCCTAGCCCTTTAGAGGCTTCTTCACTGGGTCCCTGGCAGTGGCTCAGGGATGCAGCCCCTTTGGAAGAAAAGTGGAACTCTATAGCTGGGACTCAAAAGATCTAAGGCTATCTATGAAACTATTAATTCCTAGAGGAGAAAGACCTTGTCTTTTTTATCTTGGTGTCTCCCCAGTGACTTGCACAACTCATAACTAGTTCTCAAAAGTGCACTGAATTGAATTGAATACAAGCCCATTAACTAGTTAAATAGTTGATGCAACAAACACATTTATGGGTCATCTACCACAGGCCCGGCAATAGCCCAGATGAAGGAGACCTCGACCCCATCCCACAGTGCTCATGGGGCAAGTGAGACGTGCTCCCCAGATTCCACTCTCCTCTCCGGTTGCCTTTGGGGAGACACTCTCTTCCCTTTTCAAAGTTGTCTTTGGTGTTTAACTATCATCTTTTAAAAATATGCAATTCTACATGCACTGTTACTTGCCCCCATGGAGGTCCTACTTAAAGAAATTTTTCCAACAAATATCGATTGCATGCTTACCATGGGTTATGCCTTGTTCTATGCTCTGGATTAAAACAGAGAAAGTCTCTGCTCCCATAGAGTTTACTTACATTTTAGGGTGACACAGGGTGGTAAGAGGAGATAGATGAAACTAAAAGAATTTTTTAAAAGGAATATAGGGGCCGGCCCCGTGGTTGAGAGGTTATGTTCCTGTGCTCTGCTTCAGTAGCCCAGGGTTCTGCTGGTTCGGATCCTGGGCGCGGACATGGCACTGCTCATGAGGCTGAGGCGGTGTCCCACATGCTACAACCACAAGGACCCACAACTAAAAATATACAACTATGTACCGGGGGGCTTTGGGGAGAAAAAGGAAAAATAAAAGCCTCAAAAAAAAAGGGAATATAAATCGGAAAGGAAAAAGTAAAATTGTATCTATTTGCAGATGACACGTTATATATAGAAAGCCCTAAAGATACCACCAAAAAACCCTTAGAACTAATGAATGAATTCAGTAAAGCTGCAGGAAACAAAATCAATATACAAAAATCTATTGCATTTCTACACACTAACAATGAACTATCAGAAAGAGAAATTAATAATCCCATTTACAATTGCACCAAAAAAAAATACTTAGGAAAAAATTTAACCAAGGAGGTGAAAGACTTGTACACTGAAAATAATAAGACATTGATGAAAGAAACTGAAGAAGACACAAATAAATGGAAAGATATTTCATGCTCAAGGACTGGAAGCATTAATGTTGTTAAAATGTCTATACTACCCAAAGCAATCTACAGATTCAATGCAATCCTATCAAAATTTGAATGGCATTTTTCACAGACATAGAATAAATAATCCTGAAATTTGATAGAACCACAAAAGACCCCAAACAGCCAAAGCAATCCTGAGAAAGAACAACAAAGCTGGAGGCATCACATTTCCTGATTTCAAACTACACTACAAAGCTACAGTAATCAAAACAGTATGGTACTGGCATAAAAAAAAGACCCACAGACCAACAGAAGAGAAGAGAGAGTCCAGAAATAAACCCACATATATATGGTCAATTAATTTCTAACAAAGGAGTCAAGAACTTACAATGAGGAAAGAGTAGTCTTGTCAATAAATGATGCTGGGAAAACTGGACAGTCACATGCAAAAAGAATGAAACTAGACCATTATCTTACACCATATACAAAGATAAACTCCAATTGGATTAAAGACTTGAACATAAGACCTGAAACCATAAGACTCCTTTAAGAAAACAGAGAGTAACCTTCTTGACATTGGTCTTGGCAATGACTTCTTGAATTTGACACCAAAAGCAAAGGCAACAAAAGCAAAAATAGATAAGTAGGATAACATCAAATTAAAAGGCTTCTGCAGAGCAAAGGAAACCATCAACAAAATGAAAAGACAATCCATGGAATCAGAGAAAATATCTGCAAATCCACTAAGGGGTTAATATCCAAAATACGCAAGGAACTCAAACAACTCAATAGCAAAAAGCCAAATATGTAACCCAATAAAAAATGGGTAAAGGGGGCCGGGCCAGTGGCACAGCAGTTAAGTGCACATGTTCCACTTTAGTAGCCCAGGGTTCGCCGGTTCGGATCCTGGGTGCGGACATGGCACTGCTTGACAAGCCATGCTGTGGCAGGCGTCCCACATATAAAAAAGTGGAGGAAGACGGGCACGGATGTTAGCTCAGGGCCAGCCTTCCTCAGCAAAAAGAGGAGGATTGGCAGCAGTTAGTTCAGGGCTAATCTTCCTCAAAACAACAACAACAACAACAAAAATGAGCAAAGGATCTGAGTAGACATTTTTCCAAAGAAAACACAGATGGCCAACAGGTACATGAAAAGGTGCTCAATATCACTAATCATCAGGGAAATGCAAATCAATACCACAATGAGCCATCACCTCACACCTGTTAGGATGGCTATCATCAAAAAGAAAAGAGATAATAAATGCTGGTGAGGATGCAGAAAACAAGCGGGAATGTAAACTGTGCAACCACTATGGAAAACAGTATGGCGGTTCAAGTAAGTAAAAATAAAATTACCCTATGATCCAGCAATCTCACCTCTGGATATAGATCCAAAGGAAATGAAATCATTATGTTGAAGAGATATCTGGACTCCCATATTCTTTGCAGCATATTCACAATAGCCAAGGTTTGGAAGCAACGTAAATGTCTGTTGATGGAAGAATGGATAAAGAAAATGTGAAAAATCATATTTTTATATGTATATATTTGTGTGTGTGTATGAATACATATAAATGTATTTGCATGCATTTTGATACATATTGTGTTTATTTATATATATATTTGATTATATATATTTTGATACATATATGTATATATACACACAGAATGGAATATTATTCAGCCTTTAAAAAGAAAGAAATCCTGGAATTTGCAACAAAATGGATGAACCTGCAGGGGATTATGCTAAGTGAAATAAGCTAGACAGAGAAAGACAATACTGCATGGCATCGCTTGTATATGAAATCTAAAAAAAAGTCAAACTCTGTGAGTAGAAAGATAACTGCCAGGGGCTGGGGAATGAGGGAACTAGGGAGAGGTTGGTAAAAGGGTACAGGCTGTCAGTTCTAAGATGAATGAGGTCTGAGGATCGAATGTAAAACATGGTGACTATAGTTGATAACACTGCTCTGTACAACTAAAATTTGCTAAGACAGTAGAACTTAAATATTCTCCCCAAAAAAGAAAAAATAGTAAATATGTGAGGTGATGGATGTGTTAACTTGATGGGGAGAATACTTTCTCAACATACACATACAGCAAATCATCACACGGTACACTAAATATGTTACAATTTTGTCAATTATATCTCAATAAAACTGAAAAAAGAACTTTAAAAAATTTTATGCTATGAAACTTTAAAAAGTTATTAGAAATCTCATCTTGAATTTCAAAAATAAAATAAACTAAAAAATAACCTAAGCAAGAAAAACTCATACCTTTCATATCTTTCCAGAACAAGTTAAACAATGGCAAAGAATTTTGATTTCCATGATTCTCGGATATCTCCCATTTTCAGAGAATAGAGAAATCAGATCTCTTTGTTAAAATTAGTGCTAAGTAATTGGTTACTTCAAGTTACTCATTGGGTACCTGAATCAAATGGATCACAATACATGCCATGGATTGCTCAGCAATCTGCTTTATGGCTAAAAAAGTAATTGATTAGAAATTATATCCAATTAATATAAACAGACACATTTCTGTGGGAGTTCATTAAAAGATAATTACTTTATGGGGGCTGGCCCCATGGCCAAGTGGTTAAGTTCTCGCACTGCCCTGCAGGCGGCCCAGTGTTTCGTTAGTTCGAATCCTGGGCGCGGACATGGCACTGCTTTTCAAGCCACGCTGAGGCAGCATCCCACGTGCTAGAAGGACCCACAACTAGAAGGACCCACAACGAAGAATATACACCTATGTACCGGGGGGCTTTGGGGAGAGAAAGAAAAAAATAAAATCTTTAAAAAAAAAAAGATAATTACTTTAAACAAAGTATTATTCCCTAAATTAAGCAGCATTATATTTAACTAGATAATTAAAAACTTTTTTGAGACAAATTAAAAATTATAAGTCCATATAATTTGGGAAAATAATAATTAAGACACCAAACTATATAAAAATATAATGGTTTTTCCATTAAGATTTGATTAACTTAATGTTTTCTCCCCCTTGGATTAAATTACATCGTGCCAAAAGGAACTCACCCTTCAGCAAATTTTCTAAGAAATGAATATAACATTTATTAGGGAACACAAACACTCTAAAGGAATCTTTTTTTTAAAAGATATTTTTTAACCAGATGGAAGGCTTTACTTTAAAAATGTAAAAGGTCATAAAGTCCCCCCTTTTGGGGTAATCATAATTTTTTAAACAGGCCAAAGTGTATATTATAAGCTTACAAATGAGACTTTCAATTCTTTAAAGTGCAGTGGGGAGTGATTATTCCTGAACAGTAAGGAGGAAAATCCCTCTGAGATTGTGATGTCACGGAACTTGAGACGAAAAATATACTCTTGTGGAGACACTGTTAGTTAACCATCTGCTCTGTGTTTGCGTGTTTTCTTAATGACAGCATTTTGTGTCCCCCATTGTAAGGGAGAGGGTTTCAAAGTACTTAAACTATTGTTAGGACAATGTGTTCTCTACACTTGGCTGATTTGTTAGTAAACACCACGAGCTATTTTCTGATGCAATTCATTATCAGCAGAAGCTACAGAAGAATATGCACCAGAGTGCAGGGAAGGAGGACAGCGTGATGGCAGATGTGGATTTGAACGTCTCATTCCAGGCCTACGTGAATGAACGCAATCTCAGTGAATACCACGTAGAGAGGAGACCTACAGTCTCAGAGCAATTCTGCACCACCCCATCTGTGGAATCCAGCTCTCTTTACTCTAACCCTTGTTGTCTTTATTTTAATTCACAGCTCTGATTACTGCTCTATTTTTTATTCATTTATTTTCCGTCTCTCCCAGTAGAATGTGAACTGCCTGAGGGCAGGGCTCTGGCTTGCTCACTGCTGCATCCCTAGCCCCTGGAACAAGGCCTGAAGATTGAAGTTGCTCAGTAAATACTTGGCGAAAGAATGAATAAATCCTTTGGAGAACTGCAGACTCTGGAACTTGACCTATTAATTATCCCTATTTTGAAAAATTATATTTTTCAAGAGCTCTTTCCTAATTTATTATTTATTGATAAATTACTAATAGTACATTTTGAAAAATAATGTTCCCTTTCACTTATATGGTAAATTTGAAACTTACAGTGAATTAAAAATTCTAAGGTTTTATTTGTACAGACAAAACTGCTCAGAATATGAGTATGAACGGACTAAGGTAAATTTATAAATCCAGCCTAGTATATAAGAAGCAGAAATTTTTTTAAACTGAAAAGTCAATTTTAAATTGTTTTCAACCTGTCTTTATATCACTACAAAAAACAATCATCATACAGACACAAATCCAACTGAAGGACTGAATATTCTAAAAAAGAGGGAAAACTTTGACTGTAAAGTCATTGTCGTGTGAAAGAACATTTTTAGGACCCAAAATGAAGAATATTAGGAGTAATAAAACTAGTTTTCCTAACAAATATGTTTTGTTAACCCAAGGAGTCAAAATTCTAAAAATATAAAATGACCCTATGATTATACCCTTCATCAACTTCACATGTAGACGGTTGTTCACTTTGCATTTAAATGGGTGGCAACACAGGAACTTTGGTCATATCATGTGGCCTCTTACAGCTGGTCAACACATTTTATCATGACTTGCCTACTGATGTGGGATGTGGATCAAGCACTTCATAGTTTGCATCTCCGTCTTATAATACATTGGAGATTCTTCAGGATAAAGATCATGTCTTACTCATGTTTATTCCTTGAAGCACTCTGGAGAGTGCCTGGCACACAGCTGGTACTCAATAAAATCACAGTTGGATGAATGAATGACCCATGGAATGTGGAGGGGGAAGGAGAGAGCAAAGGACAACTGAGGTTTCTAGCTCGGATGAATAGTGATGGCATTGACGCCAGTGGGAATTCATGAGAAGGAGCACAGTGGGAGCGAGCTAATGACTTTGATTTGGGACATGTTGGGTTTGAAGTCCTGTTACATATCTGGGTGGAGAAGTCCAGTAAGTAGTTGGGAAAACTAGGCTGCAGCTCAGGAGAAGTACCAGGGCTCCTTCTCTCACATTCATTTGTCCTTGGTTCCCTCCAACATTCAGAGGGGTATGTTGGAAAAGCAGCAGCAACAGTAGTAGTCTAGTGGTGATGGTGATGACGATGATGATGATGATGATGATGATGACGGTGATGATGATGATAATAACTGCTAACAATTATTGAACCACTGAACCGTCGCCATGAGCCAGACACTGTGCTAAGAGTTTATACGTATGATCTCATCTAACTCTTACAAAAACCCAGTGAGGTAGATGCCAGTATTATCTAGGGAGGTTAAAAAATTTGCCTGTGGTCTGTTACAAGTCCATACTCTTAATCATTTAATTAAAATCCAAACCAACCCAAGACGACTTGAGGAATATAAAGAAAGAGTATGCCATACTTAAAATATATAATATATCTTCTCTATATGCCCATCTAGGCTTAGGTCTGGAACTGGATCATAGTGAACCTGGACTTGATTATGTCCATTCACTAACCTCATTAATTTATCCATTCACTTACTAATAAATACTTATTCAGTTCCAGATATTACGTTAAGCGCTGGCATCTATATTAAAGAGCTAGTTCTGAAATCTACATTAAAACAATTAAGTACTAAAATAATGTTATCATCAACAATAACAATACTAACAGCAGAGATTTATAAAACACAGTGAAAGAGGCAAAAGAGTATAATGGATATTCCTACCGCAAAAGGAGCTTGGTGTCCAGGAATCCACGCTCAGCTCAGCTACTAACCTGGCAACAAAACTTCATTTAGCCTGGCTGGGTCTCAAGGTCCTTACATAAAAACTAAGGGGTAAGATTACAGCCCATTCTGCTATATTGCTTGTTTTGAAAATACAAATTCTTTCCAACTCATTTGATATATTAGGGAACAATTTGAGCATGACATGAATTTTGCTTTCCTGCTTATGCACAATTTCTTCTGTGAAAAACACTAAGTGAATGGAGAAAACTTCATCCAGCTGAACTGAGTCTCACTGGAATGCACAAAACATACAGACACTCTTTAAACATCTCCCAGCTACCTCTGTTCACCATGTATCGTGAGCCGCACCCATCAACATCTGGTGTCAGAACTTTCCATCTCATATCAGACAACCCCCTTTCAACCCCTTCACAAAAACTCACAAGTTGCAACCTTCCGGTGCCTCCCTCCTAAAGCAAACTTTTCAAGGCAAAGTGCCTTGTTTATTACAGTATTTCTGTATTTCTTAACCATTTAACATGTGTAAAACAGTGCTAACATTTTTATTAGGATCTGATCTCTTTTTTTATATAGGTCACTGGTGAACTTTTTAGCCTTGTGCCCCTTACTCGACTTTTCCAATAAGCCTGTGGTTTTCATCTCATGATTCTGCCTAGTGTGGTGGTTTTTAGGAAGGCAGTATGCTGCGTGACAGCAGACCTGACTGTATTAAGATCAGTTTCAAATTTAACATTCAGTTCTGCATACCTTCACTATGTGATTCCTAGAACAAATGTTTACCTTTGGTAATCCTTTAAACGAAACTAAACACACTGAATCACATCCATAGGAGGCTGAAAATAATAAGGATCACTTATGTAAGTCTGAGCTTACTTTTATTTTTCCTATGAGGAAAAAAAGGATCAAGTCATACAACTAAAATGACCATGCACTCACTATGCACTTCCTTGCACTTGGAAATTCAGCATTTTCGAAAGCTGCCCTTTGGTTTCCTACCTCAACTGGGGATGCTTGGGCCTTCATTTAAGGCAGGACTCAAATGGGTCCAAGAAACTCAATCGAGTCTGAAGGCTATTGGGATGCTGCTGCCAGTTTCTTCTCTGAGACTCCTGTGGTAACTGAACAATTGGTTTCTTAGAAGATTCTGGCACCCCCAGGAGCCGGTGAAGTCAAGTTGTTTCTCAGCCTAGAAGCCAATGAGCTCTAAGAGTCACCACTTACAGAAGAAAACAGAAGGCTTTACAGGCCTGGTCTGATCATTACATCCTGAATCTGAGTCTGCCCTGTTTACTGAAGAGATTTGTTTGTGGCAGCTGGTAATCTTCTAAATAAAACTAAGAGAGAGAGAGGAAAGGAGAAGAGAAGGGTTAAGAACCCTGAAAAGTCTACCACAAAAATCAAATTCATACTCCAAGACTGAGTCATTACACAAACATACAAGGCCATCATTCTTATTACTAATAACATAACACTACTGGAATATTATCCATTAATCATTAAGCCATTCTCATTGACTGGGAAAAAGGAATAGGAATTATTAAAATATGTGCTTTCTACAGATAATAAAATACTGTGAAAGAATATGCCAACAATTGAAAAGTGGTTCAAAGCACCATTTGCCAATGCAAGAAATAAAAGAATATGAACTGTTTAAAATTGCAGATATTTTAAAAATATACAAGCCAATAATGGCTAATAATGATCTAGAAGGATAAAGGCTGCCGCCATCTCCTTCCTGGTGTGACGCAATGGATTATCAAACTCAAATCCCTATGTCAGATACCGCCTCTCTCTGATCACTTCCCTACTCATCCTGCCATCAAAATGATCTTCCCAAAGCTCGTACTTGAAGCTCACTCTGCTCCGCTGTCACACAGTGACTCCTTTTCCTCACAGACTACTTCAGATGGCTTTTAATGCAAACATCATCTGCACCGCACCCCACTGACTTCGCCTAAACCATCTTTTCCTGCTTCATCTCTCATCCTGGCCATCCACACATCCCTCAGTTGAGCCAAACCACCTGCCAATTCCTAGAAGAAGTGCCCTACCTGACACTTTCCTCCAGGCCAATGCTCATACCATTTGCTCAGCTTGGAATGTCAATCCCCTCATCCTTGCCTATTGTCTGACTTCCCTGATCTGGACTAGCAGCTTTTTGGTGCTGACTTAGTACTTCTTATTCCTGATATTATAATTCTCTTCACTTAACTTCCCAAGATGGATTCTGACTTTCTTAAAGATTTTAGCACTTGGCATACTCTCTCACACATAACGAACACTCTATTAATGTTCACTAAAATGTAACTGGGTTGAACTTCTAATTAGAGAAAGGATGAGAAATTCTTTGAGAGATATACATAAATTCTTTGTACATATATACACACATACATACACACATATATGTATATATACATATGCACATACATATATATACATATACACGTGTATATATATGTATATTATACATATAGATGTTTATATGTATATATGGCTGACACATATTTAAAGTCTCTTTGTATACACTGGCTTTTTCTGAATATCCAGAGGTAGACAAAGCATTCAGAATTTTGCCTAACAAAAAAATGCTTCTGGATATACAAAATCTGGATATTGTACTGTACTGAGTAACTTTCTACACATAAGTTGAAGAAACTCATTTGTTTTCAAAATGCAAAAAGTGTTGAAATATAATGACTATTATTTTTATGGGTCAGTTTAAAGAATTTCCTGGAACTTCGCACTCTTGTTTCTGATAACACACAACAGAAATTTGGACTGAAATCTAGACTCTTCATCTCCGACTCACAGCAAATGTCTGCAAAAGACTCTTGATTGTGTTTCTGGCAGTCAGATATTCTTAATAACTGTTCACCTTTCCCCTTTGGTCTTCTATGTGTCTGTGTTGTCTCTGGAGAGAATTTAAGTCAGAATCCGTGACTAATGTGCATAGTATGTCAGCCAGACTATTGCTACGAAACAAGTAACCTCCAGCTAGCCATCACCTCTTTGTCATAACATTGCTTCTTAGTCAAGTTACTTGACTGCATGAAAGAGCCCTACTTAGTGATTAAAATTCTGCTTAAATTGGCCCTGCTCTACCAGGGGGCTAGGTAGAGAAAAGGGTCTCTCTCAGCTAGAGATCTGTTTAATTTGCAGGTAATAAAGGAAAAAAGAAAGGGTGGCTTTCAGGAATTTAGATTTGGGGTCCTACACGGTAAATGTAGTTTTGGTCTAGACGTTACATAGATCTCCTCTGTGTTCAACCGGGATTTTCAGGCTTTACTTTCAGCCTGTCCGGGGTCATCTGAAGCAAAAGTCACAACCAGAGGTAGATACCACATGGAGGCAAGTTGTTTTCCTAAACAGCTATGAAAGAGTATTGCATTGTTTTCTGATGATCTTACTTGTGTCAACCTTTCTTCCACAACCAGACTACAAGTTTCTTGAGGCCAAGTCCCATGTTTTATATTTGATTTGTCTCCCTCATTTGGCTGGTAGAGTTACCAATGTTGAAATATCTAGCACATGCTCAATTAATTGGTTTTGCCATAAAAACAAAAGCAGCACAGTATTTGTGGTTTTTGGAGCTTTCCAGCTCATGACTAGAAATAACCATACATTTATACAACCCAGGAGCTTCTAAGGTGAGAAGCAATTCTCTGAGGGGAATAAAATCAGAGGTGGGGGCAAGGGGGACAGTGGAGGAAGGGAGGCAGCAGTCACTAAGGTGAAGTTACAGGGTACAGTAGGCTCTCTTGGCCCAAACCAGGGCCTCTCTTACCAGGACTCTATATTTTCAGAGAACAGCTCCATTAAATATTGATGATAGGACTGTAAAAGGCCTAGAATTAAATTCCAATCCTGTTTTAATTTTATGGGATATGCAACATAAAGACTGAGGAAGAACATCTGGGCCACTGGGCCACAATACACATGTTCACAGCTGGAAGAGATCATAGATGACCCAAGTTAAATTAGCTTCAGGGTGGCCACCTGCACAACATTTTCATTTCTCTAAAATTCTTTCCCCTGCCCATTTTGACCTGTCCCATGACTCTCCACTTAAACTGGATTTTTTTCCCAAGTCTATTTCCGTCGTCTCTTTTCTCTCATCCTCTCAAGTTGGTTTTCATTGCGTTGGTGGTGCATGTGCACACACACAGAATGAGGAACTTGCAATCATTTGCTCAGTTGATAGCTGGTTCAGTTATCTCTCTTTAGTATATTCCTAAGTACAATTAGAAAGGACAGGAAATGACTCCGGGGCTAAAAGTTTTATTCTGATTTGGATAAGTGGCTTGAGTCAACCCAGATGGTGATACTTCATGTGACAGTATTTCAGTTAAAAGAAGAATCTTTGGAGAAATAATAATCATGACAATAGTTTGCATTTACTGAGCCCTTACCAGATGACAGACACTTTTCTAAATTCTTTTGCATCAATTCATTCATTTAATGAGCTATTTGAGCTATTAATTGGGTAAAAAAAAAATCCCTAATATTTCTCTGACAACTAATAAAACAGACTAAGGAAAGTAAAATTTAAAGCTTTGACTTGTCATCCCATAGCACACTTATTTCTGAAGAAATATGCTTTTTAGAAATTTACAGTCTACATACCTATGTTACATATATATAGTCGATTAAAATTCAGCTTTGAACTCTTGGAAATATTTTGAGTTTAACTTTTAAAAAAAAATTACAAAAGGGGTAAAATGACATATGTGCTAGATTGTAATGTAAAAGCCATATTCTTAAATAAATGTAAAAAAGGAATTAATTTGGTCATAGAGATACTATTGGATATAAAAAAGTAGACATGAGTGATTTCAGATGTTGTAAAGCCGGAGTGCCAGCATAAACCTCATGCTATTACAACCCAGACTGAGAGAGGAATTAATAATTTACTTTTCCTAACTCTTTTCTCCCAAGTTGATAGCTTAGCCTCAAATATAAAATGGTACTATATCATGGAGCTAAAATTCGTTCCAAATTTTAACATACTCTATATTTCTGCCAACTGTTTATTATTTTTAAACATATTAAAATCTTAAGTGAACATGTGTCCTTTCACTTTCAATCATTTAAAGATTTATACATCAAGTTTAGCTGTACTTCATGGAAAAAGATGAGATACAGGGAAGATAAAAATTCTCATTCCACAAAGTCCCCATCACCTCACATCTACCAACTTTCATCGACTCTCTCTGAATAGCCACAGAGGACAGAAGAATAGACCTGAAGTTAGTGGTGAGGCCACGATTTTGGAAAGTTAAAGAGCAGCTGGCAGGAAGGAAGAATACACAAAGGAAGCAGGAATAATAACTGGAATAGAAACTGGCTGCTCTTAACATGCCTCGTCCACCTGGGACACTTTCTCAAGACCCAACTCAAACTTCTCCACCTTCCTCTGACAGTACCTTTGCCCTGAGAAATCAACTGCAGCCCAGCATTCTTTTTTCCAATAATTTTATTGAGATCATAATGGGTTATAACATTGTGTAATTTCGGGTGTACATTATTATTTATCAATTTCTAAATAGACTTCATCATGCTCACCATCAGTAGTCTTATTTTTGTCCATCACCATATATGTCTGCCCCCTTACCCCTTTCACCCACCCCCAGCCCCCTTCCCCTCAGTTAAGCACTAATCTGTCGTCTTTATCCATGTGTTTGTTTATCTTCCACATATGAGTGAAATCTTGCTGTATTTGCCTTTATCTGTCTGGCTTATTTTGCTTAACATCATACCCTCAAGGGCCATCCATGTTGTCGCAAATGGGATGATTTTTTTCTTTTTTTATGCCTGAGTAGTATTCCATTACACCACATCCTTTCTATCCAATCATCCGTAGAAGGGCACTTGGGTTGCTTCCACGTCTTGGCCATTGTGAATAATGCCGCAATGAACATAGGGGTGCATAAATCTCTCTGGATCATTGATTTCAAGTTCTTTGGATAAATACCCAGTAGTGGGATAGCTGGGTTATACGGTATTTCTATTTTCAATATTTTGAGAAATCTCCATAGTGTTTTCGATAGTGGCTGCAGCCCGGCATTCTTTATACAAACTTCCACAATGGCACACTCTTTGCTGTTTTATAATTATTTGTTTCCATGCCTGCTTTTTCCTCAAAACCGTGAACAACTTAAGAGATATTTCTTTTCTTCTGATTTACTGTCCTTATGCCTATACCAACCAAAATGGTACATCATCTTTGATGCTTCATAAGTATTGGTTGGATAAATGAATGAATGAGTGAATGAACAAATGAATGGAAAGAGGTATCTATACCAACAAGGGAGAGAAAAACTGGAACACAGAGAGGAGAAAATCAGATCCTGATAGCCACAATTCAAAATTTTTAAACCTCATGTTCTCCAGAAGCATGCATTTTTTTCATTTTTCCAATTATTTCTATATTATCAACCTTTATTGAGATATAATTCAAATACCATAAAACTCATCTATCTGGAGAACAGCACATATAGTAATAATAATTAGGAAGGAGTACTAACAACTCACACTTGAATAGAGTTTTACACAAAAGCATTTTCACATATATTAACGCACTGGATTCTTCCAACATTTCTTTAAGTTACATACCATAGATTTTATCATCCCCATTGTACATATCAGGTACCTCAGTTTTGGAAAGGTTAAACTATTCATAGTCACAGATGATTCTGGGAAATGCGGGGTTAGACTGAGTTAACTTTACTCGGGGCTTCACTTTAAAGTGCTATGCACACTTTAAAGTGCTATACACACTTTAATGTGCTATGCACACTCTACTTCCCCAAAGAAGGCTATGCTATGCAGCTTTTCCTGCACTGACATGATCAAGAGGCATGTTTTCAAGGATCATTTTTGGAGACTATCTTCAAGGAACACACTTTGGGAAACACTGGACTTAATCATTCAGTGTTCATTTGGAAGTGCTCATCATACTACATGACACAGGTATGTAATGGTGAGCAAAGCAGACATGGTCCTTGCCTTCTCTAGCTTACAGACTGCACTTTAGGGCATTCATGGTATGGATGTAGAAGGACACTGTCCACACGCCTATACCATGTTCCTTACCCAGATTTGTGAGAAAAAGAAAATATATTAGGGGATTGGAAAGATAATTAGTCAACCAGCATTTATTGAACATCTACTGTGTGTTAGGTACTAGGGATGAGAGGAATGAGACAAAATCTCTCCCCTCAAGTTGTACAGAGTCTACAGAACAGCCAAGTATAAGAAACATTATCATTCGATAGAATGAATGCCACAATAAAAGAATGGAATGAGTAATATTGGAGAACCAAAAGAGGACACCCAAATCTGCTGGAGGTGGGGAGAGGGGGCAAAGTGGCAGAGAAATGCAATGCTTAAACTGAGTCTGGAACTATGAGTAGTAGTTAAATGTCTAAAGTCTCTTCCAGTATTATCATTCTGATTTCTTTTACCACTTCACTCTTAAAATGAAATTCTAGAAGCTAATAAAAAAAATTGCTTCTGACAACCACCATTAGGAAATGAGAAGGGTTACACACAGGTACTGGGGGCCTGTATGCCAATGCTGTATCCTTGATGCTGGGGACATCTGAGGAGTAAGTCAGAGAATGATGCAGAGAGAGAAGAAGACATTACAAAGTGTGAAATGGAGGCTGGCATTTTCTTTCCTCCATATTCGTACCATGGCTCGATTTTCCATCTCCACAACAAATCTTCGATTATGACATCTATGCAGAGGGCATGTGACTCTTTACCGTCAGCCCTGACTTCTCTCCTGAGCTCTTCATGGGGAGGTCCAACTCTGTGTACATACTTCTACTTGAAAATCTTATTGTCACCTCACACTGCTTTCCTCAAACTAGGTAATAGCCATAGGTCACCTCATAAGGATTCCTGAGTCCAATCTTTCCTTTCTTTCAATTCATTTTACACACTGCAACCAAACTAATGTTCCTAAAACAGAAGTTATGGTATGGCTCCACTATGTGACAGCATCCAGACTTTCTAAGCTGATCTCCAACAAATCCCTTGTCTCACTCAGGACAGAATCCTAGAATAATGGATAGGAGCATGGGCAAAAGGCCTGCCTCTAGGACTTGTCTCCCATGGCTTTGGGCAAATAACCAAGCCTGGAGGACTGACTGAGAAAACCCATGCTAATGCTTGGCCCAGATCCAGCACTCAGACCTCTCAATAAGGAAGGCTTACTTACTAAGTTTTGTGTGTTCTTGACCTTTGCTTTTTTCATATACTGCTTCTCCTATGTGAGTTCAAGTTTCATCTTGCTTGTGAAACTTTCTTTCAGCCCTCCAGCCCAGAATGACCTCTGCTTCTCCAAACTCCTAGGACCTTTACCAACAGCTCCTCTCCACAATCCAGAGCCAGCTCTCTGAAAGGTAGAAGTCACTGTAAGAGTTTATTTGATCCAGTCAGTTGCTAGCAAGAGAGTCATCTCTTTTTACTGGTGAATCAAGGCTGTCTCATACATAATTCTGATTGTTCACTAATTTTCTATATGTGTGTTAACATGGAATATATATATATATATATATATATATATATATACACGAAAATATGTATACTATATGTGCAAATTCTCTTTCCAACTACTTTGTAAGCTTTTGAAGAAAAAAACACTTTTCTGCTTTTCCCATAGCACCTAAAATATAGTATGCACTTGATGAGTATTTAACAGACTTTAGGTGTTTTCAGACTGGAATTAAATTATTGATCAAAATCTCCAAATCTGGAAAAACAGATATATCCATTTTCTCATGCTGGAAGAAACCAAAGGTCAAACCTGAAAGAAACTCAACTAGCTTGTATCTCATTTTCATGTCTTTTGGTTAGTAGAGTAAAACCACTCTAATTTTTCATTTAAATATCCTCTTGGGGCTTCTTAACCACTACTGAAATGGTGGTTAAGAATAGCTGGCTCTGGAAGGGTGGCTGTCCTCTCAGGTTTTCATGGGAATGTGTGTGTTCATGAATCCCAGGTTTCTTGGCTCCAGATTTACGTCTGTGTTCCCTCAGCCTATTGGTGTAGGATGAGGGGAAACAGAACCAGGGAAATGGGTCATGGAGTGGGAGCATAAGGATAAGGGTTATTTTATGATGGGAAAGAGAAGGCAAAGCAAAAAGGGGGTTTCTCTCCAAACTTTTTTGATCAAACACCCTTATCAAAAACAAAGTAATCAGCAATCATCCTTCAGTATATGCATTTTATTTATAAATTATATACATACACTATGTGTATACACACATTAAACAGTATTACAACTTAAATGGCTTTCTCTTTCTTCAGATAAAAAATAAACTTGTTTATACTGCACTTTGGAGATCTCTGGAGTCTAGAATCCATAGCTAGGGGCTAGACCAGTGAAAAGGCTGTGGCAGCTGAAAAGGTTGACAAAATTGAAGCTAAACCTAAAAATAATATACCATCTGTACAGTTAATAAAGCCATGCGGATAGAAAACATAAGCACACATTTACATTTCAGTGTAAAATGTAAGCAGTGGTTTTGATATGAAATTAATTTATTTTTGAGACACAATATTCCCAAAAGTGGCTTTCAATCCTGAGACACTCAACTTTCTTGGAGCACTATTTTTTTGTTGTTGTTTTTTTGGAGGAGGAGCGTGGGATAGACAGGGGAAAGAAAAGGTTAAAATATAAACATAGGTATGAAAAACAAGAAAACTATCTTTTCCTAATGTGAATACAACTTTTATTTGAAAAAATATATATCTCTATATAAATGAGATAGACACATGGTATTTCCACATTGACTTAACGCAAGCAATTTAGAGTTGTCAGTGACAATATCCTGAAATCCTCCCGCCAGGTCTCAAACCCATGGCAACTGCAGCTCTCCCAGTGGTATGTGAGATCTGACAGAGGGGAACACGCACAATGCTTGCCCAGACCTAGGAAAATACTTCCTTGATTCCTCGTGTTTTGTTTTTACTTTGTCAGTTTAAGCTATTTTTATTTGTTGAAATATTTTTCTTATGTATTATTTTAAAATGGAGGTCAAACATGACTCATTGCCCTCTTTCTACGACATTCACAGTTTGTTTCTTCCAGTTGAAAATGGTTTTCCACAGGATGTTTGCACTCCGAGGTGAACGTACAATACAGCAATCAGACCTGACCAGTGCAATAATTTTCATATGGAGAAGAGAATGAAACGAATGCCAGAAAGTGCAATAACGCGCGCTTGTTCTTTCAGTGTGGCACAAAGTAGGCACCAGCAGATTCCATTTCAGAGCACCCTGGAAAAAACATAACTGGTCTCTCCTATGTTATGGCTACCACTTCTCAACCTTGCTCCTTTTAACTTGCAGGTGTCGCCTATATCATAATGTAAGATCTTATTCATTTGAATGCCAATCATTCATGTTTATGAAAATTCTGATAGCGATGGACTGACATTTATCTTTTTTTAACAGAACTTTATTGAGATATATTCACACACCATACAATTCACCCAGTTAAAGTGGTCAATTCAATGGTTTTTAGGATATTCACAGAGTTGTGCAACCATCACTATAATCAATTCAAGAACAATTTTCAACATCCCAGAAAGAAACCGAATACCCATTAGCAGTCCTCCAGCTCCTGTGCCAGCCCCTGGCAACCACTAATCCATTTTCTGTCTCTATAGATTTGCCTGTTCTGACACTTCATATAAATAGAATCATTTTGTCTCTGGTTTCTTTCATTTAGCATAAGACTTCCAAGGTTCATCCATGCTGAAGCATGTACTGGTACTTCCTTTTTACAGCTGAATAATATTCCATTTTATGATTGTACTACATTTTATTTATCCACTCATCAGTTGATAACACTTGGGCTGTTTCCATCTTTTGGCTATTACGAATAACGCTGTCACAGACATTCATGTGCAAGTTTCATGTGGACACGTTTTCATTTCATACCTAGGAGTGGAATTGCTGGGTCACATGAAACTTCTATGTTCTATCCTTTGAGGAACTCCCAGATTATTCTGACATTTATCTTTTTATCTATGTAAATAAGTTTTGTGAACAAATTAAAATGCAAAATGCAAAAATAAGAATATTCTGCCTCTTTTCTGAAACAATTTCCAAATCTTTCAAAATTTTAGCAATATTTGCATAAAATATTTACTATTAACTGCAAATTATTGTCTTATCAAAGCAAGTCCAGTTTATCTTAATGAACACTGTAACATTTGTCAGCCATTCATTTGTATTATTGAGCACCCCTAAAAACAACCAAAAAGGTATTTACTTCATTCACATTTTCCATGTGACTTCTCCCTAATTATCCTGAATTATTTTACCCATTTATCTTCAGAATAAAGGGTGCTGGGGCACACAAACACATCAGTAGGCTTCTGGAAAAATTACACATTCATCCTTGTCAGTAAACCTTGAGTGGTCAGTACCACTTTCACAGTTATTCTTGGTCATTTGTACTGGTTTATCATCCCATGTTAAAGATACCAACTATATATGGGCTCCTCTGGCTCGTGACTGGAGGGGGTGACTCCCTCCTGGGAATAACATGTCTTTTAAGTCAGACAGTCATATGCTGCATCCCTATGAAAGACTGTTCGCACTATGCAAACAACACACGCATTCTAGCTTTCTCCTTGGCTTATAGCTTTTGTTAAGCAACAAAAATGGTATCTTTTAGTAAATCTTCTTCTTCTACATATAATTTGGAGTTAGCCATGGTTGCACCATCTAAGAGATACTTGTATCAGTGGCACCTTCCTATACAGGGAGAGATCTTGCTCTTCTGAGTAGGATCTGACTTCATCAGACGGCAATTGAATATTCCTTCAAATTCCCCTGGGGCAGCATGAACCTTCTCTATTTCTCACGAAAGTAGAGGCAAAGCAGAGCAGCCTACAACTTCTGGAAATTCACCCACAGTTCTTGCCTGGTGTGCCGAATGGAGGCCACCCAGTCTGGCTTTTTGAATAGAATTTGACAACTTCGCCAGACCAAGTGAAACAGATCCACCATAGAGGCACTCCAGGAAAAACAGCAGACCGTAACCTTGGCGTGCTGAGAATCTGGTGTACTGCTCTTTATGAGCCACTGTAAAAAGTGGGAGGGGATAATCCCAGTTTCTCCTTTTGCGAAATTCACTCCCCCACATATTCTTGACATTACAAAGTAGTTGTTTTTAGTGCTGGGATCTTTTACTAATACGTAGTGTACGTAATATGTAGGTAAAACCACGGTAAACACACAGGTAAAGCCATAAATGCAGATCCTGTCCTCTCTGATTTTACTAAGTAGAAAGCTACAGATCACTTTTTTCCCCTCCAGCAAAATATAGCAATAATGTAATTAAATGGGGAGAAAAATTTCAACCTGCATTTTTGATAATTATCAAATATTTTTAGAACTCTTTCCCAAAACAGTCAGCAGTCAAGGTAAATTGGAATTTGGAGGAGGATATCTGACTTTCGGGAAGAGTGTGCACGAAAATAGGGATCTAAAAAGTTCCATGTGGAATGCAGCACTGCTGTGACTAAAAAACAGTAATTCTGCTGCTTTCAAATACCCAAGTGGTAGCCACAAAGCTTGTCTCTCTCTCAAGCCTGTCTGTATCAATGCCTTTTGTCTCTCTTGAAAACATTACTTTGTACAGTAATCTTCCTTTTAACCACTTTGCCATCATCATGGGATAAACACAACAGAGTTTCCAAAATGAACTGAGGAGGTTGGAGTTGTCTAGATAAAACATGACGGACTCTGTTTGGCAAATGAGTGCTCACGAAGGGCCTGATCCTGTAATCTCTGTGTTGGCAGAACACTGCTGTAGTATAACTCGGTTTGGCAAACGTTGAGTAAAAATAGGCCCCTTGACTTAAGATACCGTGTAAACAGACTGACTTCCTAAAACCCTCAATGGGTATGTGGTGAATGAATGCTTAGGCTCAGAGTCTGCTATGTAAAACCAAATTAACTTGAAATACAATTTTTCTCTTCTATATATTTTTTTCATAATATACAGGCAGCCCGATCCATATTCCCCTGCCGAAAACTTCACTGTTACTATCCCAATTCCTATGGAGTCCCAAGGGGAGGTGGGATTCAACTACTGGTGGGCTTTCAATAAAATGAGATGTCTATGAGGCCAATTAGGTTGTCAGTGGCCAAAAATAAGCATAAATTAGAACAATTAAGTAAATGAAAATCATCAAAAGGAATTTACAGGAGGAAATTTTTTTAATAGATTCCGTTTCCATTATACAAATACAAATACTATTTTTAATGAGTTTTAAAGATTTTAAAAATTAATACTGTACCTAAACCTAATGAAAATAAAGCATGCCTTTTGTTATAGTGTCCAGAGGAATAAATTTCGCAGTTTCTTTTAAAAAGTTACTTTCATTGAAGGAATATTGTACATTCAGTATATTTATAAACAATAAAAAGAATTAGTGGCCAGATATACAGAACAAGGTCATTTTTCTGCTCCCAAAGTAATGACATCTAGGGGGATTAATACTGTTTACTTGAATTCATCTCTTTCATTGAAATTATACTGAAGTCTACATATTATAATAAAAGATTGTAAGAAAAACATTACAATAAAAGTAGACAACTTTTAAAATGTAGAATATACATCTTTTAAAAAATGAGTATCTTTCGGGGGTGGATGGTTACAACAGACTTTTACTTTCTAAGTTATATATTTCTATACCTAAATTGTTATAGAAACTGTGTATTATTTCATTAATCAGAAAATGTGTTAATTAAAAAATAACTCTAGAGTGAGAGGTTTTCTCTGAGGTTAGGTTGAGGAAAAATATATTGTTGTTGTTGTTTATACTAAATAGAGACAAACACCAAAAGCACCAGTGCTGGGCCAGTCCCAGTGGCCTAGAGGTTAAGTTCGGCATGCTTTGCTCCAGTGGCCTAGAGGTTAAGTTCAAGTTCGGCATGCTTTGCTCCAGTGGCCTAGAGGTTAAGTTCAAGTTTGGCATGCTTTGCTCCAGTGGCCTAGAAGTTAAGTTCGGCATGCTTTGCTCCAGTGGCCTAGAGGTTAAGTTCAAGTTCGGCACGCTTTGCTCCAGTGGCCTAGAGGTTAAGTTCGGCATGCTTTGCTCCAGTGGCCCAGGCTTGGTTCCTGGTGTGGGCCTACACCACTCATTTGTCACTGGCTATGCTGTGACAGCGGCTCACATACAAAAGAAAAAAAAGAGGAAGACTGGCATGGATGTTAGCTCAGGGAAATCTTCCTCAGCAAAAAATAAGTAAATAAAAATACTCGCGCTTGTTTGAAGGCGATCTGCAGTGCCACATAGACAAACTCTGAAACGCTGTTACTTGCCTTATGGACTGCTATAACTAAGCTTCCTCAGCAAACTCTCACAGGGGTTCCCAGACTAAGATGCTTATCTAGAGGGCGGGAAAAATCACTGTGCAGCCTCAGAGGTGCACCACTCAGATCTCCCTTCCTGAGAGAACCAGCTGTGACCTCCATCTTTGAGATTGGCCACAGCTCTCCTGCTGAGGCCATGCTGTCCCAGGTCTGTGCCTAGTCAAGGCCTGAGCACAGCCAACGTCATTTATTCCCGACATGCAAACTTCTAACAAGCACCACCAGCCTGGCTGAGACCATCTCAGGGCTGCACTGCATCCTTCAGCCTTTCTCCACTCTTTTCGAAAGTGTCAGACCTGTATCACAGTCTGAAGGCTCTCTGGTTATTTTGGCTCCCTCACCCCATTATCTTTCACATGTATTTCCATAATAATTCTCTCACACTTCTAATTCTGCCTAGGCTTCTGCTCGCCAAAGGACAGAAACGAATGAGGTCACCCTGGGTTCCAACCTACATTCTCATGGGAAAAATGGGATGCTGGGCTAGCCTTGGAATACCTGTAGCATATACACAGATCTTTACATGGGAACGTCTAGGCCACTTTATCTGAACACCTTGTGCTCTTCTGCTCAGACCTAGCTTCTCCTCTCCACTCCAAGGTAGTTCACAGAACCTTGATATCAACTCTGGTTTAGCTACAGCCAGGAAATGTTCTTCTCTTTAAAAAACTGTATCCCCAGAAACTACAGAACATTTTGAAAATAATATTGTTATTGATTGATAATATTACTAAAAAATAACTTTCATTGCTGGGGCTGGCCTGGTGGCACAGTACTCGAGTTTGCACTCTCCACTTCAGCAGTCCAGGGCTCACAGGTTCAGATCCAGGCCTGGACCTAGCACCACTAGCCAAGCCACGCTGTTATAGCATCCCACATAAAACAGAGGAAGATGGGGACAGATGTTAGCTCAGTGACAATCTTCCTCAAGCAAAAAGAAGAAGACTGGCAAGAGATGTTAACTCAGGGTCAATCTTCCTCACAAAAAAATTAATAACAGTAACTTTCACTGGGGTATTTCTTATAATTTAAAAAACCTTTCACTTACAAAAATTTCATTTCATCTCCTTTTATTTTTATGTCAGTCATGTGTGCTAAGTATATCATTTATTATTAGAATATTTAATGAAGACATTAGGCATAGATTGCCTTCACTTGCATTAGTAGACATTTATGTTACATGAAGGTATAAAATTGACACTAAACAAAATTATTGATTAAAATACAAGAACGTTCTTTTTTTTCAATTTTTTTATTGTGTTAAAATACACGTAACATAAAATTTTTAAGTGTATATAGTTCAGTAGTGCTAAGTACATTCAGATGGTTGTGCAACAAATCTCCAGAATTTTCATCTTGCACAACTGAAACTCTGTACCCGTTAAACAATAACCCCTCATTCTCCCCTCTCTCCAGCCTCTGGCAACCACCACTCTACTTTCTGTCTCTATGTTTTGACCACAGTCATGCACTGCATAATAATGTTTTGGTGAGTGATGGACGCATATTCGATGGTGGTCCCATAAGATTTGTATCATATAGCCTAGGTGTGTAGTAGGCTATACCATCTAGGTTTGTGTAAGTACACTCTATGATATTCGCACGACAAAATCACCTGACGACGCATTTCTCAGAACATATGCATCATTAAGTGGCGCACGACTGTACTCTAAGTAACTCTCATATAAGTGGACTCACACAGTATTTGTTCTGTTGTGATCGGCTAATTTCAGTTAGCATAATGTCCTCAAGGTTTGCCCATGCTGTGGCATATGAAAGACTTTATTTAAATTCCTCCCTTGGCTTCCATGACACCATACTCTCCCGGCTCTTTTCCCAACTCTTCTACAACTCTTTTCAACCCCTTTCACTGGATCATTTTCTTCCAACTACATCTTTCATGTGGACATTCCCCAGAGTTCTGTCCCCGGCTCCCTCCTGCTCCCTGTGCACAACCATATCCACTCTCATGTATGTTCTGATCATCTCCCTCCTGTGGACTTCAGACTCACATCTGACTGAGTGCTGGACAGGTCCAGCTAGATGTCAGAGGACCTGGGGTAGCCTGATAATGGCCCCCAAAGATATCAGCTCCTAATCCCTGGGATCTGTAAATGTTACCTTATTCAGAAAAAGAATATTTACAGATGTGATTAAGGATTTTGAGATGAGAAGATTATCCTGGATTATCTGAGTGGGCCCTGAGTCCAATCACAACCCTTCGTATAAGAAAGAAGCTGAGGGAGATCTGACAACCACACAGAGGAGAAGCCAATGTGACCACCGAGGGAGAGACTGGATCGATGTGGGACAAAGCCTAGGAACACCAGCATCCACCAGAGGCCGGAAGAGGCAAGCAACAGATTCTCTCCTGGAGCCTCCCGAAGGAACCCGCCCTGCTGACGCCTGACTTTGGCCTGGTGAAACTGATCCTAGACTTCTCCAGAACTGTGAGAGAACACATTTTTGTTGTTTTAAGCCACCAAGTTTATGGTGATTTGTTATAGCAGCCCCAGAAAGCTGAGCACTGTATTAATTTCCTAGGACTGCTGTAATGAAGTAACACAAACTGGGCGACTTAAACAGCAGAAATTCATTCTCTCATAGTTCTGGAGGCCAGATGTCCAAGATCAAGGTGTCAGCAAGGTCGGTGCCTTCCAAGAGCGGTGCTAGAGAATGTCTTCCATGCCTCTCTCCTAGCTTCTGGCAGTTTGCTGACAATATTTGGCATTCCTTGGCTTCTCCTGCATCCCCCAATCTCTGCCTTCATCTTTACTTGGTGTTCTCCCTGAGTGGAAGTTCTCTATGTCCAAATTTCCCCTCTTATAAGGACAACAGTCATATTAGATTAAAGCCCACCCTAATGACCTCACTTTAACTTAATCTGCTAAAACTCCACTTCCAAATAAGGTCATATTCACAGGTACTGAGGGTTTAGGACTTTAATATCTTTGGGGGGACACAATTCAACCCATAACAGTCTATCCTCTGTCTCCCAAAAATTCATGTCCTTCCCACATGCAGAATACAGTGACCTCACCACTACATCCCCCAAAGTCTTAATCATTCTGGCATCAACTCTAAATCCCCAATCTCATCTAAACATCATCAACTCAAAGTCCTGAATGTCATCATCTAAACATCCAAATCTGTTATGGGTGAGACTTGGAGTAAGATTCATCCTGGAGCAAAATTCCTCTCCCTCTGTGACACTGTGAAACTGGACAACAGGTTATCTCCTTCTAAACTACAATGGTGGAACAGGCATAGGAAAGACATTCCCACTCCAAAAGGGAGTAATCAGAAGGATAAAAGGCGCTGTCATCCCAAGTCAGTCAGAAAATCGGCACGGCAAATTCCACTAGATTGTGAGATTTAGAAATAATCCTCTTTGGCTTAATACTCCGTCCTCCAGGCCCACTGGGGTAGCAGCCCCACCCTCTGGAAATGAGGAGGTGGCCCTGATCCCCAGGCCTGTGCCCTCTGGGACCATGGTGACAACAGCAGCCCTGCTGACCTCTGAACTGCCTTCAGAAGGGTCATTCTTCTCTTTTCCTGAAGAACAGCTCTCCAGCCCATCTCCTCCCTACAGAATCCTAGAAGTCTTCCTCCATTTCGTCCCAGCTCTGTCCTCTTTGGTTCAAGGTGGCAGCATTTCTGCTGAGATGGTTGTTTGGATCCACAAGTCACACACCTAATCTCTTTAGCAAATAGCTGTCCAGCCACATCCTTGGTTTTCTCTCCAGAGCACACTTTCTTGTTCTTTGCAATATGGGTAAGCATAGAATTTTCCAAACCTTCAAGTTCTGTTTCCTTTTTGCTTAACAATTCCTTCTCCAATTTATCTCTGAATTTTACTATAAGGTGTGCACGTCCTCTGTGTCCAAATTTCCCTTCTTTATAAGGACACCAATCATACTGGATTAGGGCCCACCCTAATGACCTCATATTAAGTTGATCATCTGCAAAAACTGGTACTAGGAATTAAGACTTCAGCATCTTTTGGGGAGGCATAAGTCAACTCATGTCAAGTACCTGAAATTCAACACGTAAAAACATAATTAACCTTCCTTCCCAAAAAAATGTTGTTCTTCTTATACACCATCTGTGAGATGGTGACACCAGCACCACTGATCCAGTTAGAAGTCTTCGAGTTACCTTTGATGCCCTGCTTTCCTCTGAACTCCACACTTAATCCTGCTTATTTTACCCTTAGATATTTGTTGACTTTATCAGCATCTCTCCATCTCTCCAGCTAAAGCCTTTCAGTTCAGCATTGAGGCCCTTATCATCTGGACTATTGCAATAGACTCTTAACTGGTCTCCCACCCTCCAGTCTTACCCTCTCTCTCTCTCTCTCTCACAGTTGCCCTCCGATCTTCTGAGCTCCTTGATGACATGAACTGTGTTTCATTCATCTTGTCATCCTGTAGAAGATACTCAGTAAATGTGAATCACTGAACTCATTCAAGAAATTGCATTATATACACAACAGTAAAACCATACCATTTGAGGCTTTCTGTGGGATTTAGAGATAAATTCCTCTATTGAAACAAATGTTACAGTGTTTCTTAGAAGGGGATTTTACCAACAAATGTTTCATTTTGGTGGAGAGCACACCTTAAGTATTACTTAAGGTGGTGTTTTACACACCATTAGTTAAAAAGATCACAGAGGAAGCCATCACCTTGACCTTTGTCACTCAGATGTCTTGCTCTCCCTTAAACATCTGCACTATTTGTCTATACCTCTGATCAGGCACTTGGTTACATACTGCCTTACATTCTTCTCTATTTTTTTTAGATATGTCTTCTGTCACACCTAGATTGTAATTTGTTTGAGAAAAAGAGTAATGTCTCATATCTTTGAATGCCCCTACTATGCATGATCTAGTGTTAAACAGAGTAGATATTGTTAGTTAAT
Organism: Equus quagga; assembly: GCF_021613505.1. Classification (NCBI taxonomy): domain Eukaryota; kingdom Metazoa; phylum Chordata; class Mammalia; order Perissodactyla; family Equidae; genus Equus; species Equus quagga. The sequence continues at coordinate 53,006,066 of NC_060275.1, read as the reverse complement.
AAATTTCACTGGCATCAATGATCACTCACACAGATTCTGTTAAAAAAGAAAACCAACTTGACTGTGCAACATTGTTTCCAACATATATGATTTAAATTGGGAGCTTGCATTCTGAAATCAGACAGATTTGGTTTCAAATTTCTCCCACCTACCAGCCTAAACATTGGGCAATTTATACAACTTCTTGAAGCCTCAGCTTCCTCATCAATAAATTGGGATCCCTCCCTTTAGTACCTCCTGTAAAGAACTATACTAAGGATTCACTGAGATGAGGCAGGCAAAATACAGCACAGTGTCTGGCACACATAAGCTCTCACCAAATGGGGGTCATCATTATCATTTTTCTTCCTTTAAAGGCTTTGTTTGCTGTTTCTAGAAACCTCCTCCGGCAACAGCATCCTCCTCCTCCTCCCCATCCCCACTACCATCAAAGAATATTTCTTAAGAATCCTGGAAGAAATCTTGCACTTCCAGGTATTGGCTCTGGCAGGATTCTGTGGGAGTGCAGAAGATCAGCTGATACTACCCCTGACAAAACCAAAAATTTTTGCAATTCAAGCCAAGAGTCAAAGATTTGATCTCCAGGACTGACTTGCTGGTTTGTTTTTTTAATTACTGTGTTCTGCCAATATCTTTTTTTGCCTTGTATTTCTCTCCTACTGAACTTCACATCTGTTCCTCCTGCCACACAAGCGCCTAAGAGCCTTGGCAAGCGGCACTTCCAACCAGAGAATGGCGCTGCTGGTCGGGGAGTGGGCGGCGGGGGGGTGGTTAAGGACACTGTTTTTGTCCCATCAAACAGTGCCACTCAGGGATATAACATCAGAAGTCCTAACCATGGGCATCTGAAGCTAACATTCTACAAGTTGAAAGAATGTAACCAACAGACATCATCCTAAAAACCAGCAGGAAACTAGGGTTATTTTTTATAACACACTGCCAAATCCATCTTCTGATACAGAGAACTTCTGAATAACAAAGAGAGGTCTCTAGCGTTAGATGATTTATTCCCCTCCACCCAGTCCAACTTCTCCTACCTTCTTAGAGGTGACAGTGAATTTAGCAAGCAAGAATTCTGAATTATTGTCATATGACCGATGTCACTGGGCTTGTTCTGGAGACCAGCAAAGACAGGAATGTGCTAGGAGACACAAAAACAAGATCCACTCCTGGCCAGGTTGAGGAGCTCTAGAATTAATCAAGAAAGTAAGGAGAAGGAAGAAAGAAGGAGAAGGGAGGGAGGAGGAAGAGGAAAATTAGAAAGATGAGGAAGAAAGAGGAAGAGAAAATTACCAGCCCATGTCTCCCCAGCCCCCCAACACACACGAAGAGCACAGAGCTGTCTGTTGGGAGTGAGGAAACGGGCGTGTACAATCTAGGTGTGTCAGTGCTGAACTTTGCAGAATAGAATGCTTAGTTCCTCCTCTCTTCTCAACCTTTAAATAATACTGCAGGGTGAGTCCTTAGCCCCCATCTTTTCTGTCAACACTCTCTCCTTATGTAATTGCATCTAGTCCTTTGACTTTATGCTGAAGATTCCCTTTTTTGGGTGATGGAGGGTGAGGAAGATTTGCTCTGAGCTAACATCTGTTGCCAACCTTCCTCTTTCTTTGCTTGAGGAAGATTAGCCCTGGGCTAACATCTGTGCCAATCTTCCTCTATTTTGTTTGTAGGATGCCTCCATAGCATGACTGATGAGTGGAGTAGGTCCGCACCCCAGTTCCAAACCTGCAAACCTGGGCCACTGAAGCAGAGCATGCAGAACTTTAACCACTCGACCACGGGGCTGACCCCACAAAGATTCTCAACTTTTATCTGCAGTCACAGCTTATTCACTGAGCTCCAGACTCATGCAACTATATCCCACTGGATGCATAAAAGCATCTCAAAATTGACATGTTTAAGACAAAATTCCAAATCTGCTCCTCCCTTAGGCTTTCTAATGTCAATAAATGTACCACTGTTCACCAAGATGCTTAGACCAAGCCTGGTCAGCATTTCCTCTAAAACACACCCCAAATCCTATCACTTCGCATCATCTCCAGGACTACCATTCCATCACCTCCCATCTAGTCTACCGACACAACCTCCTGCAGGTCTCCCTGCTTCCACACTTGCCTCCCCACCCTCCATACTCCATAAACACTTTTCCAGAGAGGAATCATTATGAAATGTAAGCCAGACCATGCCACTTCTCTACCTGAACCCTAACAAGGCTCTCCAAAGTCCTCCCCATGGATCCCAGGTCTTAACATATTTCAGCCCCTACCACTTCTTGACCTCATCTTTCCATCTCCCCTTCACTCTATTCTAGCAACATCTGACTTAGTTCTGTTACTAGAACACTCTAGGCTGTTTCCACTACAGGGGCTTTTTACTTACTTACTTAACTTTACTTTATACTTACTCAGGCTATAATGCTTCCCCAAATCACAGCATCCATCATTTTATTCCTGTCTCTGTTCCAACATCACCTCCTGTGAGAGGCCTTTCCTAACCATTCCATCTAAAACAGCCATTCATGTCCATCACTCCTTAGTCCCCTGTCCTGGTTTTTCTCCATAGCACCTATCACTATTTGAATTTTTTTATTAGTTTATTATCTATCTTCTCCACCTGCCTGAGGACAGGTACTTTCTATCTTCTTCTCCACTATATTCCCAGAGCCTAAAACAGCGTTTGCCACATAACAGATATTCAATAAATGTCTGAATAAATAAATGTTGAGCCATTGAGATTGGCCAGAAAGGGCTTCCTATAATGAGAATTTTGAGTTTTATTTTCAAAGAGATGAAGGATACATGTTGGCTGGAATCATACTTGAAGATCACTCATGTTCCTGATCTTACTGATGTCCAAGCAACCCCCAACCCCCACCAGCAGGGCCATCTTTCATGAGCACAGACCACACATCATTGTTCAGATGCTGCTCGCGAGCTAGGCAGAAACAACGTTAAAAATCATTGTTTCCCATTCCAAGACTGTGTGGTAGCTAAATGGAAAGCCACACTGGAAGATAAAAAGAAATGAAAGGCACTGTGAGGCTATAATGTTATAACAAGAGCACAATCTATTTAAATGACACAATACTTATCAGGCACACTCAAGCAGGGCGTGAAATCAGACCATGTGTCAGCCCTCAGGTGGGATTACAAAGCACGTGGCTGTAGGCTGACTGGTTTAAGAGCACCTCACAACACACTATATGGAGCATTTTACTACTTTTCTGAATTGAACCTTTTCTGGGTTGAGAAAAATGAAACTTCCACATTTATCCAGTCTCATCGAGGTGGGCATGCAGCATTAAAATCCAACAGGCACACTGTAGCTATGCTCAGTCCAAATTCTCACTGCAGAACTACAATATTGGTGTTACGTTGTGTTTGAGTCTTAAGAAAATAAAACACTGATTTCCATCTTGCACACCGCTTCTACAAGCTTCAGGCAAAACACAACCCCTTGCTGATCAGAAAGCACTGGGGGTATAGACCAATAGCATGCCGTGAGCAACTTGTGCTCATAAGCCAGGCCCACACAGCTGAAACACTTTGCACAAGGAGGAAAAAGCTGTCCAGAAACCTCCTCTGGAGAAATACTCAACATTGGCCGGGCTCTCCCTTCAGTGCCGGAAACAGCAGAATGACTTCTGAGTTACCAATGATGTGTTCTCCACACTTCACTGGAGCCTTCCCACACCTCAGTTCAAGAAGGTCACAAACCCACTTTGGGTTAAATGCTCTCACAGCTTACTGGAAACCCACTGGCGGCTGACGTAGTGTTTTGAGAATAAACTATGTAATCTTCAAGATTTCCAAAAGGCACATTTTCCCTTCCAACAAAGAAGAGATTCTGACTGAGCTGTGGGCTGGGAGCAGTGGTAACCCCTCGGCTGCTATTTTGATTCTGGAGAGATCACACATGAGGATCAAAGGCTGTTGGGACAGCAAGATCAGCTTTCCAGCTAGAAAGTAAAAATAAAATACAGGTGGCAGGGAAGAGCGAGGCAGCATGCCCAGGTAATGCACAACCCCGAGACCGCAGCTACCTCTGGTCAAGTGTTCAGCCCTGCCGCTTCTCCGAGGACAAGCCTGGGAACACCTTCAAGTTCTTAAATATTTCCCTGCTTTTCAGCAGGGTTTTCACAGGCATTTTGTTAGAACGATGTCCTCGTGTCCCTGCGAGTTCTCTCTTGGCAAGGATCAGGGCAGCTAGGTGACTGCTCTTCCTCTTCATGAGCTTTAATTAGATTATGTTTAACAGCACGGACTGCACAGCGAGGCCGCTGATCTACAGACAAGGAGCGGCTTACCCTGTAAGTTAATAGGCCTGACTGGGATTATGGAAGCTAGCTGTGTAAACGTGAACAGAGCCCCCTCGCCAACAGTCCTTGGCCTGCTGACACAGCTGCGCCAGAGTGCCCAATCACCGGCGAGCCAAGGATATTCAGTTACAGTGAAGAAATCATAACAAAGACAGGAAACAGATCAGCACACTCTGGATTTAACACCCTCCCGGGGGAACTCGGCTGATTTCTAGGTTGCAGATGTTTTTAACCCTGCCTTGAAGAATGTCCATGTCACATGCTCAAGCTGATGGAGTCAGTACGGTACTTAAGCCAGGCATTCACATTCAGAGAGTGAATCAAAATTAAGCTGATTAGAGTTCCTCATCTCTGAAATAAAGGTGGGGCAACTCTTAGAATCTGTAGGATCTTTGGTGGAGTTTGCTGAGCTGTCGGGAAATGGATGCCCACGAGGTCCAAGGTTTACTTAAAATAAGGTGTAAATGAAGCCAACCAGACTCTTCCACGAAGATCTGGCTGGTCCCTTCCAGTTGTGGCATTTCTCAGCTGCCTCCTCCTTTTTGCTCCTCTCAGCACTCCACATCAAGCGGAGGAGAATGAAAACAAGCCTCCTTCATTCAGCATTTTTAAACATCACGGCCAACAAAAACGGGCTCCTTGACTGTTTAGAGTTTACGATTAAGGGGATGGATGGCATATCTTACTGGCAGGATATAGGTCATTTTTCAAAAGTTACAGTAAGTTTGCAGCATTGGAAATTTACCTTTTTAAATTCTTCTGAGTTACATAAATACATCTAAAGCTGCATGAAGATGTGGTTTGCCAGAGGCACCACATTTTCTTTGTGGCAAAGGGACTGGCGGTACCCTGCCAGAAAGGAGTTCAGACAAGAGAACTATGGATGTTAGATAAAACTCAAGCCTGAGAGTTGGAAAAAGACAAAAATGTTCAGCTCACTTGTGATCTTTTGGAGGGGGGAGGGTCTCATTTGCAGTTATTTTACTGTTTTACATTTCCTTATCTATAAAATGAGTAATTTTTTTAAAATGCTCTCAGAGGACCCTGTCAAGACCAAAAACTCTATCACTAATTTCCTAACTTACCCTTGAAACATCCCACTAAGGACATATTTTTGTTTCTCATCTTAAGAAAGCAATGATCTTTTAACTGCTACCGAATTAAGTCTCGTGTTGGAACACACACGGATCTCTGGTAATTGAGAGCAATTCCCCTTTCTCCACCTGAACTTGCAGACTTATCCAAACAACTGAGAAGATGTGAGGGTGGGCCAGAGAGGGGGAGAGGAGGAGAAGCTGCCTGAATTACCCATGCTGGCCCTCTCCTCTAGCCACAGGCATCAGCAAACAGCTGTTTCTCGACTGCGCAGACCCACTTTCCAAAGGCAAGCATTCTCTTCTGTGAATGGGTGGCAGTTCAGGACCTAGGAGCTGACAATGACTTACAGGTGGCCTGGACCACTGTTGGACAGGTTCACCTGTTAAAAAGACCCTCTTCATTTTGGACATCCTCTGTCTAAATTCCCGTCAGGCAGAATTTATGATCCCAGATCCCCCCCACCTTAGATCATGCCCCAAGACTTCTCTTTCCCGGATGAAGCCATTTCTCCCACTTTCCTCTCTGCTCCACCACTGCACCTGATGGAGTTCTCACTTTGCACTGTGGGTACTCAGAGAGTCCTTACTTGCTATCTGAATAACCAGTGGATAGAGTTGGATCAGCCAGACTCTAATGAGGAAGCTGGGCTGATTAGAGACAATACGGGCAGGGGAATTCTTAAGATTTGAAGGGTGCCAACAAAACTGAGTCTGTCCTGTCAGTCTACTCAAAGTCTGGAAAGTCATTTGTTGTGTGATCTTCTTTGGGATTAAGGAGCACCCTGTCACAAAGATCTGCCTTTGAACGAATGATCACCCGGAAGAGTGAGCATGCGCAGCACCAGGTACATATGTGTTGAATGAATTTATAAGTGATTTCATAAATCAGACAGCTTCTCCCACTCAGAGAGCTGGAAGGAGAGAAGGGGCTGGATGCCTGGAAGAGACAGGTAGGGGCTAGGTATGTATAACCTGAGTGGAGATATGAGTTGAAGATAGTTCTGTCTACCCTAAAACTGTGCTAAGGCCAGGTCCACATCAGGGAACCCCAGACTAGCTTCCTCTGCACACCCAGGTCAGCAAGCATCCTTTATGTGCTGGACCTCTTATGTTTACTCATTTCTCTACCTTCTAGAAGCTTTGTGGCGGAAGTGCAGTCAGGGCCAGGATACAATTGCTTGACTCTTCCATGCTCTCCTATGAGGTGGGAGAGTACAGGAGGGAAAAAGGATGCTGTGGACCTTCTCAGAGGAGGATCATTGTTTGGCCCTGAAATCAACCGGCAAATTCAACAAAACACACGTGTTCAACACACAAAATTAGTTTATCAGACAGTTGTCTCGCTTTTAATTATCCTGCTTGTCAGTAAACCATCATGACCTCTCAGTAACTTCCCAGGGGAACTGCCCTGAGGTTCTTCCTTTAAAATGGGCAAGTGATGAGTGATGACTGATTAGCCTGCCGAATCCTTCACTTAAGAACTCGTCAAGAGGAAGAAGAAGAAAATGGACTAGCTATTCTGCTTTGGCAGTGAGCTCAAGAAAGGAACATCAGTAAAACAGTAAGAATGTTTTTGACAAGAGACGTCATTTAAACACACATGGAGTCCCTCTGCTGTCATCCAAGAATAAAATCCTGGCTGGCTCCTACCCATTTTTATTCTTCTCCTTTCATGGTTATTTGGGATGGCCCACAAGAGAGATCAGGATTCTTCATTCACTATATGCCCAAAGGTTTCCTGGACTTTGTCTCACCTTTTGAGTCTAACCCCCACCCCCACCCCACCCCAAGTTTCATTTTACACATCAGCAAAAGCCTCAGCCAAGGCAAAGAAGTTTTCTTCCCATTGGAGTAGAATTCAGGAATTTATCTGTCTTAAGGTCTGGAGTCAAGCTAAATTATGTTACCTGGGGATGTTGCCAAAACACAGGTCTGTTCTCTGTTTTGAATCATGAAACCACTAGTGGTAACCTTATGTCCGGATATTTGAGATTAAAAACACCAGTACATGATGTGGGTTTTACATAAGAGGGTTGCCAGGTATGTTATGCCTTCAACACAGCTTTCCTGGTTATCTGAATATTGACCTTCAACAAAAAAGGCAGGTGACCAGCCCAGCGCCAACTCTCTCTATGGTACTCACACGTTAGCTAAAAGATGACCCAGTGACCAATCTCCCCCAACATCTCCCCAATAGTTTGCCGCATATGTCTCATCTTCTTTTCTTTTTCAGTCTGCAATGCTCACTGGTCACTCTCCAGGGTTATACAACAGAGAGGGGGCATTATCTCAGGCCAGCCCGTTACTGGGAGGGGCAGTGAAGGAGCTGTATGCAACCATCACAGGACTTTGCTTTCATGCCTTTACGGGGATGTGTCTGTTCATTAAGACTTTGGCTTATTTTGTTGGGTGGGTGATGCATTAACTTGGAAGGAAGGTTGACTGGTTGGTGAGCCAAGGCCCCAGTGCTGAAAGCTGACTGGCACTCTCTGACTTGCTGTTCTCACTCAAGTAGCAGACGGATTCCTGGTCTTTCTTCAGTGACAAAAAGATTTGCTAATAATCATCTGAGTTCACCCAAAAGGTATTTAGATTAATTTTTTTTCTTTTCCAGTAGTCCAAAAAACAAGCCTTGAAAATAGTATATAACAGCACCATCCAACAGAAATAATTTAAAATTTTCTAGTAGCCACATTAAAAAAAGTAAAAAGAAACAAGTGAAGTTATTTTTAACAGTATATTTTATTTAACTCAACAGACCTCAAATACTATCATTTCAACATGTAATCAATATAAAAATTATTATGAGATATTTTACATTCTTCCTTTCAAATTAAGTCTTCCAAATCTGGGTAGAGTTTTAGACTTATTCCATATTCAATATCTGAATTTCCGAGGGCTCAGTAGCCACATACGGCTCGTGGCTGCCATACTGGCACCTCAGGTATAGCACTGCCCTGCACCCTCACTGACTTAAACAGGAACTCAGGGAACGGGGGAGAAAAGGAATGTTAATCAGGTCACCTTTTCTACATGGTAGTAAACTGAAGTGTATTGAAATGTATAGATATTGAGAGGTAAATAAATGACACCATACCTAAAACCACTCCCAGATCATTTAAGTTCTTTTCCTTTTTAGTTAATACATATCATGCCTGTATGATAGAAAAATAATTCAAGCTGATTCTTTTCCCTTTGAGGTAAAAGAAATGGGGATACTCAATAATGGAGTGGTGCAGCCACTTTGGAACATAGTCTGGAAGTACTTCAAAAGGTAAAACATAGAGTTGCCCCACGACTCAGCAATCCCACTCCAAGGTATATACCCAAGAGAAGCGAAAACAGACATCCACACAAAAACTGGTACATGAATGTTCACAGCAGCGTTATTCATAACAGCCAAAAAGGAGACACAACCTAAATGCCTATCAACTGATGAATGGATAAATAAAATGTGGTATATCCATACAATGGAATATTATTCAGTCATAAAAAGGAATGAAGTAGTGACACATGCTACAACATGAACCCTAAAGATGTCATGTTAAGTGAAATAAGCCAGACACAAAAGACGGTATATTGTATGTTTCCATTTATATAAAATGTACAGGACAGGAAAATCCAGAAAGTCAGAAAATAGCTTAGTGGTTGCTGAGACGGGTCGGGGAGGGGGAGTCAGAGGGAAAAGGGGAGTAACTGCAAATGGCTACAGTTTTCTTTCTGGGGTGATGCAAAGGCTCTAAAATTGATGGTGGTGATGGTCGCCCAACTCTGAATATACTAAAAGCTATCGAATTGTACACTTTAAAGAAGTAAATTGTGTGATATGTGAACTATATCTCAATAAAGCTGTTATTAAAAAATATATAACTAAGAAGGACTGCTGCCTGATGTCTGAGGCCCCTCCAAACCACACACATTTTATCAGGTGCTCATCTGAGACTGAGCACGTGACCACAGATATATGGACATATAAGCATTCTACCAACACAGACAACGGTTGAAATGTTGAAGCTCATATGTTTGTTTTTTTTGAAAAAGGCAAAGTAGAGCAGCCCCAAGTTAATTCCTCCTCAGCCAGAGTTTATCAAGAGAAGCGCATGCAGTCTCTCAGATTTAAGCCCTCCCCAGCAACAAGGGAAGAGCCAGCTCTTTCCATGCCTGTGCTTCCCGGAGGACTGGGTCATGGGGGGAGTTTGGGAAGAGACTGGCAGGTTCTGCAGAAGCACAGGCTCTGATTGAGAGGTCCTGCTGATTCCTGCAATCCCACTACCCTCCTTGGTGCGGTCAGCTCAGCTCTCACTCACCACCTCCTCCTCCTCGGGCACCGTTCCCAAAATGAGCTTCCAACCTCAGAGCTGGCTGTCAGCCTCGGCTCTTCCAGAAAGCCATTTACTTACCCTTGGCAGAGTATTATCCTCACTGATTTTTTCATTTCATACTTCTTTTACAACGTTTTGTTTTAGGCTCGGTTTATTGTTGTTTTGTTTTCCCCCAAATCAAAAACGTTTCCAACGCCACACTGGCACACCCGAGGAGCAACAGCTGCTTAATAAAAAGTGCTCATTATCAGTCGCTGGCTATACACGGTGCATTTAAGATATCTGGCAATAACCAACCAAACCAAAAGATCTATTAAAATTAAGAAAGCAATAAACTACACACACACACAAAGAAAACTAATTAGTTGCCTAATCATCTGAATGCAACTAAAGGTGGCAGCATGCGCCTGGCTTCCTCCGGCAGGGCCGAGAACTCCGCTGTGCTGGCGCAGGGGCGGTGCTGCGGCTGCTACTCCCTCGCTGACCTTTCAATCTCAGGGGCAGATGCTATCAGCGACCAAAGTAAGAGTCAGCGACATCTTGGAGTCACAGATTACAGTGTCTCTCTCACTTCATTCCAGTTGTCACAAGTACATTATCAGCTTATGCACTGGCGACAGCTACAGCTCTCCTCCCCTACCCCCTATCTTCCACATCAAACTAAAAAGCTTCTGCGCAGCGAAGGAAACCATCAACAAAACAGAAAAGCAACCTACTGACAGGGAGAAGATACTTGCAAATCACTTTCTCTTCTTTCTCTATAATACTAAGTAGTAACATAGCATCAGTCGCTCTCAATACTCCTTTTGCTACACAGACTGCTCTGTTAAAACACTTTCAGAGACTGGTTATTTTAATGGAATCAAGTCTAAATGCTTTAGCCTAGTTTTCAGTTCCATGTCTGGCCCCATCCTTCCCCCCTCCCACCAATGTACAAACCCAGCTCCAGGCAGGAAGGTTTCTGACTGTTTCCCTCTCCGGGGGCCTTTTCTCTCCATCCCCACATGCATCCTGAGCTAATTCCAGCCTCTCCTCGCCCCGAGCCCCAGGCTGCTGCAATGGTTTTCCTTCTCCTTTCCCGATTTCCTCTTGTCTGGACTTGTCTTCACCACAGATCCCTCCTGACATACTGACTTGGACTGTCTGCCATTGCTTCATGTGAGTAACTTTTGTCCGCTTAACTTGCTTGTAACATCCTGAGAGCAAGAACCATGACTTACTATTCTGAATCCTTCACAGCACTAGCATATATGAAGCGCCTAAGAGACACAGCATTTAATGGCTCTCACCAGTGACTGGATCCCAGAGGTGGACTGCAACCTCTGCTTGGGGGTGTACATGTGTTTCCCTCCCAGGTACATGCCCCGGTCCATTTTCCCATGAAGACAGGGACTTAAGCCTCCTTGATGCTATTGCTGTATCTGCACTGTGATTTTTCCGCCTCGAGGCTCTCTCCCACTGATCACCTGCAAACGTCCTCATTTTAATGCCCTTCCCCTGATCAATCATCTTTCTCTAATGCCTTCTCTGATCACGGGTTCCTCCTCTCTTGCAGAATTAGTAACTTCAGAATCTGGTCCTCTATGTATCCAGTAATTCCTTTTAGACATCTTTCAAACTATACAATGATTATATTGATTTTTTTCTCTCCTGTTAGACTGTGAAGACCATAAATACCGTGCCATGTCTTAGCAATCTAATCCCAGGGTCTAGCATAGGGGTAGGTTATAATAGGTACACAACTGAAGCTGCTGAATTTTATTTGATGAGTTCTCACTGAAGGCCCAAGACTCACACAGATTATAAGAACCCACTTCCTATTCCTAGTACAAGTTCACCCTTTTCTTGAGGAGTCCTTCCCAGCAGGCAGGGAGGGACTCAGCACCAGGGACCAGGAAGCCGACTCAACCTCAGGCTCTGCAGAGATGGGGCTCTGGAGACCCCTGCTATTCTGGGGACCTATATTAAAGGAAATTTCTCCTGGGATTGCATTCTCCCTCAAGCCCCCTTAAAGATGTTCCCTTCTTACCTGCTTTTTGAGAAGGAAGGGGAGACAGGAAAAGACCCGCAGAAAATTGTTAATTATAGAAAGTCTGTGTGTCACACTCTCCTCTCTGAGCTCCTGCCCCACATTTGAAACTTTTCTTCCCCAAACCCAGGCACCTTTGATCCAAAGCTTCTTGAAGTTTTCCTATCTCTGAAAGATGAATCTCTTAAAAACAATTTGCCTGATTTTAGCTAGATTTTAGGAAGAAAGCAATCTGATTAAATTAAATAGTTCACCCTAAAGTGCAGGTGACTATTAGTAACCATCATCCTTTCTAAAACTTCCTAGCACATTTGTACTTCATGAGAGCTCTATAATATTAACTAAATTTGACTACAAAATAACGTAAATTCAGATGAAGCAAAAGGACCCGCCCAGAGTCTTTCCGAAGAAGCAAACAGACACCTACCTTAGAGATTTTTCACGTGCTCAGGGCAGTCCTGCTTCCCTCAGTCTTCTTCCTCTAACTGACACTAGAAAACTCTCTGGTCTCCCCTTCCCCAGCGTCGGCCTTGGTTTGGTTTGTCTTCTTTCTTCTCAGACCTCCCCTCACAACACTGTCTTTTACTTTTCCTAGATATGAGTCTGTGTGCTGTGACTGACTGCTTGATTTGGGGTCTCAGCCTTTGCCTCCCCAGAATTCAACTTTGGAAAACATTCTTTGTCCAGAAACAGGTGCCTTCGGGGAGGGACCTACCAGATCATGAGCTTTGGTAATATTTAAGACAACACTCTGAGTAAGAGACACATAAGCACGCAAAACACATTACTCTTCCTTTCTTAAATATTTGTAAAGTCGAGGAACTGTCCTAGGTACAACGGTGAACAAAAAAAACACCATCTCTGTCCTCACTGAACTTACACCATGGCAGGAAAAATCGAGTTTAAAAAAAAGGAAGTAATCATAGGATAAAATGGTTTGCTCACTCCCTTCTTCCTGTAATCCCTGGCCCTCAACTAGATAAGATTGCCTCACACCCTCACTCCCAAAGCCTGCAGAACTTTCTGCCCCTCCAGTCTTCTCTCTCCTCCCTCCCCGATTTCCTTTCCTTTCTCTTTCTTCCCTTAACACCCAGGGAATTCCAAAATCTTCAGTTCTCTCCAGCTGTGTGTGTACCTAAATCCACCCAAGTGCTCAGCAGGGGAAAAAAAAGACTTTGAATTTATCAGAATCCACCTTTTCTAGGAGTCTGCAATTATGAATAGAAAAAAAAAATGTAATACTCTTCCTTCTTTCCTTCCTTCCTTTCTTTTTCCCTTCATTCTAATGCTAATTCACTCACAATTTCCAAAGTGAGGTTAACTATTTACAGGAAGGCAGAGAGGGATGGAACTGACCTAGTAATTTCCCAATTGGGAAAAGGACTAGCTCACGAGCTTTTAAAATATAAGTGTTCCCACTTTACATAATAACCATCTCAGAGGAAGGAAAAAAAGCCCAAAACAAAGAAGACCACCTGGTACTCTTTTTTTTTTCCCCCTGTGGATTCTAATACTTGGTCACTAACGTGAGAAGGCGGGAAAGCCACAGCTCCTAAAGGGTCATCTTCTCAATAACGGGCACGGTGAAAGTGATTTTTTCCTTTGTTGATAACTAGCAGATTTATGTTTTCATTCAATGTGTCTTTCATTAACATGAGAAGCACAAGGAAAAATTTCATAATATGATAAATATAAACAGATCACTGAATTGAGAGAAACTGCCAAATTTTCTTGAGATTATTAATAGAAACATTATGTTTTTTATTAAACTTGCAGACATGTGTATCTGAATGATTACTCACTGATTTTATGAAGTTTGGAGGGAAGAGAATATTCCACATTTGAGTGTAGAGATTTAGAATAAAGTGAGTTCAAAACACTTCAGCCTAGAAAATGCTTCAATACCTCTAAAGTTACATGAAAAGAACATAAAACCAAATGGAAAACCAATAATAATGAGATCACTAATATTTTAGACAAAACTAATGAGAAGAGTTTTCCATCTGCCAATTTTCACCAACTAAATTTTGTATCAGATAACTGGGGAAATATATCTGAAACGAGGGTACCAAAATATTTATTCTGAATTGTTGGAGTAAGCACAAGAAAGAGTAAAACATAATGTATTTTCTTAAAAAATCAAATCTACTAGCAGAACAGAGCACTGGATCACATTACAGATGCAAACCCATAACACTGTATGGCCTAAAGAAGTCTTCAAAATCACCTACTCCAATGCCTTTATTTTGCAGAAGAGCATATTAGAGACCCAGAGAGTTACATCATTTTGCTAAATTTGCATAGCTGGTTAATGTGTAGCAAAAGAAAGACAACAATTCTGATCTCCATACTTCCAATTCAAAATTTTTCAAATACCCAGTGATGCATGCATGCACGCACATGTGCACAGGTACACACACAGTATTTACACGCGTGTGTGTATAAACAGAGAGAAAGGGAGATAGAGCTCAAATGAAGTACTGACTCAATTTTTTAAAAAAACCTACTTGTCTATCTTTGTCTTTGTGTCTTGGTTGGTAATGTGCGCTTATGGAATACCTTCTAAGTGCCGGCACTGTGCTAAGCACTTCACGTAACACCAGCTCATCCTCACAGCGCCCCTGTAACACAGGTAGTCTTGTTATCCTTCTTTCCATAACAAGCAAATACAAGCTTAGTGATGTAAATGTGCGTGTTCAGGTCACTCGGGCCCTCTGAGATCCTTATTCACAGGCTTTACTGTTTATAGGAGTTATATTTTGGTCTACCAAAAGTGGAACAAATAGTAAAGGCTTCTGAACCAATCAGTTTTATTACACACTTTCTGAATTGTGTTTTAAAAGAGCAAAGCTGCTGTGGATTCACATGGCAGCAGTGGAGTAACAGCTGTGGGTCCATGCGTGTACAGTATATGGAGACGGAAATTACCTTCTAACCTTCTTTCACAGGTTTATATCAAACAGATTCGCACACCTCATCCTGAGCCTCTTCTGTGGGGCACAGGAAAGGGACTCCACACACACCTCTTCACTTGTACACTGGGGGAGAGGAGGATGCAAAGGACAGTCCCAACCTTACCTGGAAACCACTGAAGTTTTGCCAATACTGAATTTACAACAACACTGGAGACAGAAAGAAGAGGCAGCTCACATTCCATCTGGCATGTGGTGCCCTCTATTGTGCCTTTTGAAATTTTGTGGGTGGGAGGGGAAGCAATTTGTAGGGTTGGCTGATATTTTTCTTTTATGCAAATGCACCACTGTTGGAAAACTCTGCTTTTCATTACATTTGAAATTCCCAAAGGCAAAAGGCTATGTCTCCCTTCTTTACTGTACATGATGCCTAACACATTATGGATGGTTAATAAATGTCACATCGTTTTCATATTGCATTGACCAGGAATGACATTTTTCTATGAGTCTTGCTTGCTTCGATGGCTCAGCAAATCTCACAAAGTGCATACATATCCCAAGAAAAAGGCACTGTTAAAGGTCAGTCTTCCTTACCTGAATCTCTTCCCCAAATTCCCATTAATGTTTCACTCACCTTTATCCTGGGACACTCATCTTTTCCGCCTAGCCACCCCCCATCTGTTCTACACTCTTTTTCCACTCCCTCCTGCAGAACCCACATGTAAATCTCTGACACTCTATTTCATATCATTTCCATCACAAAATGGCAATCCTCTATTCTACATATACTTTATGACCCTTCTTGGGAAGCCTTTGATGAGGCTTATCATCTGGGCTATTACTAATATGGACATCTTTGGAAGAAAATTTTTGTTTTTATAAGGATTTTTATAACTTTCGTTTTCTGAGAAACTGAAAAAGAAAGAATTACAAATGTTGATGATGATGAACAAAATAGTCAAGAGCAGGGACCTTGCTTTATTCATCTTTGTAACCCAGTTCATGGCACACAGGAGGCAGTCAGTGAATGCTCATCAGAATGATAAGCATTCCTATTTCCCAATTATTGCCAAAAGCAACTCAACAGTAAGACTTCCACGTAAAACGTGAGGGAGAGCAATCACTACATCTTGACAATCATTATCAAATGGCCCCATAAAAGTACTAAATATGATAACAATGCAAAATAAAATAAAACCCAAGGGGGAAGAACATGGCTATCTCTCACTTACACAGCTTGGAACGCTTGAGCTTAGATTGAAGATTCAAAATCTAAAATGTCAGCAATATTTTACTTATGCATTTTCTTGCTTCACAGAACAGGAAGGACATGTTAGAAAGGCTATTTCAACTACTGGAGAATAGAGGGCATCTTCAGGCATTTGGAATAAGAATGGAGTCTGGATTTCTGCCAGAACTTTTGCAGACTTCTAGTTCCATTCTCCTGTTTTCTGACAAGTCCTTCATCTTCTGCAGCATAGGAAAGACACTGACCTGTGTATGGAAATATTTACACCAATCGAAAAAAAACTATCCTAGTGATAAAAAGAGAAGTTGTTTCAATCAGGGCCAAATGTCAGTTTTCAAAAACTTATAAAAAGGATAAAAATGAAATTTCAGAAGAAGCAGAAAATGTTTATAGTTATGACTCAGAACAGGAGACCAATTTCACAATGTTTCCTGTGGCAAGAGTTGTATTTACTAAGATTTGGGGCTTTCTCCTTTTTTTTCTTTTTTAAGTTCCTCTTCTGAAAAAAATTGTTTCTTCAAATCTGCTTAGCACTATTGAGAATACTGAGTTCCAAGAAAGCAAAATAACTTTTGTTCATTCATTTATGCACTGCCTTCTTATCATACTGATTTCTTGTTTTTGAAGTTTTCTCTTTTTATAAACTGTCAAAAACTAAGAACTCTCAGTTCTTGAGAATTCAGCACCTTGTCGTTCCATTTATAACAAAATTACAAATCATTTAAAAGTAAACCTGTAATTATTTGGTGAATAAACTGAATTTTTCAATGTATTACATAAAACATGACAATAAGTGAAAAAATTACAAATAATAATGGGTCAAATTACAATTAAATTATATTGCCATTTCAACATTAAATAATAAACATAATATTATACATTATACCATGTATTATAATACACACATAATACTATATACTGTGGATATTCAGTTATACATAATAATAGTGGTTAGAGCACCTAATTTCTCACCATACATTTTACCCCAAACAAATAGTGCAAGCCAACCAGAGCCAGACCATTCCCTTTGTCCATAACTCATTTAGGAAAGGACTTGTGACTCAATGTTGACCAATGACATTCGAGGGAAAGTTTACTAAAAGCCTTCTGGGAAAGTCTCCTTGCTTCCAAAAAGACAACACTGGAACAAAGACTGTCTTTCACCCACCTGGAACGGTTGCAGCCACCTTGTGACCATTTATATCACTTTTCATAATACATACATTTATGTAGTTCTTTCTCTCTGGAAGGCACTGCTGTAAGCATTAACTCACTCAGTTCTGACAACATCCCCACAAGTTGATACTGTAATGACCCCATCTTTTAGATGGGGGCACTGAGGCACTTGAGAGGTTAACTTGTGCAAGGTTACCTCACTAGTAAGTGGCAAAGCTGGAAACCTGACGTGGCATTCTGGCTCTGGCATACATTCTCTCGGCTTTGAGGATGCTATGCCACCTCTCCATGAAAGCTGCTCTTAGCCCCCAGTACGTGCTATCTTCCTTAAAATGTATTCTTTGCTGGTGGTCACTAAGCCTTTAAATTTTACAAAAAAGTCTTGCAAGATAATAAACTCCTTTGATACTTCCTGAACAAACTATGGCCCTGACGCAAGGCAAAGAATAGAGGAGCGAGGGCAGTAAGATCGTGATGGAGGGAGAAGAGAAAATGGGAAGGATCAGAGAGCAGGAGGCCTGGTGTGCTTCGCAAAGGGCGAGCTGAGGCAAGACCAAACCAGGGACGCAGTGGCCTGGGGAAGGGAAGAGAAGAGGGTGAGAGGGCTGAGAGCTGTCAGCAGGTTAATGACAGCCACAGTTCAGTGCAGACCTCCTATATACCCAGCCCCTCATATACTATTTATAGGTTTTATAATCTACATACCCTGCCATTCCCATTTCACAGACGAGCAAAGTGAGGCTTAGAGACGTTGGGTGACTTGCTGGTGAGAAGCAAAGCCAGCATGTGAACCAGGACTGTCAGACTCTAAAGCCTTGCCTCCTAACCAGCCACCGTCCTGAACGTCAAGGGCACTGTGGGGACCTGAAATTGGCCACCCCAAGGTATGTCTCTTTGGCATCAGGATTATTTGAGGCTCATTGCTTTTGATAAACTGGGACAGGCAAGGAGGCTCTGAGGAATGGAACTTGCCCTTTGTTAGGACACGTTTACATTTGTAAGGTAAATCTCTATCTGTAAAAGGTGCCTCCCTCTCTGTACCAGGAAGAAGAAAGGCGATGACCTACTCTCCAAAAACTCTTAATCAATACCAAAGGCAAGGACTTAAAATCTGCATTTTATTGTGCTAGTCTGGTAACCTCCTGTAACTGACTTCCCTCCCCCTCCCAACGTTGGCATCTCCTTAAAGATTAAGCATCTTTCTTTAGGCTGGGAACCGATTGTGGCGCTCATCTGTGACCCCCCCCAGCCCGAGGCAACACACCTGCCACCCTGCGGCGCTCACTGACACAGCAGACCTATCTGTCGTTTCCATCGAGTTCTGTGCTGACAGAGCAGCCTCGTGACGATTGTAAAAGAGACTTTTCAATCACATGTGAAACACCCCATTTGGGGGCTATATAACCACTATGTGCACCCCACTTCTTCGGTGCCCTTTCTTCCTTCGGGAAGAAGGCCCCGGGCCATGGTTCCTCATAAAGCTTTGTTTAATTTTCTCTTGCTATTCTGTCTCATGTGAATTTAATTCGTTCTCCAGCCAGACGAACCCCCATTTGGGGAGAGGAAATGTCCTCCTCCCCTACAGCACCAATGGGGAGCATGAGAGAGAAAAAGAGCCACTCCAGCTCACAACGCTGCTGAGGACAGCGCTCTTCCCTCCAAACCTACGGCTCTAGGACATCTTTACCTTTCCCAGGCAGCCTCCAAACGAACAACTCGGATCTTTCAAGGAAAGTTTCAGAGTTCATCTGTTTTAAGTTGCTTGCAGTTGCTACCAAAAGTAATAACTCTTTCCCACCCTACCGCCAACAACCAAACACTAGAAACGACCTAATGTCTTCATGCTGTCATAACGGGAAAATGGCTGAGTAGATTTTTCTTTAATTTTTCCAAAAATAAAAACAAACCACATTCAGCTTCAACCCAATTTTAGGGAAAACAAATTAGTCTCCCTCTTCTCCACCACTACGTTCTTGCCAGGATTCATAAGTGAATGAAAACCAGGAAAGGGCAGGGAGGAATTATACTTAAAATGGTTGAAAAACTCAGGGCTCAAGTATTCAATCTATAAATATTATGAAATATAAGACCGTGTATAAACAGCTGCTGATTTAATCCACATATATCTACGATCATTTATTTTCCCATCAAAATCTTGGGATGCTCTGAGAATGGACACATCTGTGTGCTTCTCAGCCATGGGCAGGGTGGAAAGATCAGTGAGGAGTGAAGTCAAGGTGAACTCAATGTTGACCATGCCACTCAGCCTTGGGAGCTTCAGTTTCCTCACTTGCAAACTGCAGGTAATTCTCACCTCGAAGGATTTCTGGGAGAATTAAATGAACCAATGAGTGGGAAACCACATAGCATATAGTAGATATTCAAGAAAGGATGCTTAATGGTTTCTTTCACATGAAAATGGTAAAAAAAAAAAAAATCATAGTCACATGGGAACACAGTGTTGAACAAATTTCTACTGATGAGCAAGAAAGCCTAAGCGGGAGGATCTGGCCTAACAGTGAGACGTTCTTGATGGGAAAAGAAGTGAAACCTGGACAATCACTGTTGGCCAGGGAGATTGTGAATATCATCTGTAAGGGTGAAAATTAGGAAATCTCCTCAGGTTATTTAAAAGAAAGTGATGCCTGGCAAACTCCTTTCTCAGGTCTCAGGAGCCCCACCTGGCTGACTGGAAGCAGAGGCTGAGGGGCCGTGTGAGCTCTTCAGCAAATCCGCCTCAAGGTGATTCTACCTGAGAATCTCTTATGTGTCTACTACTCCACAGCCATCTGACTCCAAATTCTTATACAATCAGAAATATCAACTCCATTAGGATTCACAAAGCACATAAATAAAACCCTCCCACTAAGTGATGCAAACGGCTTGAACACTTCAAAGAAATCCCAGAGGGGCACCAAGTCAGACTCTTGCTCCCTGCCCTTAACCTCTCTCTCTGCACGGGGTCAGTCCCTGCCTGATGCGGTACCTTTCCCCTTTAGAGATGTTTGGAAAAGGTACTGCTGAAAGGACAGCCTCATGCTGGGCTGACTGAGTCGTTCCCCACAGGAAATGATGGAAATTCCTGGCATTCTTATCAGGGAAAGGGGTAAACTCTGCTGGTGTCAGTCCTGAAGGGCTGTGGTGAGAGGAATGCGTGGAGCCCTCCTTTGTTGTTGGAGGTGGATGACTTCAAAGCAGCGCCTTTTCTGAATCCAAAGTGGAAGCCAGGCTCTGGGAGGAATCCCAGGAGAGGAGAGACAGGCAGCCTGGTCCCCAAGGCCAAACCACCAGAAGTGGAGGCATCCACGTGCTTATCTTGAGCAGCTTCCCAAAGACAGGCCAGCATCCTCTTGGTAAACTCTTTCAGTCCTCTGCACTGAAAGCAGAGACTCACATGTGCCTTGGATGAACCTTTTTTTCCCGGGTTTGGCTGAGCATGTATGTGTAGCTATTTCTTCTACACTTTTAGACATTCAGTTCCTCTAAACCTCTTGGCAAGAAACAGCTCAATGATTTACCTACAGTCATTGATTTGTAGTTTCATGGTTTCTCTCTCTGGAGGATGAGTTTGGAAGGAGGGGTAGGGTGGGGGCATTCTGCAACAGGGCTGGGCTCTATTCAATACAGATTTCTCAGGCTGCCTCCACGTACTCAGCACTGTGCAGGTTAAACTGTTAAAAATATTCTTGCTGATCTGAAATTATTCAAGGGAAGAAAGGGAAAAGAAAAAGCCCAGCTTGCTTGAAACTACAGGTACAGGGTGAAATTGTGGGCGAACAAAACCATCCAAAGCCCCACTTCAGGCAACATACTTAGGAAAAGGCATCTGATACCCCTTTTTTGGCTGTAACCCTGAAATAATTTTTCAGTAGTTTTCTTAGGATTTTTCCACTTAGTTTTTACAAAAGACTTGAGTTCTACTCCATAGAGAATGTTTCCTTTTACTTTTTTGTTATTGTTTCACAGTTTGCAATTTTTCAGATCTTTTTCTCTCATAGCTATCAATATTCCCTATAGCTGAGCCCCAAGGAAGCAATTTTGTCAAAGCTTTGTTTGTCAAACACAAACAACAATGTTTCCAGCTGCCCCTTCTTGCTCACTGTCAAGACTTACATCGACCCATGATTTTCACAGGTGGAACTGCCTACCTCTTGCTCCTTCATCATTCCAACTTTGGACATCCTATTATTACACCAGATTATATTCCAAAGATAACACAAGAGAACCCAATGCTATCAATGAAACAGAATCGGTCTACTGCCTCTCTCCTCAGCACAGAAATGGGGCAAAGCAGGATCCAGAAGGAGGGCCAGGGACCTCGGGGTGGTGCTCGCCATTAGGCTCCCACACTGCCGATCAGGTGCTTGGGCAGAGAGGCGCGGTCCTCAGGCCTTCTTGCCACTCCTAGGTTTTAGCAGAAAAGCAGGGGGTGTGATGGAACAAAAATCCATGAGGCTGCTGGCTACAAGAAGGTTCCAGGAGCCTACTAAATCCTAGGCACTATGTTCAAGCAGCAGGACCGAAAGGTTTAAGAGGGAACCTAGTATCAGAACGATGGTCAACACTTATGGGGTGCTCACAGTGTGCCAGGCACTGTGCTAACCCAGCACCACACTTAATTCCACAACAACCCTATGAAGTGGGCCTATGATAAACCAAACTTTACAAGGGAGGACACTGAGACTTTACAATTTTGGACAATAACGTGCCCAAGGTTACACAGTTGGTGAGTGTTAGAACTCAGATCCAAACCCACATCTGGCTCCAGTGCCCACACACCTAACCACTGCACCCCACTGCCTCCAGAAAAGGTGAAAAGCAGCCAGCAAATGGGAAAGATGGCACGCAGCCTGCTGGCCTCCTGGAGTGGAATTTTCATGCACTTATCCCTTGGAACTGAAATGACATTCTTCTTTCCTCCTACTCCATATCATTTTAAAGAAAAAAAATTTTTTAACTTGAATGCATTCATGTTAATCATATGACTAATCAGAAAGTTTCGGAAGACATTTTTGGATCAATTTATCACAAAACACAAAATTTATAATAAAATCTCTTAGATATACACTAATTCTCTGTCCCTTTCTGGTAACCATAATAACACAGGATTCTAGAACCATGTGTGTTATTTTTGAAGAAAACAGTAACTGGGAAATAAGTAGAAAGACATCATTGTAGTATATATCAGATTCTATCTACAGAAAATAGAAGTTAATATACTGGCACCTCATGTTCCAGAGAACGAATTCTGCCAAATTATAATGATAGTTAACATCCCAAATTAATTAGCTCTGCAACCTGGGGCCAAGAAACGCTGACCCTCAGAGCCTGATGAAAGTTTGAAAATGCTCACTTCATTAACTTTTCAAGGCTTCCCCTCCTCGAAGTTGTTGTCAGAGGAGCAAATAAGTGGCAAACCCATCAGATTTAACTCTGCCTCTTCTCCAGACACCTGTCCAGAACTTCTGGAAAGGCGCTAACAAGCTGCTAACATATGGAGAGACAGAAGAAAAACAGAAGATCTGGTTGAACCTAAAATGCAATAATGAATCCCCAAATAAACAAGGGATGATGGTCCTAAAATAATACCACATCACACTAGATTACCAGAGAAGATCGCCCATTTTGCTCTTTATTGCAATATTGCACTGAATTCGAAAAAGCACATTATTATTATGTAAACAGCCTTGACTTTATGCAGCAAATGCTTACGAATGACTATATATGAATGCCTTTGGAAACAGGCCCACTATGTAACAATTTGCAAAAACACTGGCCCCTTTGCTCTGCAAATTATTAAACCCTGGTTCATCTGCAGTCTAAATTCAGGTTGTGATCCTTGTATTTGCATGAACAAGTCATACCTAAAATTAGACAATAACTAACCCTATTTATAGTTTCCAAAAATAAAAGCCAACAATATCACCACGTCCAGAGGTAAATCACATATTTCCATCTCTTCAGGAATGAGGTCTCAGACCTGCTACACTTTCATGTTCGGCAGAGGCTGTACCCAAACGTCTAGAGAGCGATAATAGCCCAAAATCTCAGGAAAGTGATAACACCACCTTTGTTTTGATAGGGCTGCACCTTCAAAGCACTTGTCCCTCTGGTCTCCTAGTGTCATCAAAGGCCTGTGAGGCAGACCTACCTACCTCGGCAGGTGACATTGCACGCACCGGGCAGATGCAGCATCTGAGGCACACAGAGTTTAAGTGACTGGTTTCAAGTCACAGGAGTAAGGAGGGGCAGCACCCACAGGGCTGTCTGGTCTCTGGATGCCTCCCACCCACCACTTTACTACCAACTTTGTCCTCTTTTAATGGTTAAGGTTTAACCGTACCTGAAGGAGTGGGTTCTTGGATTCTGCTGCTTTCAATGACCAGCTTTGGCCACTTCTTAGGAAGTGAAAAACCAGTTCTCTTCTACAGAATCAGGTCTAGAGTCCTAGGACCTGTAAAAGTGACAAGGCCACCCTGGTATGGCCAGATTACATATTCAGCCCACTTTAGGGTTCCAGGACTGCAGGGACCCTTCTAGGACACAGAATTTGAGAGGTCACCCCAACCTCATTGCTGTACCCCTCCCCAAAACCGCACTAGCCTGAGAGTTGGAAGACCCAGCATCCAATCCCAGAGCCAGCTAACTTGCTGAGCAAGGACTTCATCTATCTGGGTCTCACCTTCCCCATCTGGAAAACTAAAGGCTGATTTCAATCATCTCCAAGCCTTTTCCATTGCCAACATTCCACTCTCCCCCTATGCTGGATATCCACCACTTTGTCCAAAAGCTGAATCCAGGAATTCTAAACTTCGGAATGTCTCTTTCACCGCCTATCCCAAGGTTTCACATTTTATTTATCTATTTATTTTTCTTAGATTGGCACCTGAGCTAACATCTGTTGCCAATCTTTTTTTTCTTCTTCTTCTTCTTTCTCCCCAGTACATAATTGTATATTCTAGTTGTAGGTCCTTCTGACTCTGCTATGTGGGACGCTGCCTCAGCATGGCCTAGATGAGTGGTGCCATGTCCACGCCCAGGATCCGAACCGGCGAAACCCTGGGCCACGGAAGCAGAGCTCGAGAACTTAACCACTCGGCCACAGGGCCAGCCCCTTTCCCATTTTAACATCCCTCTCTTCTACTTGTATCACTTGGTATCAATCTCTTCACGCCTCTCTGTTATGCTCTCCAACATTTGTCAGTTGTTATCATGTTCCTCTGAGTCATCAGTTTGTGATTTCTACACATAATTTAACCACCATAAATTAAATCCTTTCAGCAACTTATTATTTTCTTGTGTTTTTCACCAAATCCCCACCCACCTAGCTAGTTACATGGTCATAAAATTTTAAATAAGATTTCTCCCAAGGTCACTCTTTCTAAAGAAAACTTTTCTCTTGGTTCTTCATATTTCTACTGATTTCCAAATACAGATTTGAAATCTACTGATTTCCAAAATACATCCCCATGTCAACATTTATCCTGCCTTATTTTTACCAGTTTGTTTTTCCTTTTTATTTCTGCCTTTCAATTTTCGTTTTGTTTTGTTTTCCTTTATAATTCTTGGCTTCATTTTCACTCCTACTACCACCCTCAGTGAACACACCACAGGAAAGCAGGACAACACAGGGTCCCAATCCAGAAATATGTAATTGTGTAGATAAAGAAGAGCAGTGTGGAGGAAGGGAGAAGTCCTGAGCATAAACCCCTCTGCCAGCGTGTGAATGGAGGAGCTGCAGGCTTGGTGCCACTGCATTCCTATGTTAAAGCCATATTTTTTCCCAGAAAGAAATGCAGAAGTGTGTATCCAGAAGGAAAAATGCTAAAGTGATGCAGGAGCCAGAGCAGCTGAGGGTTGTTAGCTTACATCAAAGTCCAGCCAGGATTTTTTTTTAAACAACAGGAAGTAGATTCATTCTCTTTCATATTCTCTCTCTCCCTCCCTCTCTCTCTCTCTGTCTCTCTCTCTCTCTGTCTCTCTGTCTCTCTCTCTCTCGCTCTCTCTCACACACATACACACACACATACCACACACTCTCTCTCTCTTTCTTTTCTCCTATCTCCTTCTTCATTTCCTCTGGCCAAGGCACAGAAACAAGCTGGACATAAAAACCTCAGTTCCCCTGAACTGTCTTTGGAACTTTGCAATGTTCACTGTCAGTTCAAAGCCAAATTGTAGAACAGGAAAAGCACAGTCAGAGAGAAGAGCACCGTGTGCAGCAGCCGGGGAGGCAGAGAAGCATGTGTTAGCTCCCCACGGCTGCTGTCATAGATGACCACAAACGTGCTGGCTTAAAGAACACAAATTCCTTCCCTTACAGTTTTAGAGGCCAGAGGACTGAAATCAGCTTCAGTCGGCTGAAATGAAGATGCTGGCAAGGCTATGCTCCCTCTGGAGGGTCTGAACAGAAAACCCATTTCCTTACTTTTTTCAGCTTCTAGAGGCCACCTGTATTCCTTGGCTTGTGGCCCCTTCCTCCACCTTTGGAGCACAGCACTCCAATCTCCGCTTCCATCATCATACTGCCTTCTCCTCTTGGTAGTCGAATCTCCCTCTCTCCCTCTCTTATAAGGACACTTGTGATTGCATTTAGAGCCCATCCCGATAATCCAGGACAATCTCCTCATCTCGAGCTCTCCAACATAATCATATCTGCAACGCACTTTCTGCCATATAAAGTAACATTCCAGATCCACATATGAGGATGGAGATATCTTCGGGGGCCACTATTCAGCCAACCACAGAGCACTTGTGTCTAGCTGGGTTCCTGGAAAAAGTCTTCCTTTCACACATCCACTAACACTAAGTTATGAACAGGGGGCCTGAGGGAAAAGAGGAAAAAGATATTCTCTAAATATCAAAATAGAGAAATCCCATGTATTTTTGCTCCTCTCTTGTCCCACCATGTTTTGCCTATTAAGCCATCTGGTTTGTATTCCGCAAACCCCATAAGCACCCCATCACTTCCCCACGCCTGAGCACGGCTCCTGTCCCGTCGCTCAGCATTGTGAGAAATCATCCACCTGTTATACAGAAATTCAATTTCCAACCAAAATTGGGCCTCTTAGTCACACATGTTCATGTGTGGCAAAGGTCTGGCAATGGTTCTTGTTACCGCATCTCAAGTGGAGCATGGAGAAGGCAAAGAGCTTTGTTAGAACTCACCAAACCTCTTGTAACCGAAGGACTGCACCTCGTCCTCCTCTGCGAAGTCGTCTGTAGGAGAAGGAAAGACACAATGTTAACCCTGGTAGGGCCCAGAAGCACAGGGTCAGTGTGGGACTCAACTGCCCCAATTTCCATCTGTTCCAGCCTCCCCTGCACCCACGACACTCATCACAGTGGCTTTCATTCTGTTCCTGGAACACACCATGCTTTCTGAGAGAGACCACAGGGTCCCTGCACTCGCTGCTCCCTGTGCCTGGAATGCTCTTCCTCCTGTTCTTTATCTGACTCCTAATTCAGGTCTCAGCCAAAGTGTGACGCCTTTGAGATGCCTTTCCAGACCACCAACCAGCCACTCCCTGTCACACCAACTTGTTTTAATATTACTCTCTGATATTGTCCTCATTTATGTTTGTGTGTGTCATCATACATCCTGTGAGCAGAAACTTTTTCTGTCTTGGTTCATGAGTGAATCCCCTGGGCCTAGAATGGTGCCTGTCATAGGGCAGGAGCTTAATAAATTTTGTTTAATGAATGGCTGAATAATTAACTGTCCAAACGGTTGTCTTCACATAACCAACTCCGAAGCCCTCCCTTTCAGATGCCCAGGCTTTGGGGCCATCTCTTCCACCAACTGTCACATCTCAGGAGCCCAGCATGACTCCTGCAGTGAAAACCAAATCCTGCCCCGCTCTCCTTCCATTGCATAAGTGGGACTGACAGATGGTTTCCCAGCAAAAGTATCTCAAAGACGGCCTTGCTGTGGGAATTCCTAACTGTAGGGCCACTGTGGAAACAAGACGGATGTTATGTCGGCAAAGCTGTCTACCAAAACGCCTAGATCCCCCTCCTAATGTGGACTTGAGGCAATTCCTTATCAAAATGATAAAGAACTTCTCATTTTACAGTTCTGCCAGGTATGAGTCTGGCAATTTATCATGCAATTAAAGGACACTTTTGATGACATGTAAAGGTATCAAGTCCGGGTCTTTCCAAGGAGCCCAGACCAATTATTCTTGAGTTGGTCACCATTACTGCACCAATACCCAGCTTTTGCCCCACATGCAGGTCAGTTCAAAAGCATTTATTTGGCACTTACTATGGACCAGAGACTGCCAGGCAGTGCTGCTTTAGCAATGAGTGAGACACGGTCCCACCCCTCAAGAAGCTGATGGGCTTTCAAGGAAGAGAGGCATGTAGGAGGAAAATGAAGCCTCTGTGATTGTCTTTTTCAGCCCTCAAGTAGAATATCTGGCTATATGTGGAACCTCAAATATTATGGAAAAACTCAAGATGCATGATATCAATAATACCATGTGGTGAACCTTAGAACACTAGCTTGCAATGGAGTGCTATGAAAACATAGGTGAGAGAGCAATTATTTCTAATACAGAATGGAGAGGCATGATATCTTTCTATTTTACCATTGTTTCCTTATTCAGAGAACAGGGAAGAAATCTTTTTTGGAACCTAGAAAGCCAGGTCTTATCATTAAAGTAGTCTTCCACTTTAAAAGATTTCTACATTTAAAAGATGTCAAAGATGAAAGCTTTAGTTCTTTCTACAAGGAAGAGCATGCTGACAACCAAGAGAACAGCCCCTTTCTCACTAACTCAGTGATTGGTTAGTTCAGCAAATACATATTAAGCCCCTCCTCTGTGCCGGCTTTCCTTAGCAATTCTATCATATTAATGGCTGAGAGGCCTGGTCTAGTCTCAGTTAAAGAGAAACCTTTGTCTGCTGCTTCTGCTTAGAAAGCCATACATTCATTTCTTCATTCATTCAATAAATACACGCTTATAGCCTAGTGAAGTGGAAGAGACATGAACACAGGTAACGATGCCACCCAGGCATCAGCTTCCCCTGCCAGCTCCAGTCCCTCTGCTGCCACGCACATCTGTGAAAGAATCTACTCACACACGGACGTCGTGGGCCAAGGAGGCAGCACTGACGACTTCACAGTGGAAACAAAAGGGCAATTTATGCTGCGCCCCCAATAGCAAACAGTTTAAAATTTCCCATTAGACATTTCGGTTCTCCCTCAAAGCTTCTTTTCAGCAAGCCTACATTAGTTTGTTTGTTTGTTTGTTTTCTTTTTCCTCTCTGATCTTTTTCCCATGCAGCATTTAGTTTGACTAACTCCTCTCTCCTTCCTGACATTTCCCTGGGAACTTCAAACGTCTCACAGTTTTGTTATTAAAGCAATTCAGCCCCACCTCCCAATGAACATACTCAGACCTGTTAGTGGTTCAAGAAAACAAGGCCTTATAGGTGACCCCTAATAGGACTCAAGAGGCTCTCCTGCTTCTTGTCTTAACCCGCATCCCAAAAGGATCAGGAATTCTTATAGCAGCTACTAAAAGAATACAAACTTCTGGGGCCGGCCTGGTGGTGCAGCGGTTAAGTGTGCATGTTCCGCTTCAGCAGCCCGGGATTCGCTGGTTCGGATCCTGGGTGCGGACATGACACCGCTTGGCAAGCCATGCTGTAGCAGGCGTCCCACATATAAAGTAGAGGAAGATGGGCACGGACGTTAGCTCAGGACCAGTCTTCCTCAGCAAAAAGAGGAGGATTGGCAGCAGATGTTAGTTCAGGGCTAATCTTCCTCAAAAAAAAAAAAAAAAGAATACAAACTTCTATCTCACCCAACTCTATGATAAGTGAGAAGATCATATAAGACATGAGGGGCACAAGTAAAGCAGCAGGGATCATGCCTGCCTGAGGTGATCAGGGAAGGTCTGACAGAGGAGCATCTGAAATCACCTTTCTTCATTCTTCTGTGGAGGGAAAAAGAGAATCTGGGAAACACTGCATGCTGCACCCCTTTCTTGGAAACTCTGAGAAGTGCTAAGAGAGAGGAAAGAAAACTGGTTTCACTTTGTTTTACTCAATGCTTTCAAGAGTTGACTTTAGAATTCCTTTTTCATATCCTTAAAAGCTGGACAGAGTTGGGCAGGTAACACTCAGTATATAATTAGCATAGGTGTCCCCCGGAGCCAGCTGCCAAATTTCCCCAGCTGTGCAGTTAACAGGAAGCCGATTCACAAACAGGCTGGTGATGGAGTTAGGCATTTAGGGAATTGAGAAAGAGGAAGAGGCAACAGCTGATGGGGCTTGTGGCTGTGTGGACAACCCACACGGGGCTACAAGAGCGAAAGAAGAAAGGATGAGAGGTTACGTGTTCCTAACACCCCATCGTTTTAGAGGGTGAAGACTGTGACAAGCCCCAGTGGCTGACAGACAGGTTTGAGGAAGACAAAGAGCCTGACAGTACGCACCATGTGATATTCTGTTCTCAAAGTCTTTCCTCACACTGCGTAGACCCCAGCTATGGGTCCCAGATTGTCTCTGTGGCATCAGGGGCCTGCAAAAGTGCTACATTCAAATAAGGATATTCTCCCTAGAAAAGATCCAGTCACCTCAGTAACTTACGACTCTTCACAATCTGTCTCTGAGACAATCTAAGCCACATAACTCTACACTCCCACAGGAGCAGGATTTGGTTAAGATTAAGGCCCCTAAGTTCTGCAGTGGCCATAACCTGACCCCTGCTTCTGTAGGGAAGAAGTCACCTTAACATACTAACTAACAAAACGTGTTTAATTTGAGATTCATTTCTACAAGAATGTACTTTCTTGGCTTCCCCAGTTGTACTTTAGCATTTTCATTTTAATAGCTCTGGGCTACATTGTCTTTTGCTTGCCTATTTCAAAATGTGATCTTTATTTATTTATTATTTATTTATTTATTTATTTACTTTCCTTGGCAACTGGCACAGAGCCACGTGGGTCAGAAGTTTCGTGATAGAGAACACTGAACAGAACTCTGTTGCTGATGTATTCTTTGAGCCCAGCTATTTTAGAGTACCACGAGTTCAATGAATTTTAGTTTCGTTGGCTTAGAAAGCTGAAGTCATACATATTAAAATGTTCCAATCAATCTGTGGACCAAGTTGTGGGATATCCCTGTGGCTGGAATTTACCTCTCCTTGCCAGCATTCTTTTTCTATCAGTGTGACAGCACTTGCCTCGATCTGCCTTAGATTCCAGCTTTGGTTTTGACTCCACCAGGTGGAAACCCATCTGAAAACAGGAAACCTGTCACACTGTTCCCTCAGCCACTAGTACATTATAGGCACTCAGTAGCAGTTGCTGAAAATCAAGCAGATTAGAGTAATAGATGTGTGTATCTCTCCCACTAGCTGATGAATTCCTGAAAAGAAGAGATTAAATCTTTCTCTTTTTGAATATCCACCATGCTTAGGGAAGATAAGAGAACCAATATTTAGTCAGTAACTACTGAATGCTACGTGCTTCCCATTCATTATGCTTCTCTATTTTACAGAGGAGAAAACCGAGGTTCAGAGAAGTTACGTAATTTAACCCAAGGTATCACAACTTGTGAGCAGCCAGACCAAGACTAAGACTGAGGTCTGTGGGACCCTCGAGTTCCACACCACGATGGTCACTGACTCCACAGACCCAAGAAACTGAGCCCTGTGTCAGCAGCAGGGAAAGCGAAGAAGCAATGGTTTACATCACAGAATCCCGAAAAGGCTCAGGAATTTGGGACACAGGTCACTCTGGAAGAGGAATAAAGATGAAGCTAAAACAGGAGGACTGGTTGAATGTATGTTTAAGAAGCATCTGACTATACTCAAAAAGGTAGTAAGTGTTGGCAAGGATATGGAGAAATTAGAACCCTCATATGCTGATGGTAATGCAACATGGTGCAGCCACTTTGGAAACCAGCTCCTCAAAAGTTGAAACATAGAATTACCGTATAATCCAACAATTCCACTCCTGGGTAAACAGCCAAAAGAAATGAAAACATATCTCCATATAAAAACTTGTACATGAACGCTTGTAGCAGCATTATTCATAATAGTAAAAAACAGTGGAAACAACCCAAATGTCCATCAACTGATGAATGGATAAATGAATTATGGTATATCCATACAATGGAACATTATTCAGCAATAAAAAGAAATGAAGTACTGAGACATGCTACAATATGGATGAACCTTGAAAACACTGCTAAGTGAAAGAAGTAATCACAAAATACCACATGTTGTATGATTCTATTTATATGAAATGTCCACATGAGGCAAATGTGTAGAGTCAGCAGATTAATGGTTGCTTAGGGCTCGGGTTTTAGGGAAAAATACGGAGTGACTGCTAATGGGCTTGGGGTTTCTTTTTAGGGTGACAAAAATGTTCTAAAATTGATTGTAATAATGGTTGCAAAGCCTGTGAATATACAGAAACAAAAAACCACTGAATTGTATACTTTAAATGGATGATTTGTGTAGTGGTACCTCCCAAGTACCCCCAGAGCTGAGTGACTGCCCCTCCCTGAACACAGCAGAAGATCTAAGATTTACTATTCAGAGAAGTTAAAACAAAAGATGTCTTGTCCACCAGGCACCAGGAACAGCAGAGATGAGGGGCCTGTAATGGAATCAGGGGAAAAGGTGAAAGTTTACATGCTGAATGTTCAGACACTCAGTTCTCTTCTCCCACCCAGTCAGCCAGACTGTACCCTCCAGGCTAAGGACTGGAAGGTTCCTCCCGGGAAATCTGACCAGTTCAGAGAAAAATAAACTAATGATTCTAATCCCAGGAGGTCCCCAAAGGAACAGCCCAGCCAGGTCAGCCTAGACTGACAGTCACAGTTCACAAAACCCACCAAAACAAAGAGGTTCTAATTAACTTTTAGACTGCTCTGCTCTTACATATGAGAAGATAGCCAAGGATCACCAGACACCAGGCATAGCCTCTAATATGGAAAGACAGAGATGAAAATAAAGAAACCAGATAAAGAATTGGGAGGAAATATACAATATGCAGGATGATAAAAATTTCAAAAAGAAAAGCCACTTCCTACTGTTAATATCCTTGTAAAGACAGAAGATAAAATATCCATAAAATAAGAACAGGATGCTATTAAAAAAGGAAAGATGAGAGAAAAATAAAGAACTCTTGGACATTAAAAATATGACCACAGAAACAAAAACTTAATAGATGAGTTGGAAGATAGAATTGAAATATTCCAGAAGTAGGAAAAAAAGGTAAATAAGTAGGAAAGAGTAAAGATAAGAAGAAAATTAGAGAATCAATTCAGTGGGTCCAATATTCAAATACCAAGTGTCTCAGGAAAAAGAACAGAAGGAGACAACCGCGGGAGGAATAACTGAACAACCTTTTCCAGTACTGAAGGACAAGAGTGTTCAGAATGAAAGGGCCCATCACCTCCTAGCACAAGCAGAGGAAAGAGATCCACTTAAGGGACATCTTCATAAAATTTCAGAACACTGAGGACAAAAAGAAAACCCTGAAAGCTTCCAGACAGGAAAAAAAGATTACTTACAAGAATAAAAAAAAATGGCTTCACACTTCTGACCAGCAAAACTGGGGCTAAAAGAAAATAGATCAGCACCTTCAAAACTCTAAGGCTAAATTATTTCCAACATAGAAATCTCTCAATTAAATGAGTAAGTAACATAAAACCCCTTTCAGACCTGCAGATTTGCCAAAAACGTACCTCTCATGCACACTTTTCTCAGGAATTTATTGGAGAATATATTCCACTAAAATAAGGAACAAACCCCAAAAGACATGTGTGTGTGTGTCTGTGTGCACGTGTGCACACGCATGTGTATACCCTAACCTAACCCCAACCCTGAATAAGTCAGAAGGCTCCAGGAAAGATTTCTTCAAGAAGATGAAAACGAGAGAATAACCACTATGTTTGAACACATTGTGTGGAGATTTAGGAAAGTAGAAGATACTTTGGGGATGAATGAAGATGTATACATACATAGGAAGCTAAACAAAATAACAAGAGGGTTATTAACTCCAGGTGAAATGAAATTATGCAATAAACAAATATGAGTCAGCTGTGAAGACCATTTTATCCTCACAACAATATAAACACCAACTCATATTGATCGAATCAAGATTGTATTATAACTATATTGGGATGATGGAGGGGAACAGAGGTGTCTGTGAGGCTTGTTCGGTAGAGGCGAAGGGTGAAAGAACTAAACCCTCATCTGCTATAAAGGGAAATCAATACTTAATGCCTATAAATGATAATAATAATGATAAGCAAGAGCACCATAAGCATGTCACTTAGAGATATGGGGTTGTGTTAGATCGTCTACATAAAGGGCTACCAACAATTCTTTCCACCTCTCCATATGCCAGTCCATTTCCACTCCTCTGGAATCTGGGAGGCCCCGTGACTTGCTCTGGCCGATGGAAAGTGGCAGAAGTAGCAGGGGGTGACCTCAGGGCCTCAGAGGCCTTTCAGCTTCAGTTTTTACCCTCTTGGCAGCCAGCTGCCATGTGAAAAGTCCAACAATCCTAATGGACTGTGGGCCACTTAGAAAGAGAGGATCCCCGGAGGATGAGAAACTCTGAAGGGAAGGAGAGAGATTCCAGCCGGCCCTCAGCCACCCTGCTGACACTCCAGCCACGGGAGTGAGGCTGTCCGGCCCAGCAGCACCTCAGGAAGCAGAGACCAGCATCCCCACCTAGCCTGGCCCAAATGGCAGAATTGTGAGCAAATAAACAGCTGTAGTTTTAAGCAACAGGGTTTGGGGATGGTTTTTCAGGCGTCAGTGGATAACTGAAACAGAAGTAAATGCCAACGGAAAATGCTAGAAACATCTCAAGAGGGTGCCTCTGGGGACTGGAAAATGATGAAATGAAGGTGGGCTGGGCAGGAAATTGCTGTTTTTCATAATAAATCTGTGACATTATTTGACTCTTTAAACAATGTGCATCTCTAACCTTGATAAAAACAAGAAATAAAGTAAAGAAAAGGAAACAAGGGAATGTGAATAGAAGATGAAAGTCAAGTACAAAAAGAAAAGTGCTCAGCAGAGGTCCAACAGAAGCGAATGACCAGAAAGGCACCTGCTCCAAGAGCCTGCGTGCAGAGTTCAACCTGAAGCAACAGAATAAAAAGTTTGGACCTGCGGCCTCAAATACCTGGCACAAAATAGGTTCTGAAAAATGCCAAATAAAACAGAAGTAGTTCAGACTTTTTGAGGAGCCAGGCTGAAGGACCGTGGACAGAGGCTAGGCTGCATTCAGACTTCTTTTCCAAGCTGGCCTTGGTGCTGCCATCCACATGTGTGTATCTATCAGCTGCTCTCTCCTGTTTCTACCTCAATGCAGCCCTGGCTCTTGTATAGTCATCACTATTAGAACCAGAGTTCAATCCCATCAGCTGTTAAAATATCTAACTGCTTCCAAACCAGCTGGTGAACACCCTCTGCACTGAGCATTCCTGCAAGTTGTCCCTGTTTGTCCCCACCAGCACTACTTATTGTGCCAGGCCTGAGTGGTGACAAGGGGAGAAGGTGCCCCTGCACCCCTGGGGCCAAATGCCCAGTGCCATCTGGATCCATGAATCTACGGCCACCCTCCACTGGCCAGTGTTTCACAAGTTGCTTTCATGTGGTCATCTGTGGGAACTGTGGCCTCCATAGTCTGTCACTCTGGTTGCTAAATACTTTGCATATCCACTTAAAATGTTGCCGTGTTATTCTGGAAGACTTTTTCCCTAAGGCCAGAGGTTGATGGAATGGCAAAGCCTGGACTCTGGAATTAAAAGTTTGAAGTTTTAAACCTAGAAGTTTAAAGGTTTGTGGTGGGCTCTATCTTGTACAGGCAATGTAAGCTCACGGATGCCTCTCAGTCTCCCAGAAGATGGGACCAATAATTCCTATTGCACACAGTGTTGGGAGGAAAAGGTGAACTGATACAGGGAAAACACCAACACATACCAGGTGCTTAATTAATACTGCATGAGGGCTTTTTAAAATTTTATTTATTTATTTTTGAGGAAGATTAGCCCTGAGCTAACATCCATGCCCATCTTCCTCTACTTTATATGTGGGAGGCCACCACAGCATGGCTTGACAAGCACTGTGTAGGTCTGCATCCAGGATCCAAACCGGCGAACCCCAGGACGCTGAAGCAGAGCACACGAACTTAACTGCTGCACCACTGGGCCGGCCCCATGAGGGCTTTTTTTGACGTAACGGTCACAGGAGGCAATAGCAACTACTATCCTCTAAGCCCCCAAATAAATATCACAGGCCTTGAAAGTTCATGAAATACAGAATGGCTTGAGGTTTGGGGAGGGGTTCCTTTAATTATCTAGTTTCAAAAGACACAAAGCTCCAGTCTGAAGTGAGCATCTGGGGGAGGGTGATGGGAGGGAAGTTTGATTAGCAGAAGAGTAATACATGGGGTGTGCTCAATTGGAACTGTAGCTAATTGGCACTAGAGTGTCTACTTGATATTGAAGAAGATTTATCTCAATGTATTTGGGGTATAAAAACTGCAAGACAGACATTCTTTAACCTCAATTTAACCCTAAGAGTGGTATTGGTAATATTTGCCCTGGTTTTATAGCTTTACAAATATAAAACCTCATGTGGCCCCTTGTATAGTTTCTTTTTGCCCCATTGGCAGTTCTGGGCCACAATTGTTAAGTACTCTGCCAGTAAATGAGCTCAGAGCAATGTAATAAAATATCAAGGTTCAGGATATTTTTGATGGGGTAATTATATCTGCCTTCCATTTAACCGCTCCAAGTCTCCCCCCTCCACTCCAAATGGATAAAGGAATTGTAGCAATTTAATACTTGTAGATTATCCCAAATATTACAGGAGATTTATTTCAATTACTCCATTGCTTCCTGAATTTTATGTTTTGCAACAATAGGATCACTTTTTGATTCAGTGGAATAGTTTTTTTTTTAAGTCAAAATTATCAAGACACAAAATGATTCCAATTTCTAGCACAACTTGTAATTCTGATGTTTGTAAAAACAGTAGATACTTGCCTTTAGGAAAAAGAGAGATATGGTATCTTTTTCCTGCCTTTACAGTCGAACAAAATTGAGGGAATTTTTTCATTACTTTTATGCCTAGATTGGTAATATTTGGTAGTAGGGTCTAAACCAGATTACCCCAGCAGCCAACTTCAACAACTTAAAAAGTAAGAAACGAATATGACACTCAAAACCTTGACCCCACAGCTATCATTCCTGGGTAACTACAGGGCAGGTGATGTGCCTCCCTCTCTTTTATGAGGGACCTTCTCATCCAATCACGTTGGTCAGGTCAATAATGAGAGTCAGGATGAGGACTTGAAACACTGCCTCAACTTTTATAAGGGCCTCAAACACATGGGTCATTTGGCAAGAAAAACTAATGCCATCCATTTCTCTGGAGGCACACAAAAAATAAGTAGTCTTTGTTAAAAAAAAACTAACAAACTAAAATAACTGATACACCTGTTTTGTTTTGAAGTCACTTAACTTTATTTTAGGTTACCCAAACAGTTACGCCAAAGTAATATATTATAATTAATTACAAATGATGAACCAAAATTGAGCTTAGGAGACAACGTTTGAGAAAACTTTGAATTTGATTTTCTCTCACCTCCCACACTGAAGTGTCACACTTGAATCTTTCAGGGCGGCCCGAGGTACCATTTGGCTCTAATTACTTTTACCCTATTAGAGTAATGTAATCTGAAATAGGAAGCATAATTCAAGATAATGGATTAGCTTGAATATCCCCTCCAAATGAAAACATCCCTGTCTTCAGCCAAGTTGCCCTCTCCTCCATTGTCCTCCAGCAGCACCTGTCTCAACCTCCAATAGCGCACTTTTCACCTTTGACGCTGGCCTCCAGTTGTTTATACCTAAGTCTTATCCTGCCTACCAGAGGGCAAGTTCCTTGAGAACAGAGGCTACACAGGTACTGAACATTTGAGTATATTTAAATAATATACTAAATAAAGAATAAATGAAAGCTAGTTAGGACTTGATGGCCAATTGTAAATAATAAACAAAATAGAAATATGACAGCTTAATGGAAAATTAATAGTACCAATGAAACAGATATGATGTCATATGGTAAAAAAAAATACTATAGGTACGCCTGTCCTAATATTTATTTAAAGACTAATTTATTTTATGTTTTGATTCCTTGATGTCAAATCCCTACTGGATAAAATTGGACACTGGATTTGAGATACAAATCATTAAAAATATTATGGGATCATCAGTAGGCACCTCAACAATAGTGCTCCTGGAAAATTAGTGCTCCTAGGTAAATTAAATGTATTTACATATATTCAACAACTTTATACCACTATCGTAACAAATGGGAAAACTGTACTATTTCACTATAATTACAAACTTCGCTATAAATATGGTCTCTGCATTTTCAGTAGGGCTGATTTTTTACTACATTACAAAGACGACATAACACGAGTGATGACAGTGGAGATCGACCAATACTAACATTGTCCCCCACAGAGAGCACAGCTCCCTGCTATTCCTGAGGTCAGTTTTAACACGTTTGAAATTCAAAAATTACTTGGATTTCAAAACTGAACTTTTGCCTTCATTGTATAAACTATATCACTTGATTAACAACACAAATTGCTCATAATTGGCAATTATATTACTGCCTGGAGGAAGCAGCAGGTTATAATTACTGTATAGTATTACAATCACTAAAATGTCTTGAGTTCTTATTAAGTGCTAGACACCATTCTAAACAACTGATCCATACTAACTAACGTATTAATCCTCAGAACAACTCTATCAGGTTGGTGCCACGATTATCCCCCATGTGATAGATAAGGAAACTGGGGGCCCTGAGAGTTAAGTAATTTGCATGTGGTCACCAGGTCCCCTGGTTTCAGAGCACACACTCCTCGCCAGCACACTAAAATTATCAGGTCCAACTCCTGGGATCACTACACATAATTACATTTTATGAAACAGTTATATTTTAAAGTATACATTATCAACTATAAAGTTGGACTCTTTTACCTCCGAATAATAAATTGTTATATAAACATCAGCTAGTTTCCTAACATCTCCATCGCACAAGGAAATGACTGAGGCCCAGAGAAGTGCAGATACTTCCACAGAACCAATGACAAGTTCGTTTTTCACACAGAACGTCCAATGTCCACCCTCTCAGGCTAGTGAATATGACTTTATGTAATACTGAGTTATAATCCCAAGACATTCAGGAAACATAAAGGAGTCATATTTAACTTATCCAAGTCCATAAATCTACTCAATTTTAAGTCTTCTCCCATGCTGAAACATACATTTCTCTTATATTTTTTAAGAGTACTGATTGAATATTCATGATAAATTCAGGGGTCAGGAGAGCTCCTAGGACCTCTTTGGAATCTTAATTTGGGGTTACTAACTTCTGCATTCATTGGCTTCCACTCCTATACAATTACAAAGGTCCCTGAAGCAGTCAGCAGGACATTTTCCAGGTACTATATTGGTTTGGACTCTTGAAATATCATTCACTTAAATAGAAATCAAATCACTGCATGACTGAAAAGTTACCTCCTTCAAGCTTTAGATGGTGTGTGTGGTTAGAAACCGTTGTCAGCAGTAAAGAAAGAAAGACATTCCATGAAGAATGTCTATACCTCCCTATCCCTTGTTTAAGATGTTTATTTATTATTTTTAATTTTTATTTTTATTTTTTACTGGTGGTTACGGTCTGTTCCTGAAAATGGCACTTCTGACAAAGTTCTGTCATCTTATGGCAAACCTGTCAGCAAGACTGGTGCAGGGGCTGTTATCAGAGTCGATGGCTTCAGTGGGCCATGCGCATTCATTCAATGAGCTATAAGCAAAACCTCCCAGAAGATAAACTCGGCACAGGGCAGCAGCCCTGGAATCTGCTTTATCTCTGTAAGAGCTCCAGTCTAGAGAGTCTCCTCCAGTGGCTGGCTGAAGAGCACATCAGTTTCTTTAGACCTTTGATGCCAGGTTATTAGAGGTTTGAGACCAGACAGTACGACCTTCTCTATTTGGCTCACTCAGTATCTAGTGGAATGTGGCACACATTAGGTACTTAACAAAGATGTGTTGACTGAATGAAATATTAGGGTGTGGCTAAAAGGAGCCTAAGCTAGAGGTATAACATGTGCGTTCTGGAGTCAGTCTGCCTGAGTTAAAATACCAATTTCCCCAGCTGAGTGCCCTTAGATGAGTAACTCGACTTGTCTGAGCCTAAGTTTACCTATCTGTAAAAGGAAGCAAACGAGTAAAAAATCTGTAAAAGGAGCACCTGGCATGGCAGGTGCTCAATAAATGTTAGCAATCATTAAGGAGAAAAGTAATAAGTGGGGGTATTAAGAGGCCTATGAGTCACACCTAAGAAGTTGTTTGTAAGTACAAACCACCTTACAGATCAACCTGGTCCCTAGCATTGATCTTCCAACACATGATCCTGTTCCCTGCCTCACAGCCATAGACAGGAACTCCAGATGCTGAGAGAGAGAGCCTGTGCCTTTGGAGTGGCAAAAGAGCAGAAGATGGAGAGGGCAGGACCAGCCAGCTGATCTCACGGTGCAGGCCACTCTCTTCACAGATGATCAGCTCCAAGCCCTAGAACGCTGTCCCCCTGACCCCAACTGCCTGACTTCTTTTCACTTGCATTCACCAGCTGAAGCTCCAAAGCACCATGGACACACACTGCCAGCAGGAAGGCTGAGCTCTGGGCGTCCTCTCCTGGGGCCCCACCCCTGCTTCCCACTGAGGGGAGATGTGCGTGTCAGACTTGCCCCCCAAGAGATTACCCACAGGCAAAACATACTTTTCTATCACAAAATTTAAATGTCTATTTTCCCATTTGAAAATGAATACTTTTGGGGCCATTTAAATTACTTTGGCAGCAGTTGCATCAACTGTTTTGAAATTATATACATAAACATTTTTTGCTGAGGAAGATGGCCCTGAGCTATCCTGAGAGGAGGATCTGTTGCCAACCCTCCTCTTTTTTTGCTTGAGGAAGATCGTCCCTGAGCTAACACCTGTGCCAATCTTCCTCTATTTTTTTGTATGTGGGACACCTCCACAGCACGGCTGGTGAGCAGAGTAAGTCTGCATCCGGGATCCAAACCTACGAACCTGAGCCACCAAAGTGGAGTGGGTGGAACTTTAACCATTTGGCCACCAGGCTGGGCCCTGAAATAATATTTTAATGAGAATAACATTAATTCTGAAAAGCAGACACTTACTTATCATATAGCTTGAAAGCTATCATCTAGCAGCCTTTTCCACTCACATCATGATCAGTGGATGAGCCACATGGTGAAGGGGAGCAGGGAACAATCTTGGGAAACTGCATACGAGACCACAGAGAAGATCTATACTTAGCAATAATTAAACCTCAGATTAAGAATGTCAAGAATCCCCCAGCTAATCAAAAGTTAAAAGTGTAATTAGATTGTAAATATGCCTTCCAGAGGAAGGGCAGCCCCAATTCCAAATGAGTGAAGGGGAAAAGGTCTCATTTTGTTTCCACTTTCCTTCAGAAAACATGATTCTTTCGATGTTAAATGCAGTCAGCCCTTACATGCTTGTCTGCTTACTCCAGGTAAGGACAAGAAATCTTAGAGAGACACTGGGCAGCAAGGAGACCACGAGTCCAGGAAAACTACAGGCAGTAGAAGTATACTGCTTACCAGTGCATTTTAAAAGTATTATTGCCAAACAGTATTTCAGAAATGTTTATATTCAAAAGCACAAAAATAAGCAGCTGAACACTGTGTTTTGATGGCACCAACCTCCTCCCTGTGTTAAATTACAACTGTGGTTTGGACCTCTGTGGTCCCGCATCCTGGTGGTGGTTTTCAGCCGTCTTTTAGACAACCAGTGCTGCTGCATTGAAACTCATCAATATTGCCAACTTTCAGACCAGAAATGTTATTTCGTAATGACACACCTAACTCTAGAGGAGTCAGATTCCTTCATAAAGAATGTGAATATTTATCCCAAACCATGAGATTTATGGTGCAATACAGCTAATTGAAAATGAAATTGGAAATAAATTAAAACCAACTTGATGTTTTAATCATCTTGGAAGACTTCAAGTATTGCAGCAATGGAGTAAGTAATTTTCTTCTGGAAAATATATAATGATGTCATTATTTTGGTACTTGTGACTCAAGGGATGGAGGAAATAGTGCCGAGACAGATATTTGCTGAATGCAACAGATAGGTGGTGCTGTGGCCCACCACAGATACAGAATTACACTCCCAAAGCCAGGGTTATTACAGAGGCCACCACCAGGGTCTAGCCACGAAAACTAGGAAGTCAAATAGGTATCTTAAAAAGGCATCTGACTCGCACAGGAGCTAAATTTTTGCATTGGCAAATAAACCTCTGTAACTTCTAAGGTGTCCACTAATCTATTTGGCTACAGAATGTTTTACCTTAACTACTTTAAGCATTTGCAAGGCTTGTCATTGACATGTATCATTTAGGAAAATCAAATTCTAATGAAACATTGGCTTTCTGAAGTATAATGAGTTAATAACTATGCGACATAATCACGAACCCAAGAAAAACTCTGGGTTGTTTACCTATGGCAAACTGTCAAAAATAATTCTACTTGGTAAAGGCAGCTTTCCTTTTGGGCTAGGAATGCCCTCTGTGCTCAGCTTCAGAAGTTTTGTGTCCAATTTCTTGGCTCCACCCCTTTCTGGCCGCTGCACCAATTGTGGGTTACCTGGCTACTTCGTGTCTGAGATTCACTTTTCTTCTAGTCTACACTAGAGGTGATCGTATCTGGTGTCCTAGGTCTTTCCAAGCAACACAGGGAAACAGGCAAAGCTTGTCTTTAGATGCTTCCCATCCTCCTAGTTACCAGTTCCTATTTCTTCTAGACTCAGTTTCCATGTCTACAGTGAGGGGGTTAAAATACCTACCTCATAGCGTTATTGACAGGCTTCATTTATAGAGTGCTTGTAGAGGGCATGGCACAGTGGCTGGTGCTTAGTAGGTACTAAAAAATTATTACTGTCCCCTCCCTTCCCCACTTCACCAACTAGAGAGATGAATGCAAATTAAAAAGCAACAGTTGGTAAGCAAACTTCTCACAGACTATTTCACTTTAAAAGACGCCTTCAAAGTGACTAGTCTAACCAGAGATTCACCAGTCCCTCTCCCCTACTGGGGCAGAAGGTGAGTGAAGCCTTTGAGGAGGTGCCCAGACCACAGGGGGTAAGCAACGAGCCTTCTCCGGGAAGTCTGCAAGCTGGTCCAGAACACAGCATAAATCTCACAAAAACATTTTTAAGACTTTCAGGTGTGTTTTCCATTGCAGGCTTGAATTAACACTGAAAAGTACCCAAACTGCAGTAATGGTCATTTACCCAGTGAAAAGCATAACAAGATTTTCAGGATTTAGGAACCCACATGGGAGCTGACGGAGTGAGTAGCAGGCGTATCTTTCTAAGAATTCACAAACTGCTGGCCTCAGTGACCAGCAATGAGATTAACTTCTGGCTAAAATGATGGTAACTGAGCCTCAGAGTAACTTTTAGCCCTGTGCACTCTCCTTTCTGGAGAGGGTCCTTTAATCAGCGCTAACGAAGGAAAGTGCGTGTTTCCTAAAACACAAGTGAGAAAACAGAAACAGTCGGAGAGAGAAGGAACACACACCACTAGCCAGAGAGCTGTATCTTGTCTTTTGTTTTCCTTTCCCTGGGGCGGGCACGTTTCACCTGGCGTTCAGTCCTCTCCCTTTCTAGGGTCTCCTCACGTAGAGACATAACGCCTTGGAAAGAGAGCAAATTGGTGGCACATGAATGCTCCAGACAGTTTAGCGAGAAGTGCCTTTCAGAGAA
Source organism: Equus quagga (assembly GCF_021613505.1). Lineage (NCBI taxonomy): Eukaryota > Metazoa > Chordata > Mammalia > Perissodactyla > Equidae > Equus > Equus quagga. The sequence goes on along the minus strand of NC_060275.1, from coordinate 52,963,082 downwards.
ACCTAGAGCCAAAGGTTTCTCTCCAAGCGTGTGGGCTCCCGGGGCGCCTCCCTCGGACAGCAACGCTGGCAAGCCACAGCGACCACACTGCGTGGCTGGGCAGGCTGGAAACTCGGTCCCCGGGATCGACGGCTTTTCGCACTCAGCTCCCTCACTCAACCCCAACCCGCGCGGGCACCGAAACGTGTTATCCTAGCACAAAACCAGGAACTCGAGTCTTGGATAAACACCACGCTTGCCCATCCCCAAAGGATCCCCTTGGATGCTTCGGCCGTAATTACTTATCTCACATGTAAATCAGGATTCTCCTGACAGATCTCTGTGTTTCTGCTAAACAGAAGGCTAAAGCCCGTCTCCTCGTGATTCCGTTTAAAGGTATGATAACGTCTGACACATCCCTATACCAGCCTGCAGAGGACACCGCCCAGGGGACGATTAACGGGACGACGTGTGTCACCCCTGAACACACGTGGGCACACCAACTCCACAGGCGGGCACGCGGAAGGGACGCGGAACAGAGAGCAGTTGTTTTCCAGTCAGTGGGCCTGATGCAGAAAGATGCCAAACTCACTCTCCGAGCCAGCTGAACTCCGCGGGCACCTAATCATTGCCAGATGTGGGGAGGGCGCACCGAGAACATCCCCGAGTCCGGGAGCAAACACCCGGCCGGCAGCACAGAGACTTCTCGGATGGAGAAACGGCAACTGCGGGCAGGAGAGAAGACCCCAGAGGGAGCGGGGAGCGCTGCCGAGCGGAAAACGGCCTGTGGGGGGGCGGGGGGGGGGGAATGATGATGCCTTCACTCTCCTCCGCATATCTTGTCAATTAGAAGGTTGAGAACCGGAATTTCTAAACAACGACTCAGGGCTTCCAACTACTTTGCAGAAACTCGATGGGGAACATACTTGCGCGCTTCAAAACCCCAACCTCTAGGTCTCCTGCCGTGCCCAACTCCGGAGCAGGGGGCGCCCCAAGGGCGCACGCACGACCCCGGCGCCGGGTCTCCGCGGGCCCTCAGCCCCCAGAAAGTTCGCGCAGGGACGCACCTCCGCGCCCTCCTGCGCGCCCCGAAGCGCGCCCCGCCGGCCCCGAGCCCCGCGCAGCCGCCACCGCCCTACCTTTCATGGTGACCGAGGAGACGCACCGCCAGCCGGGAGCTCCGCGCCGCCGAGGAAGTTCGCGCTGCGCAGCCGGTCACTGCGCGCCCATGGCAGCCGCGCCGCCCGTCGGCCTCCGCGCTCTAGCCCTCCGTCGCCGCCGCCGCCGTCCGCTCGCTTCCCGCTCACCGCTCTGTGCAGCGGGCCGCCTCGCGCGCGGCTCACCCCGGGCGGGAGGCGCAGCGCCGCCAGCGCCCCTCCCCCTGGGCCGCCGGGCCGCCGCGCCCACGCCCCTCGCGCCCCCCGCGCCCGCCCCGCCCCTGCCTGGGCCGCTTCGCGCCGGCCAGTCCTCGCCCGCGCTCCCCGGGGCTCTCTGCTGCCCGCTGGACCCGCAGCGGAACGCGGTCGGAGGAAAGCGTCCCCCGGGTGGTCAAGTGTCACCCTCAGTGTGCGCGGAAGGTGCTGCTGCCGATCTCTTCTCTAGACCCCAAACTACCTAAAGTGGCCGGTGAGAGAGTGGGGAAGCAGTGTCGCGGGGGCGGCGCGATGAGATTGTGCCTTCCCCAGACGGCTCTGGGGCATTGAGCGTTAGAGCGTTCAGCGGGGGCGAGAACGTCCCTGGGGTTCAGTTTCCAAGCGCGCTTGTTGACGCCCGAAGGAAACGGGGTCGAAGGGAGCGTGCTCACCGTCGCCCGGAGAGAGCTTCGCTGAATCCGGTCACCACTAGACGGTCCCCCGCGGAATACGATTTCAGCTCTTATACCTTCCAGGAGAGACGCACACACATAGACAGACAACCCACCATACCCCCTTGGTTGGACAAGCCACCCTTCTACCCACCGCCCCTGAAAAGATCAGGTCGTCCTTGTTTTACTACAAAAGGAGGCTGGGCAACTGGGTGGCTTCATAATGTTTCATTGTGGCCAGCACGTTGCCCCACTGTGTTTGTCTTTCCCTTTAGAACCTCCCACACCCCCCACACCCCCCCCCCCCAAGCAGACCCATTGCTTTAAAACATTAAGTGGTGAGTGGAGCTGTGGGAGCGAGGTGCAAAGGAACTTTCCTCAACGAGGGTGAAATGAAAGATGATTACGCGCTTAGTAGCACACGAAGAGCAGTACAATGCGGGCTGGGCAGCGGGTGTAGCTTCCGATTGCCGCTCCCGAGGACTTGCTAAGACGGGGTAACCAGCCCATTGATTCGATCTAGACAGGGAGCTCTTTGCTCTAGTAAAAGACAGTGCCCGGAAATGAATATATTCTAAAATATTTCACAGACTCTCCGTTCCAAAAAGCTGTCTTTTTTGAACATTAGGGGAAAATTTGTACACGACTAGCAAAGAAAAAGACAAAAACTGGCACTTTTTTTTTTCCACTCTAGAGGTTGATGAAATTACAGGGTCCGTGAAAGTTGCTCTGGGGACTTGCTCCTTTTCCCACCAAAGTACCTGCCCTGTCTTGCAGGGCGAGTGAGGGTCCCTGAAGGGAGCCCAGGTTATGGATTCTCAGCCCCGAGCTTACTAACCACTGTTGGGTTAGAGTAAGTCGATCAGTTTCTTTGTGTAATAATTTCTCCACCTGAAAAATAAAGAGAATTTTGGCTCCCATGTTTGAATTGGAAAAAAATCATTAAAAAAATCTAAATAATAGATATGACACCAAAAACTCAGTCAACAAAAGAAAAAATGGATAAACTGGATTTCATCAAAATTAAGAACTTTTGTGCATTAAAACACACTTTGAGAGTGAAAAGGCAACCCATAGAATGAGAGAAAATATTTGAAAAGCACATATCTGATGAGGGATTAATATCCAAAATATATAAAGAACTCCTACAGCTCAACAAAAAAATAAACAACCCAATTCAAAAATGAGCAAAGAACTTAAATGGACGTTTCCTCAAAGAAGATATACAAATGGCCAATAAGCATATGGAAAGATGTTTAATATCATTAATTATTGGGAAAAGGCAAATCAAAACCACAATGAGATATTACTTCACATCCATTAGGATGGGTTTTGTAAAAAATTAAAATTAAAAAAAGAAAACAAGTCGAGGATATGGAGAAATTAGATCTCTTGTGCATTGCTGATAGGAATGTAAAATTGTGCAGCAACTATGGAAAAAAGTATGATGATTTCTCAAAAAATTAAACATAGAATTATCAAATGACCCAGCAATTCCACTTCTGGATAAATACCCCAAAGAATTGAAAGGAGGGACTCAAATAGATATTTGTACGCCTGTGTTCATAGCAGCATCATTCACAATAGCCAAGAGGTGGAAGCACGGAGAGTTCAACGGAAGAATGGATAAACAAAATGTGGTATATACATACAATGGAATATTATTCAGCCTTAAAAAGGAAGGAAATTCTGATGCATGTTACAACATGGTTGAACCTCGAAGGCATTATGCTAAGTCAAATAAGCCAGTCACAAAAGGACAAATACTGTATGATTCTTCTTGTATAAGGAACCCAGAGTAGTCAAATTCATAGAGATAGACAGTAGAATGGTGGTTGTCAGGGCTGGGGAGAGGAGAGAATGGGGATTATTGTTTAATGAGTACAGATTTTCAGCTTTACAAGATGAGGAGTTCTGGAGATGGATGGTGGTGAGGGCTGCAGAACAAGGTGAATGTACTTAACACCACTGGCCTGCATGCTTACTGGTTAGGATGGTAAGTTTTGTGTTATGTGTATTTTACCACAATAGCAACAAAAAAATTCTAACAGAAGAATTATGAGGTTAGAAAAACCCTACAAAATCCTAAACCTATGATGTTGGCTATAATTAGCCAGACTCATAGACCTGCCAATGAGAAAGCAGACTCAGCAACGCTTTAGAGAACAATTTTTTTTTTTTTTTTAAGAGAACAATTCTAAGGAGGGCTTCTGGCAGATCACCTCCTCCCCAAACCTGACCGCCTGCAGCACGGAGAGGATTGAGCCCCGAAGATACATCCCGCAGGTCCCCACCTCTTCTGAGCCCCACTCTGGAGGATCCACGGGCTAGATTCCAAGGTTGGAGAGGACTGAGTCATACCGGTGAAGATGCTTTGAACTCCTCACTGGAAATGGGCTTCAGGTCGTACTCAAGCCTCCCCACCTCCAGAGGCAGCAGCCGCATCCTACATTCACAGTACGTTTATAAACCTGGAGAAGGCATCGTCTCATTTATCCCTCGCTCCAACCCTGTACTGGTATCTCCTTTTTACTAATAAAAAATCCCAATCACCCCTGCCTCCTTCCTTCCCCTCAACCCTACCTCCTTGCCAAGCTCGCCTTCTACCTTCAAAATATATCTCACACTTCTCCACTTCTCTCCATCTCCACAGCATCCCCCGTGTAAAGACCACTGTAGCACATGTGGAATTCTGCAAGAACCGTCCAAGTGGTCCACTGTTCTCCTTCTCCCCTCCTTTCTCCAACATGCAGCTGCTAGAGTGGCGAGGAAGGACAGATGAGAGATGGGAAATGAACAAGCTGAACTCTACAGTTTCCCCAGCTTAGTGCCGTCAGAGAGTTTCTAGGCCATGGTATGAGGAAGGGAAACCCAGGCCGAGCCCCACAGACTCCTTGAGAGGAAGAGAGCTGTGAGTGCAGAGAGGCCAAGGCAGCACGGAGTACTGGAGGAGAGAGAGCGCAATTTGTGCTGCGCCCTGGGATCACTATGATACCTTGATTTCTGATGCTTTGATCTGTGCTTCCTCTCTTGCTGACAGCAACTGTCATGGCCACCACCACCTCCCATTGCCCACTCATTTCTCCTCCCTCCTTGTGCAGCTCCTTTTGCTCCATGTCAGCCAGGCTCTTTAGTGTCTCCCCGCACATCATGTGCTTATTCCCATCTAGAAAGCTTTGTACCTAGCATTCCATCTCTGAAAACATCCTCTTGTGTGGGTAGGTTTATCCATGTCCACTTTAAAAACATAGCTCTCCAATTAGAAATGGACCTCTTCATCCAGCAAGCAAAAGTTACATGATTATTATATACTAGGCACTGTGCTACATGCTACTTAGAATGCAAAATCAGGTCAGACACAGTGCCCCATCCAGGAGTCCAGTGGGTGAGACAAGGCATTCCAGAAAGAACCTATAGGAAAGACAGAAAGGGGGAGATGGTCAGTGTCATGAGAGATAGAGATGAAGTGCCAGAGAAAGAAAAAAGGTGATGACTTCTAACTAAGGCAACACAGCAAATTTCATTTGGACTGGGCCATGAAGGGTGGTTGAAATTCTAATGAACATGGGAATTGCTTGCTCACCTCCTTCCTAGACCAGTGGGTTGAGCAATGGGGTCTGGAGCCGCCTCTGTCAGAATCACTCGGGTATTTTTATAAGGTGCAGATGGTGGGCTTCACCTCAGACCTCTGAATCAGAATCTTTCAGGGAGAGGCTGGGGCTGCTTCCACTTTCTATCACTCCTCAGCTCATTTTTGTGCTCACTGAACTTGGAGAATCATCAACATACAGTATGAGCTTCTTAAGCTTCTTCATCTTTGTAACAACAGCTTCTAGCAATTATTATTCAATGAAAGAGTGAATACGTGGAAAAGAGATTAACAATGGAGAGAAGTGCCAAAAAAATGCAGAGCAGGGAAAGCAAAATGCACTGGATGCCCCAGAGGAGAGCCATCAATGGATGCTACCCTGTGTTCTGTAGATCAAGCCTCTGAGTACGGCAGGAGAGCCAGCTTGTTTTTTGAGGATATTGGCGTCTACAGCTCCATCATCAGAGCGACTTCATATTCTCTTCCACACATGACAAAGAATAAACTTTGCCAGAGTCGCCATTGTGCTGTTAAGCAAGTCTGCTAAAATGTTATGATCCCATAAAGAGACTAACAGTGTTGTAACGGACACCAGGTACTATGTCTCAGTCCTCTGAGATGTGATTATGCTTGAAATCTGTGTGAAAAGTTTTTTTGGATAAAGAAATAGCTTTTAGGTCTTTAAAAGCTTTTGGTTTCTGTCAGTTAGTGTTTCTTTTTCTTTAGTTTTTAAACAAATGGGATTTTTGGAAGAAGGCTTTGATTGAGAGCTGCTTTCCCTGTTTGTCTAAAAAGCCACTATTTTACTCCATTTGATGTGTCATACTTCAGAGTATCAGTCTGAAATTGCTCCTCTAGTCCACTTCAGGGCCACCAATGGTTCTCAGAATGGGTACGGGAGCCTCTTTCTAAGTTTAGTGAAAAGGCAAGAGCCTGGAAAACGGAAATGTGGCCCCTGAGTCATAGCCTGCAGACCTGGGACTGTCGCAGGGTGAGCGTGATATTCTCCTCATGACCTGGGGAGTCTGAGGTAGATGACCAGTGGTCCGGTTCCAACACCAGAATGTCAGGATTGTTTTCCTATGAGGCTTCAGATGTCTTACAACTGGACATTCAGACTATTGGCCTATATAAAAAAGATTTTTAGAGTTTACTTTTGCTCTTAGCGTGTGCCTTTTACAGGGATGTAGATGAGAGGGATTTACTTGGGTTTCATCTCTCCTTTGGTGTTGTCGTGCGTTTGTTCTGGTGGAGATGAGGCATGTGGATGTGAGCAAAGGCACCATCTGGTGATCAGTAGATGGTGACTCCAGGCCCTGTCTGTTGTTAGGTGTGTCTCTGATTAGGGCAGGCTTCTACATCTCTAGGCCTAAATATTCTCACTATAACATAAGAGGTTTTAGACTAGATAATTTCTAAGGTCTTTTTCAGCTCAGAACTCTAACGTGAAACTATTATAAACACTATTTGAGTACAGAGAACTCATGGAAAATGTGAAAGTTGGAAATTCAGGAATAGTTGGATATACATATAAATATCCAAAATATGTGTGGTTCCAACTTTCACAGTGATCAGCTGCAAATATATATTTATATATATTTATTTAAATATATATTTGTCTATATACATTTATAGCTGATCACTATGAAAGTTGTAAATTCAGATAAATGTCTATGTTTATATATCTATATATATATTTATTGTATATGTATATATGTGACTGATCACTTTTTAAAATATTGAACTAGCTCAGAGGTACATTTTGTCCATATATTCACGCTGGTATTCCCAGCGCATAGTAAGCATTCAGTAAATGTTTGCTGAACGAATAAATGAATGAACATTCAAATGTAACTGAAACAGATACAAAAGATAGAGGAGCTGTTTTATCTGTCCATCAGTTCTCTCTCCCCTTTGTGGTAATACAGTAGGCATAGCTCACATTTATTGAGTGCTTTCTATGTTTAGGCCCTCCATTTAGCCCTTGATACACATTACCTTACGTACATATCAGATTCGGAAAATACTTGGGACTTTAAGGAAATCACTTAACTTTGAGTATGGATTTCCTCATCAGAGAAATAAGGACAATAATATCTGTCTTGCAATATTTTGGAAGGGATTAAAGATAATGTTTTAAAATACCTCACACATTCCGTGTCACTTGGAAGAAGTTCAGTAAATTGTAGTAATTTTTCTCATAATTAATTAACTTATCTTCTATTTTGCTTTTAAAGGTAAAACAGAAGACCAAATTAAACAAAGGTAAAATAATTTTGTTCAGTTATTTTATATGAAAGAACAATTTTGCTATGTAGGAAAAAGCCTAGTAAAATTAGTTTAAAGTCTGGATGATGGACTATCTTTAAAGAGACAGTTTTATTTTTAAGTGCAAACAAGTACAAAAATAGTAGGGATCCTAAAAAGAACTACTTTAAGGGATAGATTAAAATGTTTATAATTCACATGTACATTATTACTAAGTATGGTACGCTCAGAATACTTGAACATAATTTGTTCTCTAAAGTAATTTAAACATTAACTTTATGAATATTGTTTATACTATAATTTGATTAATAATGGTGAAAAGGTAAACTTCTGCTAAGCTTTTGTCAAAATGGTTACAAATTCCAAATAAGTATATCAAGGTTGGTGATGTTTCCCAGTACAGTTTTATTCCTATGTGGTATTATCTGTTGATATTATAGTCTTTCAAGATTGACAAAATTTTATTTTACTTCTTACTTATTATAAATAACTAGCTATTTTCATTGGAGTTTTTGACTCCTATAAATAACCTACACTACATTTTTAATTTAAGGTTAAGATCCAATATTTCTTTCTACTTTAGTTACTTATATCTTTCATTGGGACAATACATTATACTCTGAGCTCAACTTTTCTTTACCTTGAATGTACTTTCTTAGCACTAGAAGTATAAATAATTTATTAAATAAGATCTTTTATGTTCATAGCCTTTTTGCTGAATTTGAAAAGTGTTCATTGTTGATTGTTCCCATGCTGTAGTGAATTCTCATATCTCCCATTAAGTTTATCTGCTCTATAGATTTTAAAAGTTGTAGATTTCCAATCACACACAAGTAAAATATTTAGTATTCCGGATAATGGAAGCTAAAGCTCAGAAGAGTTCTGTACTTTTCGAAGCCCAGGACAGTTAAAATAAGGTTCCCTTAAGATTCATTTTGAATGTGTTCACAACAAGCACATCTCAAATTGCATATGATTTTCCCATAATTGCAGTTTAACTGAGTGAAAAACTTGGGACTGAAAAGAAGAATGTGAACTTTATAACTAAACCTACAATGCTGCAAGAATATAGAAATCTGGATAGATGAAAAGTCATTCTCACATTCTATTTAATATCTTCTATGGAGAAAGTATGACTAATGAAATCTTTATAAGTCTTTATAAAATATTAGAATCCTGGATTTTAACGTGCTGTAAAAGAACATGCCACAAGTCAGAACCGGTGTCCTGGTCCAGCACAGACTACTTCTGCTGGGGCCTGACTAGTGTCTCAGTGTCCTTGTGCATGCTCTGGGCAGCCCACTTCCCCGTTTTCCCTGGGACTACTCCTGACTTTCTCAAGGACCCTGCTTGACGCCTACCCTCTTACTCTCCGCAGATGACCTCATCTCCTCCTCTGTAGAAAATCAGAGGTTATCTGGCAGGAATCCCCTTGAGTTCCTGCACTCTCTCCTACTCCCACCCTCTCTACAACTTATCTCTCTCAGCACCTGGTCTCACACTTCCCCTTATTATCACAGGAAAAGGCATCTTATCTGCCATTCAGGACTCCCCTTCCACCTGTGTTCTCAAACTCCACCTCTCCCTACTCTCACACCCCATCCACATCTATTATTGTTGTTTCTCTCTCTCTCTTTCTGTCTCTATCTCTCTCCCTTTCTCTCTCTCTGTGGATTCTTCTTTACTTCCTACACTCCTCTTTTCGTCAGAGCCAAGCTCCTAAAGTCGTCTGCACTTGCACTGTCACTTTCAGGACCTGTTCCCTCTTCAGACATCAGCCATAGGTCTGCTGCCACACGGTGGCGCTGGCCCTGCTATAACAAAGGTCATTCAAGCCATTCAAACTGCCAAATCCAATGGGCACTTTGCGCTCCATCCTTGATTGGTTTAACTTCTCTTCTGTTGACCACTTAACTTCTTGAACTGCTCTCCTCCCTCTGATAGGTGTCGTCACGTCTCTCTGATTCTCCCACTTAACTCCGTTACCCTTACTCTTGGTCTTTATGGCAGCTCCTCCTTCAAAAATAAT